>NC_082595.1:14137241-14444585 GCF_030936135.1 Gavia stellata
GCTTTTCTTTTCATTCATTAATGGTTGTATTTTTTACTGTATTTATTTCAAAAAGATTTCTAAAAAGTCTACATGATACAACTGTACTGTTTATAATTTTAAAGATTAGGAGAGAGTGTATTATGCACTTATTGTAATGTAAATTTTAAATGTGAATGGGGCAAGTTGTGTTGAAAATTGACTTGGCTAAAAAATTAGGGGTTTGTTCCTATAAATAACATACATTTTCAGATATCAAAAAGGAAAGAATTCCAACAATTTTTATTTTAAAAACAAAGTATTTCCTTTAAAATTATTAAATAATTGTTTCAAATATCAGGAAAATTATCAATTTAGTGCTGTAATTTCTCTCTAATGCACATTACAGGAACAATAATCTGTGTGTATATATATGTATATAAATGAAAGCATATATACACATATGCATACAAATGGCATATTTTTTGAAATTTATGAGTGATGACTTGAGTTTATACTCTGGTGCAAAAATAGATGTGATTTCATGTTTTGCATGTTTTAATAAAATTTCTTTACTTGCACAAAAATACATGTTGAACATTTCTGAATACAGTCAAGAAACTTCCAGGTGAACTTTGAAAAAAGTCACTATATGAGTCACTAAAGAGTCACTATATGATTTGCTTTTGTATTGTAAAAAATTCCCAGTGACTGTGTGTTGTGCTTCAATGTCCAGACCTCCAAGGCAGTACACCTCTTTGTTTTTATTGCTGCCATGTTTCTTCAAATTGTTCAGTATTTATTCACATGTGGCATTTCTCTGTTCATTGTTTGAACAAAAATACCTCAAGTTGATGAGTGTCAGATGTAGAGTGGTTATTTCCGTACTAAGTTTAAAAACAAATCTGTTTCTAACAATAGATACATAATATCTATAATATCATAAAAGATACACTAATACATTTTCTGAATATTAGAAGAGGCTTTTTATACTCAAAAAGAGAAGGAGAAAGTGCAGGTTAAAGTAGCAGTCTGTTTTTCTGTACCTATGTTGATATTATTCTTTAATCAGTATGCATGTATTTTTTGTTCATGGGCTTAAAACATTTATTCTTCATATTTAATACTGTAAAACCAAAACCAGTATAGATT
The DNA here is from genome assembly GCF_030936135.1 of Gavia stellata. Classification (NCBI taxonomy): domain Eukaryota; kingdom Metazoa; phylum Chordata; class Aves; order Gaviiformes; family Gaviidae; genus Gavia; species Gavia stellata. The sequence continues at coordinate 14,138,352 of NC_082595.1, forward strand.
ATGACAGGACACCTCTGAATCCTTAATGAATTTTGGAAGGAGCCTGAACCAATCATAGATGTGCGTGACAAAAATATTCCCTACAAGAGGTTTGTTCAGCTGGGGCATTATTTCAAGTTATCTCATTCAGGACATAATAGAAAATTAAGCTTAAATATACTTAACGTGCCAAATGTTATCAATGACATGCTGGCCCTCCATGTTTCTCCTGGGAAGCCAACTTTATGTCTGTTGATACTTTACAGACTGTAGTTCATTCAAGAAATGTCTAGCCTAACAGCTGATATATACCATTTAATTCCAGCGATACTGGTGATTTGCATAGATGTATGTAGAAAGAAGCTGATGGGACAGCGGTCTAATTCAACAAACTTTTCTGGTTTTGAAATCACTTTCTATATAAAGTCAGAGTTGGTCATCAATATTCAATTGCAGCCATCAGTAAGAGTTCTTTCTTCTGTGTCCGTAAAGCACACTGACCTTTGCCTCCATATGTGAATATGGCTACAGTTACCTGCCACTTCCATTGTGAGGTTAAATTTAGGCATCATTTACCTTTTTTTTTTTTTTTTAATAATTTGAGGATTTTAAGCTATCTATCCATGGTCTGAAATTGTCTTCATAGTCACCAGGTAAGGAGAATTTATCACTGCGTTTTATTCTTGAGGAGTTCAAAGTATGACTTGTGGTTTAAACAATTAGCCATTAGTCCAGTCACGTATTTTCACCTCCTCCCTCTCTCTCTCATTAATACTGTGATCATTGTTATGAAACCTCTTACTAACTTAGGAAGAAGTTTTAAGGTTAGGCTTTCTTTGTGAAGAGTAGTCCTTCCCTTGGAACTAGTTCCAATCTTTTGCCCAGAAAGTTTGATAACCTTCAGAGTATCCTAAAGAAATCATTTTTTCTCTTTACCTTCACAAGCCTATAGAGTAGCAAAGCAGTCAGAGTACAGATGTAAATCTAACTTTTCAGGCAAAATCATGTTGTGGATTGATAGAGATTATTTATGCAAATGGGAAAAAATTACATACTTTTAAAGTTTCATTATTGTTACAATAGACACTGCAAAACAAACCTAGAGAAATTCTAAATAAAGGGAAAATCAGGACTTATTTAGTAATTGTTATGTAGCATCAAATTATTGAAATGCTGGCCAATTTAACTGTAATAGAAGTGCTCATGTTTGGTAACTATGGTATTCCATTCTTGCTGAACAACATAGATCACTTTTTCTTTAACAGGAGCCTCCTAAAATAAATTGAAGACCCTTTAGAAATTTTCCAAATAAAATCGCACATTTAGTTGTTGCCAGGAAGCTGATTGACGTATCTGCATTGTGAGATCAGGCAAAGCTTCTTAGCCTACCTTCTTGAAATAGTTAACTCTTACAGAAGCAAAAATAAACCTTGTACTTCCATTTTTAATCTCTGAATGCTGTTTTTCTTGGTAATTATTCTCTCAGCTCCTTTGGCTCCTGGCTTTACATTCATCTTAGCAACAACTTTATTCAAATCGTCTGCTTTGACCCAGTAGTCTACATGAACATATTATTATATGTGATTTATTAGGCATCATTATAAGGTGGCGGATCAGGGTCTCTCACCTCTCAAAAGGGTCCTGCACTCACTCCTCATGTTGTGCTCGTCTCTGTTTCTATCCATTTCTGCCGTGGCTTTTCACATTTTTTTGTTGTGTAGCACCTGAATCCACCATGTCTCTTCTGCCATATACCTCCTTCTTTCACGCAGAGGGTGGAGCAGTCTGGGACATGCCTTGTAGCACAATTCCTCCCAAAAGCTAAATTTGTCGTCTTCAGAAGAATTAGTGGCCAAATTGTATAATGTGCCAAGTACCCTTTACTCTTGACAGTTTTGGAAGGACATGAAGGAGCTCAGCATTTTCTAAGACTATGAACCTGCATGAGGAAAGTTTCAGGGCTATTGTCAAAGAAATTTCTACTCCTGGTAGCAGGGAAAAAAAGCAGTATGTCATATAGCAGCCACAAAACTGTGCTATGAAGAAAAGTTGTATTAATTTTTTTAATTTTTTAGAAGAATCTTAACAATGTTTTAATACAGTCATAATGATGAATTATCTTGCCAGTCTGACACACTGTTTATCCTTTTATTTATTTTTATGCTCCTGCCCACAACCTGTCTTTTCCTTTTCCAAAACAGACCATGAAAATAGTTTCACTGTGGTATTTCTGGCCATGGGCAGAAGGCATGGCCATTTTACTATATGTTTTTATGTATCTACAGATGCAGCAGCTTGAGAAACAAGTTATAGATGCTGATCGTCAAGCAGAGAGAGCTTTTCAGCAGGTATATACATAAATTGAAAAATATCTTCACTAGCTATGTGCATGTTACTATAATGAAGGGAAATTCAGAAAAATGCTATTTTTCTTAAGTATTGTTCAAAAGGGATAAGACAGATTCTTTTTACATCTATTGATTTGTCTTACCAGAGATGTTCTAACACCTTTCTCTGCTCACTATCCAGTTCAGTTCAATACAGTCAAAGCTAACACCACAAATCCAAAATAGATACAAGTAATGAGCTGCTTCATTGATGCATCACGAGTCTTTGATATATGATGCACATGGAAACAAAAGGAAGAGGAAACAGTGACCTATTTTAGAAAATCTGTAAGAAGATAAAACAAGGCTATCCAATAGAGTCTCTAAATAAGAGTATTCTGTGTTGTTTGTTCTTCTTGTAGAAGTTACGTCATCTAAAGAATAAGATCATGGCTAAATATTTAACCAAAGTTGCCTTTTGATTCCAAATGGCAGATATAGCTACTGCAGATATTTTATGAACATATCTCTGGTATTCCCTAAAAATCCTTTGTATCTTCCTGTGAGACAGATAGAAACTGAAAATTGTAAGAATAAAAATGTTCATGTACTAATTTGGAGTTAGAAAATGTTCCTGACTACAAGCCAAGTACTTTTAAGCCAGAATGCTTCTGATAATTTGTTGGATTTTTTTCCAATGTGCCATTGTTTTTTTATTAAAATGTTGTTTATTAAGCCTAACAACAGCTCCCTATACATATATTGCATTCTTTCCATACTGGTGTTTCTAACATCTTGTGTGTTACAAACCTAGAAGCCTCTCACTAATACTAACAAAATCTGTATAGGGTCTATCAGTGTTTTGCCAGTCCTATTGGTATTAGATGCATAGGGACACATAACGAACTGTGGAATTTCTTCTCAAATAGGCTTCAGAACTTTGCAGGGTTATCTTGAATCTTAAATGTGGGGGCAATTTTAACAGTCCATTTTGTGATTAAATTACTGCCTTTAACTTGAAGTAATATGTTTCTTGAAGTCTTATGTTTGACCTTCCAAATAGGTTCAGGTCATGGAAGAAAAATTAAAAGCAGCTAATGTTCAAACAAGTGAATCAGAAACCAGGCTGTATAAGAGATGTCAAGATCTGGAGATCCTGATACAAGATAAAAACGACATAATACAAAAATTGGAGCAACAACTTGAAGAACAGGTTAGAAATAATGGTGTTACCAAAGATGTGCGTCAGTTCCATTCTTAATTATACAGAAGGAAAATAAAAAATAAGATCAATAGAGGACAGAAAAGTTAAGCATTATTTCTGTTGTTTGATTAAAGAGGTTCCCATTAGAAGTATGTAATTTGAATAAGGTTTATTCATTTGCAAATTATGTTCTGGCTTCCTCTGAAAGAACATCTAACTTTTAAGAGGGGAAAAATGTTCTTCCTCTTCACTGTCTCCTGTGAAGAGCTTTCATTCTTTCTAGAGGAAAGAGGAACAGCAGCCTCTGTGAAGGGCCCATTTGTCATTTTTTTAAAAATCACCATATATTGCCCAGGAGACTGAATTACTTCAAGCAATCTTAGGATTTGCGTCTGAACTCAGCAGACTATAATACTCAGTGAAAGATATGCTAATGTCACTTTTTTTCCCAGAAGCAAATAAGACTGCAAGAAGCAAAAATCATAGAAGAAAAAGCAGCTAAGATAAAAGAATGGGTGACAGTCAAGCTCCATGAGGTATAACACTTGCTACAATACTTACACAGAAAATATAGTGGTGTGACTGGATATCCCTTAGGCTTTTTGGCTGTTAAAAGGCTTTGTTCCATAATTAAAAAAAAATGCTTCCCAGCTTCATTGATCTGTATAGTTATTTGTTTGAAAGAGGAAAAATGAAGACAACAGCACAGAGGGCAGAATATCCATGTCACTTAAATTCTGATGTCTAATTTGGTCAGCTAGTATATCTGGGTCCTCTTTATGGAGAAGAGGCCCAGAACTGCTCTCTGGAGGGTGTACTTATCTCCAGTAATTGAGAGAGATTAGCTGGCAAACTGAGCTTGCTCCAGCAGATGCCTAAAGTGTGAATAATCCCCAGAAAGCCAACCAAGTCTGCTGAGGCCTGGCAGAAAAAAGGACTTTCCAATGCCCACCATCCTCTTAGTCGTGAATAGTTTCAGGGGCACCGGTTCTATTCCCGAAAGAGACCAGTTGTCTCCCTTGTTTCTCTGCTGTGGTGAGATAACCATGTCTTTGCCCTGCTTAAGGCTGCCAGTTTTGTTGTGCAGCTGTGCTTTCTCCTCCTTGTGTGTATAGAATCTACAGTTGCCCATAAAAGTTAAAATCCCACTCTGTTGTGGTTAACTGGAAATTATACTCGCTCTAGTTGAAAAACAATTACATTATTTTTAAGGTAGGAAACTAGAAGTAACTTTTACTACTAGTCTGTGAGGGGAGTTTTTGAAATCATTTAATAAAAATGCAATTAAGTTTAGCTAAAATGATCTTGAAAAAGTTTGGACAAAATCACATATGATTCAAACTATTCACTTAGTTTGAAACATGGAGAATCTCAAACTAATTTCACAGAGGTGGCTAGGTGTCACCCAATGGGATGTGGAATTGCTGGCTCCCCTCTGTGTGACGTGGGACACTCGGACTCAAATCTTCTCTTTGCCTAATTCGGAGCAGGGGTTTGAACCAACATCTTTTACCTCCTGGTGGTGGGCTACAGCAATGGGTTGTTGGGTTTTTTCTTCCTATAGAAGGTCTTCTGCTCTGTATAAAGTTTTTCGGTGCCTGTTTTTTTAATCTTTGCTGTGGGATGGTAGGAGGCATTAGCACCCTCATTCCCTGTAATTCCTCTGTTTGCTCTTGGGTTTGCCAAGTGGCACAGAAGTTTGTAATTCTAGCCCTCTACTTTTATTAAAAATGCCAGTGCAGATTTCTTTTTTCTTATTTATTAAGGCTTTTTAAAGCAGTCTTGGGTTTGCTTGGTTGGGGGAATGATTTTAACAGAAGTTGAGCAAATAATCATTACAGGAAATTTTATTGTTCAGAATAAACAAATGCCTAGACTGGCATTAAGACAAGTAGCAGAGAGGAGCTTACCATTTGAACTAGCTTTATCCTTAGATAGGCAGAAATTCAGAGAAAATCTAAATGATGTAATGCCTTCAAAAATTGTTTCATGGACTGATGATATTACATTTATATGCTTTTAGTTAGAGGTGGAAAATCAGAACCTTCGCTTGATCAACCAAAAGCAAACCAAAGAGATGAAAACAGTACAATCTAAACTGCAAGGTAAATGTACAAATCTTTTAAAAACTTCTCTATATATGGCATACTTCTTTTTATTCCCTGTTAATTTATGCATCCACATAACTGAAATATTATGTGAAATCACAAAGATTTCAGTTAGTATGAATTGACATCAGAGTGACTGTACATGAAGGTGTTCGGAAAGCAATAATTTAATTTTTATTAAAAAGACATGCAGACAAACCACAATTGTTTTTTGTTGGGTGAACAGGCATCTGTGTTATTTAAGAGGTTCTGCAAGTAGTAAGATCTGACTGGATTTATGTCAGATCTTTGATTTCACTTCTTTGTAGCATAGGTAGTCCTAGCACTGTTAAGGAATAGATGAATGTCAGCCTGCATCTGCTTTTTCTAGCAAGTGCTCAGCTGGGAATCAGAATTCTGATCAGATCTTTTTAATTACTACATTTAACTACAGTGATCCAAAATCTTAGTTCAGCCACAGTATCACCAGGTTCCTTTCCAAGTGGAAATAGTTAATTTAAAAATCATAAAATGTAAATATGGGAAAGAGGAATATACCCTCCAAAGAGCATTATTTCACATTACTTAAAGTTGAATTTTATTTGCCACTGTGTTGCCTGTTCACCAACTTTCTTAAGTCTCTTCTGAAGGTTCCCACAGTCCTCTCCATACTTGGTTGACCTGACAACTTACTATACTTTGAAAATCTTGTTAGTTTGCTACCTAGCCCCCTGTATGTATATATGTATATACACAGACATTTAGAAATGTGTGTATATGTGTGTTTATATGTGTGTGTGTACACATGTAATATACATAATATATGAAAATATAAATATTTACAAAATACATACATACACAATATGAAGCTTTTAAACTAAGATGCACCTCTGTTAATGAGGAAACTGGATTGTTTTGTTTCTTTGTTATTTTTTGATCAGTGGCAATTCTATATACTTCAGCACTAACAGTTTTACTCATCCTCTTCTGAGAGATCTATTCAAAGGCTTTTTGAGACACTTAAGAATTTGTCAGCTGGTTTTCAAAACACATTTACTGATATGCTCAAAAATGCTAAGAAATTTATTACCATTTGCTGTGTCCATGCTGGTAACAGGCTATAAATTATGATCATGTGGTACTGTTTAAACAGTTTACAGGTATGGATAAGGGCCTTTTGTTCCTGGATCTGCCACAGAATTTGTTATAAACAGAGATGGACAGCATTGTTTCATACCAGTTTCTGGCAGAATAGCTGTCCTTAAGGACAGATTCCATATTCTCAAGACAGTTAATCATTTTATGCTTTCACCTTCTCTTGAAGTCTTCCATATATAAATCATTTTATGCTTTCACCTTCTCTTGAAGTCTTCCATATATACCTTCTAAGCCTGGTAACTTACTCCTTTATATTTGCTGTAGCACCTATTACCGATTCTTTCAATATTTTTATCTGAAGGGAATGCCGCCACATATTTTAATACTATTGTTCTACAGTCTTTCCCATATTCTATATCCTAGACCAATCCATAGGTTTAATTTCAGTCACAGCAGAATAAAATCAGGTATTTCCACTAGGTTTTAATTCTGTATTAAGTGCATGTTTTATATCTTACTGCTGTGAAATTGTTAAAAGAGTTTTTTTTTTTCTTTCTATACTAAAAAATTGATCTCTAAGAACTAGAAATGTAGCTCTGCATTTCTTTTGATATGGGGAGGTATCGGGTAGATTTTTATTCCTATAATAATTTTTTAAATATCTTTTTGCTAAATTTTAGTTATCTTAAAAAACCCCAACTTTACACTGCAGAGTAAAGAGACCAGTAGCATAGCTTGCTGTATCCCATTAACACAAGATTTCTGAATTACTATTCTTCAGAAGCTACAGGCAAGAAATCTGTTACTTCAACACAAAAACCTGGAGAGTGTCAGCGACTAAGCAGTTTGACTTTTGGATGCTTTTCAAATAGAGCAAGAAGTCCTCAACCATCTCCTAAGTTCGAAGAAATAAGCAAGTCTTCATCTAAGGAGTCAGACTACACTGAAGGCAAAAACATCCTAGGTACTTAGTCACCAATACTGACATTTTATTCTGACACAGGTGGAAAACTGAAATCGACAACTGTGTCAATGTATTCAAACCAGCTGTTTTCAAAGTACATAGCAGTACTCCCTCCGTCTTTAATGCTAGTCTGTATTACTAGGAAGAAATCCTGTTGAGCACTAGAGTCTCCATAATACCACTAATACATTGTTTGGCAGCATGCAGTGGCTGATGGGTGCTTTGACTGCAAAGGAAAGAATTTATTGTGACCCAGGTTTGCTCCACAGTCGTGTAAGTAGTTTAAGGCTCCCAGTCCCCCAGGGAGGGCTGTTACATTTTTATGCCTGTGTAGAGTCTCACCTAAGTCCAGTTTTTGTGTATTTTATCTATGCTGTCAGTGGTGTCCCAGTGTTAGTTTTATGCCCTAACTCAACAAGATCAATTCAGTAATCTTTCATTAGTATGATCAAGGTCAGAAAAAATAGAAGAGTCTCAGGCATCTTTTCACACCATTGTTTCCTATCCGAAGAAGGAGAAAGCTCCCTGATGAGTTCATACAATTTCCCCAAAAAGCCCTGAAGTCTGGCAATGCCAGCAAATTGGTGTGCTGTTATGCTATTATAAGCATGAGCAAGTCCATTGCAGTTTGCTACTTCCCTTAAGCAATGAAAAGCTCAGGAAGGAGACTTGCTCTGGACCTTCGTTTGAGTCCCACATTACTATTTATGACCTCAGCATTTTCTCCACAGTTAACCATGGTAACTGAACTTGCAAGTTGAGGTCTGTAGAAAATCAGAAACTGAAATAGATCCTATTAATAATTTGTATATTTCTATGACACCAAGTTCATTATAAAGGTGGGTATGTATTATTATTTCCATTTTTATAGATGAGGGAATTAAAGTAAGAATCTTCTTTTCAAGGGAAAGGGTAAGAAATAGAACCGTAGGCTTGCCTAGATGGAAACAGATCAACTTTTGTGACTTCATTACTTTAATGTGGACTAAATTGAAATCTTTGGCTTATCCAACCCACTTTAACTTCATACAGCTATTTAATATTAACTTTCCCAAGTGTCTGTGTAGAAAAGCCCTAGTTCTTGCATCTGTTTTAACTCAGGGGGAACACGTAGGCCTCACTGACATGGTGCAAGCTATAGCTCTCTCTTGCAAAACCAGGTAAAAGTGAACAGCAGAAGCAAAGCTATTTTTAATACAGCGTCTTTCCCTGAGCATTTTTCATGAGCCTCTCTTGTGTATCTTAAGCATTCACCACTGGGAATACAATAATAGCTTGCAGAAGAAATTTCTGTGTATAAACACTGTAGAAATGCTCAGATTACTTGATTTATTAATTTAAATATTTTCTGATGAGCTTTTACTAAACTTTAATTTTCCTTAGATTTAATAAAGCAGCTAAATTTATACGCCCTCTTAAGCCTTTGGGGTTTTGGGGGTTTTTTTTTGTTTGTTTGTTTTCATACATATGTGGTTTACTTTAAAATATGGCTCCACTCTGCTCATCTTTACATTTATTGCCATTTTTAGTTTGGCTAGAACTTTAAGTAATGTCTGTTACAGTTTTTTTGGCAAACATCATTGCAACTTCAGTTGCATTCAAAAATTTATAGTATTTTTCTTAAGGTTTATTATTTACAATATTAAAAAAACTTAAACGTGCTTATGCATTTTAAAGTATTACCTACTTACTATTTGCAGACATGATGACAAAATCCTTTAGCAATCAAGTTTGCTAAAGTAATTTTCTCATGTTCATTATATTTCTCCTCTAGAGAAGGATATCCTGGAAACTACCTTTGCTGGTCCTACACACGAGACTGATAAAGGTCAGAAGTCATTGCAACAAAGTTCCTCTGGATCAGAGCAGAACAAAAATGTGAGAATGAGCTGTTCATCCAAAGACATAGACAGCGATATGTCAAAGAACTCCTGCACTACCGGGAGTGACTGGAGCTCAGATGAGGATGGAGGAGACAATAAAGGACTGAAATCCAGGTGTGCATCCACTCTCTCAAGTCACACATCTGAAGAGAATGCAAGGTACAGTAGAGTGGGAAGTGAAATGTATTTGACAGCATCTGATGACAGTAGTTCTCTATTTGAAGAAGAGAGTTTTGGTGTTCAGAGGACTCAGCACAAGAAGTTATACTCCTGGCAGCAAGGGTCCCAAAGAAAAGGCCAGAACAATCCAGGTGGAAAGTGCAACTCTGACTTCACAAGCAAAAAGAAAGACCAAGATAGTTCTTCAGATGAACTGAATAAGAAATTTCAATCTCAGAGGCTAGATTATTCATCCTCATCCAGTGAAGCAAATACCCCAAGTCCAATTTTAACCCCTGCTTTGACACCCAAACACCCAATTCTAGCAACTTCTGCAGGTTCTCAATGCGCAACGCCATCAGATTCTCCTTCAAATTTGCCACCTCCAAAGTTACGGACTCCTAATGTGTTTAGTATAAACTCGGCATTAGCAAAGAAGCATCTAAGCCAGCCCCAGCTGAGTTCTGACAGAATGTTTGGTAGAAATAGAAATGCCATAAGCATGATACGTCCGTGGAGACCTCAGGAAACAGACATTGATTTGGTGGATGGAGAAGATACTGATATTTTAGAGAAAATGGAGATTGGCTGTGAAGAAGGAGTGTTTACCTATGACTGCACTGAAGCACGAAATGCTGAAGCCCAGGAACCTTGTGATACGACAAAAAAGAGTGCTAGTAACAAACCACCAACCCCTCCATTACATCGATTTCCTTCCTGGGTAAGTGTAATTATAGATATTTTTCCTACTGGTGAAAATAGCTCATTTTCATGCCTCTCTTCTATGATTTTTGTTGCCTCTACCTTTCTTATTCTGTTTGATGACAAGACAGGGTGTTACCTTAATGGGAACTAAGGACAAACTCAGAAGCAAGTTTGATTTGAAGCACAGCATTTATTTCTGCCGTCGAAAAACACAGTCACTATTTTTGTAGATAAGACAATTTTTTTCATGTAACATCTAAGTTACATATGCCCTCTTGAGTGTATCAAAAGAGGTAATTCTTGTGACTGCATTTACTTATTTATCTTAACACCAACACAGCCTAAGAGTGCTGGTGTCAATGCCTTTGCTATAACTATTGTACCACTCACAATCTAGACAATGAAGCTGATGGAAGACAACTACAGATTACAGAAGTTATTGATCACATTTCCAAGTAAAATTTTAAAGCCATCCATCAGGGAATTAAAATAGATATTAATATGTCTTACACAAAATTAAAAATTAACTGTGTCAAGACTCAACTGATTCTGCAGTTCCACAGTCAGAGATTTATTAATGATTGAGCGATGAATAATGCATTAATGTAACAGCTTCTCTATGTATATATTTCAGTGCATGTTTTTTCATTATAGATGTTCTTATTGTGGCCTTTTAACACAAAACAATTGAAAAGTTGCCTCCTAATGACATTTCTCTGTTCTTAACATACAATCTTCCATTAAAAAATATTCTTGCTATAGCTTCTTTGGCCTCTGATAATAGTATTTTTAAAAATAAGTTACCTACAGGGCAAGCATTGTGTGAAAAAAGGTTGAAACAGACTATGGATATGATGGGTATGGCATATAAAACAAGGATGCATTTTTCAGCTGCTACTGATGACGCCATTTTATCACCCATTTTATCACATTGTTGCACTAACACAAAGACTAGGAGGCTATGGGGAGGCTAAACGGAAGAAAAGTAATTGTTGTGTTTTAATTATCTAACATCAAATCCATTCTGCTTGTACAGGAAAGCAGAATTTATGCTGTAGCCAAATCTGGTTTAAGGATGTCTGAAGCTTTCACCATGGAATCTCTCAACAAAAGTAAGTGGTTTAGCTGTTCATTTTCTCATCAACAAAAATTCTCTTCCTATGGTGATTTGTAAGCAAGGACCAAATGTCCTGTGTTCCTCTAAGATATTTTTATGAAGATTCAGTTATGTGCTATTTAAAACCTAGAAGATCATCGGTTATCTTTCCATTGTCTTCTGTTACCTTGCCTCTTGACTTTGTGCTGAATTTGTACTTTGTTCACTCCAGTTTTCTTTGCAATTCATTTTGAAGATTCTATACCAGGTACCAAGGTAAGAGATTATACTTGAAATTTAAAAAGGCTTGGTGGTCATGACTACAATTTATTTATACTCCTTAAAACCACTGAAATTTCAAAAACCTATAAATCTCACATCCAAAACAGTTCAGGGGTTAGTTTGCTCTTTATAGCAGTTATACAATGCAAAAATTTGAATTTGGTTAATTGAGGGGTAAATTAGGAAGGTCATTTATACAATATGTTGCTTTTTTAGGTGCTGTTTCACTAACTTCATACTCCGTATCTGGCTTATATACATCTCTGATATATAAGAACATGACCACTCCTGTCTACACCACTTTGAAAGGGGTAACTGTATTACTTTTTAAAGGAAATTTTTAAATACCATTAAGCTTCACATCCAGGAACCTGCTGTTTCACATTTGATGCTACCATGCCAAATATGTCATAAGATGATGTTTAGAGATCACAGAACCCCAGAAGTAATGGAAATGTCAAATAGCTGGAAAAAAATTATTGCTGCTTATAAAATGTTGCCAGCCCAGGTCAATTCTTCTTGAGTCCCTTGCTGATTTTTTCCAAAGGCTTGTTAATTATTAAACAGAGCCACATGGTGTTCAATGCCATAATTAAAAGTGTGTGTATGTGTAGAAATGTCTTTGTGTCAGTGCCAAAGCTGTTTATAGTCAGATAGCCAGCAGTAACTAATCACAGCATTGTTTGTTTTCTGGCAGCCTTTTGTGTTTTGGAAAGATCCATGCCTCAAGCTACCTCAGGTTTCTGTTTTAAAGTGTGGGGGTGGCTGAGGATACAGAGGGCAGAAGGAATTCAATTTTATGTTGATATTTGTGTGCCAAAACCCACAACCCAAGTAAGAACAGCCCTGAATGTTAAGAAGCCAGCAGAGCTCTGCTATGGAATGAAGGAAATGACTGATACCCTTTATGCAAGGTATCAAAGATTGTTGTGTTAATTTCTGCAGAAAGCAACTCAAATAAGCAACAGCCCATTTATAGATGAGTCGTCAGGATCTGAGGAAGAAGACAGCTCTCGGTCCAGCTCAAGGAATTCTGAGTCTGATTCTCGAAGCAGAAGTGGTCCGGGTAGTCCTCGGGCTATGAAACGAGGTAGGCAAAAACTGTAAGAACGAGTAACTTCTGGGAAGTTTGGAAAACTAGGCAGTTTACACGATCTTCTTAGAAATGGATTTCTTCCTTAAACAGCATTGACATCTTAAATCTAGACTTCTTTCTCAGCTAGCAAAGCCTAGATCTCTTATTCAAGCAACAGAAAGTACTGTTACACATGGCTTTTTATTGCTGTTATTATAGATGTGTTTTTAAGGCATTAATCTAGTAGCTGGCTGTTGTCATGAGGCAAAAGTGACTTGTACATCTAAAGCAAGAAGCTCCATTCTATCTATACTCTGTCAAGCCAAGGACTTCCTATGACCTTTAACTGTAGGTAGGCAAAAATGGCCTACAAAAAAGTAATTGCCATCAGAAAAAAAAACTGGATATATTCAAGTTTGTAAAACAAAGTAACAGTTTAATGTGATGAGAAAGCAGGTGGAAAAGTTCCCTCAACAGAGTATTTGGTTGTGTCATATCATGCAATAAAGGATTTGCTTCATTTTTACATGGGGAGACAAGGGAGACAAAGATCTAAGATCCTAGTGAGGCCAAGTGTTAAGATCCTTCATTATACGTTGCTTCAGAAATGAAAAATAACATTATTCAGTTGTTCCCATTAAACATGTTAAAATCCCAGTTAGCAGGAGCTCCACTCAGTCACACTTGAGCAGGTAGGTAGAGCCATTGGTCCACTAGGAGTTTTCCAGTGCCAGCCACACATGGCATCGAGTCCTGTTTGAAGTGATGTACTTATAGTTTTGCTACGTTAGTGTGAAAGGGACCCATAGTTCCCACTTCCCAACAGCTCCATCTTGCTGAGCAAAAAACAGTGCTATGGCTGCAGACACATCTTGTGTTACATACTTGCACAACAGGAAAGGTAAATTAGCTAATTTAATAGCTGATTTCACCCACAATTTATATCCACGTTTGTAGAATGGAACCATGCCCTTTGTTCATGCATTCTTCTCAGAAAATAGTCCTTGCATTGTTTCATGCACGGAAACCTTTCTTAACCACAAAACACATACGTACATATCTTTGTTGAGATCACATTGTTTAAAAATTTAGGCAATCTAAAATTTCACTAGGCGCATCATTAGCTTGCTGCATATTTGTTATTAAAGATCCTACATGAGAAGAGACAAGACGAACCCACTCTGAAAGCCCAGGTGGCTTACCAAAGCAATAAATGAGAAAAGCTTTTTTTAAAAATAAAATTGGCAAATGAATTTGGAAATTAATGAAACAAAGGAAACAAGGCATATTCATTTCAATCTTGGAGAGTAACCATTCAAGAAGAACACTAATCAGATTGCATTTTTTTCAGCATTAAAGCTAATAAACTTTTAAAAAAATCCTGAAATCTGGAATTCAGATTTTTAGAAAACCTCAGTATAAAAATTCATACTAATAGCAAAATAAAGACAGTCACCTACAACTTCAACAAACAGCGGATCTTGAGCATAGCTTCTTAATAAACAAGCAGTTCCATAAGAAATCCAGGTACTAGAGTGGATGATAGAAAGGGGAAAGGGAAAGCTGCTTAATGTAATTAAAGATGCTGTATTTGTTTTTTAGAGAATGGGTATGATGCATGGCACTAACTCCCTCCTTAAAAAAGGTGTTGTATCAGAAGGTGATAATATATAGAAGAAATTTATTTGTTGTTTCATTCACAAGTGACTTGAATTCTGTTTAATTATGAAGAAAACAGGATTTGGGTATTAGCACTGTGCTAATAGTTTGATATGCTGATATTTTAAAAAAATACTTGGTTCCTGATGGATTTATGTTGATACTTGTGTTTGCCTGCAGATCCTACTCAGATATTCTTCTGCATGGATATTCTGATCTCATTTGTTTGTAATGTAATAAAAAAAATATAAAGAAACATCTTTCTTCTTTTAACTCAGGGGTGTCTCTGTCTTCTGTGACCTCAGACAGTGACTATGCTATTCCTCCAGATGCATATTCAGTAGATACAGATTATTCAGAGCCAGAGCAGAAACTTCCTAAGACGTCTTCCTCATCTAGTGATAATGGAAAAAATGTGAGTACTGAAGTTCTGTGAAGAAGTGTACCTGTGGTACTATGTGTGTATTTATATTCAAAGACTGCTACCAAATCTCTATAGTCAGTCTTGCCGACTCACAGACTGCCTTATGAGTACCAATAGCAAAATACACCAACAGTAAGTTAGCCATATAAGACTATAATGATTGAAAGAAAGTAGAGGATAATTCTAAGCTTTCTGTATAATGAGTGGAAATAGGTAGACAACCCCAGAAGACAATTGAAAGCACATAAGATTTTCCTTTCTTGGAACCAGATCTGGTATCAGTTTGCATATGAAATACTAAATCAGCTTACGTGAATATTCAGGGAAATAGAAGGACATTCCAGTGAAGGAGCTGGAGGCATCAGTAGAGAAATCATAAGTAGAGTAACATGCAAGAACAGGTCAAAGAAACCAAACCATTATGGGGTACTGGTCTGTTTTTCAATGGCCTGTGTTAGTAGTTAGTATCTTGACGTACAAGTGGATTGACTGCCTAGTGATGAAGATAATTTATTTTAAGCTTTCTTCACAGAGCAAAACTGTGAATTCTGTTCTATAGGTGTACACACTAAAAGTAGGTCTATGCAGAGCTCTGAATTACAGTATTCTGTATCTGGTCTGTAGGTTAGGCCCTGAAGTTGGAAAAAAAATATATTTACATTGTATTCATTTTGTTCCTTGTTTAATATAAATAATTAGAAAGTAAAATCAGGAATCATCATATTCTTCATTCTTTTGTGTAGTTCTGGGCAAATCACTTACTCTCCTTCATGTACTATAACTGTAAGTAGGGATATTAATTAGTTATCCCATATGCATGGCATTTGTCTTAATTGATGCTTGTACAAACTTTGTCATTGGACTAAAAGTCTCATCAAATACTGTAATTATTACTTCGCATGCTTTAAATCTTTAAAATATCTCTCTGTGTGTATATTTATACATATCTCTGAGGGGTATAGGTATATATGTGTACCTAACTACTTTTTATCTAACTTCTGAATAATCAGGAACCTTTGGAAAAATCTGGATATCTGTTAAAAATGGGTGGTAAAGTAAAGACCTGGAAACGACGGTGGTTTGTACTTAAAGGAGGTGAACTACTATACTACAAATCTCCAGTAAGTACATGTAACTCATCTACTGTTTATTATTAGATTGTTTTTACTGAGAATCTAGGTCTGCTAGAAGGAAAAGAAATGCATTCCGGGTGTCTGAGCTGTTAGAGAGTGATTCAGGACTCACTTCCTCAAGAGGTGTACGAGGTACTCAATGTCTAACTAGGAAGTATTTGTCAAGATTAATGTTTAAAAGGGTTCTATAATTATTTATTGCTATTTGTTGGTAGATTTAAAATATTCTTTTTCCATTCTTCCCATACAGAGTGACGTCATTCGAAAACCTCAAGGTCAAATTGAGCTAAATGCATCTAGCCATATTGAAAGGGGTGATGGAAAACAAACAATTCAGGTGTCTGCTTTTCTCATCTGTGTTTCAGCGGGTATTTGTTCCCTCCATCCCCAAAATTGACCCATTGTTCCAGTCCCTATTGCACTGGAAGTCCAAGTGCCCTTTGTTTGAAACCAAAGAATCACTGCACTTAGAGAAATTATAGAACGGCCTACATGTAGTCTTGTTTGTATTGCTACAGAGGTCAGATCATCACATATGAGATACAAATAAAGAGAGTAGTCTTGGGGCCAGCCATTAGGGTTGAGAGAAGTTGTTTATCTGAAAGGAGATAAATTCAGTTTTCTCAACTCTGCTGTCCTGATACTTTTCAGATAAAGCCTTAGAAAGGGTCTGTCTGCTCTGCCTGGCCACTGAATGTTTTGTTAATGAAAAGTACTTTGGGGAAAATAAACCCTGCAAAGTTGTGAAACTACATTGGGTAGTATATGTTACAATGCCCAACGTGGGGTCAAATGTATAATGTTCTTAAAGCTCAAGACTTTTCTGTTACTACATAGCTGACCACAGAAAAGCGAACATACTACCTGACTGCAGATTCTCCCAACATCTTAGAAGAATGGATCAAAGTACTACAGAATGTTCTTAAAATACAGGCTGCCAGCCCACTTTTCATACAGCCTGAAATCAAGCCAACCATGAAAGGATTACTTACAAAGGTAAGAACACTTTCTCTCCCAATCTGCTTTATTCCATATTTCTTAAGAATAATATCTAGATGAAAATGGCTTTACAATAAAATAAGCAAAACCAACATGTATTTGCTTTCCCAGTACTTTACAGTGTGAACAATCCAGAAGGACTACCAACTCACCTACTTTGGGCAATATTTTTCTTCTGGTTGTTTGATTTGATTTGGCTTTTCTTTTTGTCTTTTTAATTCATTAGTTCCTGTGTTGAGTTCTCCATTTGCACTTCAGTGGTATCGTCGTTCAGCACATGTTTCAGTAGCTAATTGACCTACCTTATTTCAGTGGAGTGCTCTCTTTATCTATGTTACTGAGTGGGACAGATTACTTCAAGATAATAAGAATACTGCATAAAAGGAATTTTTCTCTCTTATTTCTTCCATTTTCTTAGCTTCCACTAATTTAGGCCTGATCCAAAGCCAAATGAAAAACTTACACTGGCGTTACTAGGCTTTAGACGAGCATCTAATGCATTAATTCTTATGCCCCTAATAGAGTTATGCAGTTTTAATTATTTGTCTAGTAATGTGGAAAGGAATTTGAACCAAGGCATTTATTCCCAACATCACCAAAGTTCAGAGATGGTGAAATGTAGTCTGTATTTCTCTGGCTGTGCTTGTTCCTAATGTTCTGTAATTTCAGGTGAAACATGGATATTCCAAAAGAGTTTGGTGTACCCTAGTTGGAAAAATTCTGTATTATTTCCGTAATCAAGAAGACAAGGTAGGTCCCTTACTTGTCTCCTCAGTGAATGGAAGATAACATACTGAAGTAGCCTTTAAACAGTAATTTACAGCTTTATTAAGGTACAATTGACCTGGGTAGTATATGGCCATTTTATCTTGATTACCAAACATCCAGACTTCACAGATTGTCAGCTTTTGGAAGGTTCCTATCTAATAGAGAGAAATCCAGGGCACGCCCGTTGGCCTCCTTCTCCTACAGGATGTGATATATATTCTGCGTCTTCTTATCCCTAGCCGAAGGGGGACACTGATTTGCGGACAGTTCAGGTCTCCTTTCTGACTGGCGTGAGACTCATCAGGAAAGACCTGGCTGTCATTTACTTCTGGAAGCTGACCCTTTCTAATACATGTTTTCAGTGGGCAGTGACTGCAAGTTTCAAGAAATTAAATGTTCTTTTTATCCTGTTCTTTGGTATGTCACTGTATCTCCGCAGTGCTGCAAGAAAGGCAAAAAAACAGCCTAGCAGGATGCAGAGTTTGCTGCTTTGCAGATGTGTGTCTGTGGAGGGGATCTGTTCCCATTGCCCATCAAGATTACAGAAAAGGAGCTCACTGTCCACAACTGATGAGGTGGACAGAAACAGAGATGGAGGACAGCAAAAGAAAGGGATGAAAAAATTACTTCTAAAACCTACGGAAAATACTGTTTGAGGAAGAAAAAGAAGAAATGCGATCCAATCAGCTTTAAGTTAACCTCCAAACATCCCATATCCTGTAGGACACAAGGAGCTAAGGAAGAGCAAGACCTGGCTCTTCCACATTGGGCCTGGCCTTTGGTTCTCTACCCACACTTCTGAATATTGTTGGTCCTAATATTTCCAGTCATATTTACCTACAGAGACAGGACAAAGGACACTTCCTAGTCATACTTTTCACCTGTCCTTTTGCACCCAAGACATTGTATTTTGTCATCAAGAAACATTTTTTAATGGAGGTGGGTCAGGAACAAGATTTTGGAAAATTCTACAAGAATTCTTGTTAATACCACTGAGGATATGAATATTACCTAGCTCTACCAAAAAGACTGCTGACACTTGACAAAATGGTAACAATCCACTGAGCCATTAAAACCAACAGTTCAAAAAAATACAGAAAATCTCATTTGTTACTTCTAATCTAACCAAATAATCACACTGGACCCAGTAATTCGTAGACTTTGTATAAAGCTAGTTATTCCCTTTGTTATCCTTTCCTTTTTTAGCCATTTTTAGACATCAACTAAACCTTATTTCTAGAACTACATGAGTAAGATAGCAGTAACCATCTATCCAAACATTTTATTTTAATTACTCTTTTAAAAAGTGTAATACAGGGCTGGGGAATCAAATGACTGGAGTATTAATCTCTAGCTTATCTTACAGAGATATTAAAATTAACTTGCATTTTCTCCTATGAAGAAATCTCTATGTTTAAAGTATCTGAATTTACATATTTTTACCTTTGAAGATTTTGGGCGTTTTAGCATGCCCTTTAGAAGCATCTAAGAGTTTTGCTGGATTCTTGTGAATATTTCCCTCACATTTGGAACAAGTTTTTCTGCCCTTTTAAAGCAAAATTGAAACTAATTTGCTAGCTTTTAATAGAATAAGAATTTAGCTTTTGTAAGCAGAATACGTATGAAAAGTTTTCCAAAGCTAGTTCATTTCTAATGTTCAACAATTTGCTAATTAAAAACATGTTTGTTGTAGCTGAATGTGTCTGTGCAGAAACAAATTACACAATCTGCAGTGGTTAATACAGTAATGGAGTCCATTAAAGTGGCCTCCTTTCAAAATGGAATTCAAATTAAAAAATCAGCCAACTGTGTTTTAGTTAAACTTAGGGAATAAATCAGTCTTGACTATTTGTATGTGAAATGGCATCTCTTGATTCTCAGAATCTTACCTTGTTCAAAAAGTTGAATGCTTCAGAAGCACCACAGAAAATACAAATCACCACATGCAGCTTTAATCCTCACTAGTGAGAGCACTGGAATAAAGAGCCACCACTATGTGATGTTTTCTTCAAAATTATTATATCATTAACTTCTCACTTTATCAAATCATTGTTCAAGAAACCCACCCTAGATGGAGTCCAACTTGCCAGCTACTCTCCAGTATCATATTTTCAATTTTTAAACAGTATTATTGAGAAGCCTCATCTGCTTTTCACTGCTGTTGATATTTCAAGACTACTTTACTTCAGGCTTACACTTGAATGTGGCACAAATAAGATGCTATTTACTATAGTGCCCAGCTATCCTTTTACCAAAGGGAAACAAACATCCCTCTCTTTCTGCTGAATCACTAAGCATTGCTAGACATCACAGCACAGAAACAGTAGCCAAGGTTTCTTCACTACACCATTAAATAATACTCTTGAACATCCTGATGTCTGAACGGCTAGAGAAAGAGCAGTGGGAAGAAAGGGAGTTTTGCATAAAATAGCCAGTAAGGACTGTTGTCCTCTGTCAGTCCTATCACCCGGTTGTGAAGATGGCATGCTGCATTTGTGTTCATTGTGGCTTCCTGTTGATAATGACTATGAAATAATTACTTCTGTGAAAAATTCCTTTTGAATGGCTTTTCATACAAAATACTTCCTGATAAATGACCATGTCTACATATATAACTTAAGACTCAAGTATTGTGATTTGTCAGATTGGAGAATGAAACCAACTGAGAAAGTCTACCACACAAAAAATTTACCTTTCGAATTTATAGCATGCACGAAAGATATATCAACACTACACTGCTGTCCTCTGAAATAACACGATTATAATTAAAGATCTAGGCTTGACCCAGGGAATTTTTGCTTGGAACCAGGTCTGGAAACTCTGAAGAATTACTCCTCTCACCCTAACAGACATTTACTGTTTTGTCTGTTACGTTTACTAGATACAGAAGCAGACCTGGAAAAGTATTTCTTAAAATCTCACTTCCAGACTTTGGCACTATCATTCTCCTTCTGCTGTCTGCAACAGCTGGCTTATCTGACATTCCTTGGCAGGACTGAAAATGAATAAATATAAATGGGTATTGATGGTCATTCATGTTTTTCTTTCTATTTGTAGAATAAGAAATATAAAATTAGTATGCACTGAAGGAAATACTTGCTCTCTCACCAATTCTGATATTTACTTTTAGTTTCCTCTTGGTCAAATCAAGCTTTTTGAGGCAAAGGTTGAAGAAGTTGATAGATCATGCGATTCTGATGAAGATTATGAAGCTAGTGGTCGCAGTTTATTATCAACACATTACACTGTTGTTATCCACCCCAAAGATCAAGGACCCACTTATCTTCTTATAGGATCCAAACATGAGAAGGTAATAAAAGGACTTTTTTATTGAGTTTCAGTAACACGTCTATGATGCTGTGATATGAGTATTTCTTAAAAAGGAGGAGGAGGGGCACCTACAAGTCCTCTGGCTTGTAGTTTGATATAATAAGCAAGGGGAAGGTCCTGCCTTATTAACATCGATCAGAGTTTGTCTGCGAACCAATGCTATCATAGGTAATCCTTTTTAAAATAGACGAAACATAAGCAGGCTTGCCTACATGAGGAGATGGTGCAGAATATCAAATATGTTGTAACTGGAGGATTTTGCTCACATTACACTAACTTGTAGACAGACCTGTAGCAGACCTTCCTGAGAGGTTTTGGGATAGTTATCCATTTTCACTGGTAAGACTAACAGTAGGGAAGACTGCTCTACTGAAGTGAAGGAAAAATGAGAGGTATGGTTAAAACCATTTTTATTCTTATTGCTTCATTGTTCTCAAGTAATCTTGTAGACCTCATTTTGCTTTCTGGCCTTATCCCCAGGTTAGCAGGATCTGGCAGTGATAAAAAGGCACTTATGGTATCTTTCTGAAGAGGAAAGGAAGAATGCCTTGATAATTAGCCATGACTTTTGAGGGTAAAAGACTTCTGAAGAGAGCCCTGTCCAATCTTCCTTGCTTAATATTTGTAACATAGAGACCATGAATACAGGTGTACTTAAACAAAGGCAAACTCCTTTGGGCTTCAACAGGAGTGTATGGCAGTGTTTCAAGTCAAGAGCAAAATCTTGATGAAGCAGCTCCTTCCAACACGGAATGAGTGAGCTGCTGTGTGTTTTTCTACTTTAGGACACGTGGCTTTATCATCTGACAATTGCAGCTGGAAGTACCGGTGTAAATGTTGGATCTGAGTTTGAACAACTTATTTGCAAATTATTAAATATGGAAGGCGATACCAGTAAGTTTGGTTTTGTTTCAACATACTAATATTCTAATACTTACTTACTGAATGTACTTACGAAATTAGTTAATTGCAAAACCTACATATGTTATCTGTTTAGCTTCTCAGATTTGGAGACATCCTACCCTTTGCCACAGCAAAGAAGGAATTGCTTCCCCTCTTACAACATTGCCATCAGAAGCCTTGCAAACTGAAGCAATTAAATTATTTAAGGTAAAACCATAGCAGATGCCTTTTTAATTAACTGAATATTTTAACTCCTAGCTAAAGAATGGCTATTAGTTGGCTTACTAGAGATGTTCAACAGATAAGGAGAAAGAAAAGAGAAGTTTACTCTTTAGTGGAGGTAACTAATGGACAGTAGCAGAATGTCCCCATATTATCTCACCAAAGAGTATCACTTCCAATGTAAAGAGATCACTTTTAGCCATGAGGGAGGAGTTTAGGCTTCAAATTTTGGCCTTTTTACTGAGGTTATTGATAAAGTGCAAGTTACTAGAAAAATCCATGGCCATCATGTATGATAGTAATTTTATCATGAAGTTCATAAGCCCCAGAGTACCTAACAGGGTGGATCTCTGTACTCAGAGAACTGCATCTGAAATACTATTTTTTCAGTTAGATTTCAGGAAGAACAAATGGTAGGTGAAAGTTTTGTTGTAGATATATTTAAATCAGCTAGAAGACATTTTACAAATCTGAAGAAAAACAAAGCAAAGCCACAGTTTCTAGTTTAAGCAAGTCATGGGTTATTTCAAATTGAGATAGAAGGCAGAGATTCTACTGCTCTTTTTAATGAAAAGAAAATCTTTTCTTCATATGAAGTAGCTATTCTTAAAAGACTGCTTAGATATTCTAGTGATATAAATAGATAAAATATTACAGAGTAAAATTATTGAAAATATTTCACAACAATTTTGTGAATTCACTTTTAAAGATTTTCATACACCTTTAAAAATATGCATATGTATATCTCAAAGTAGTAGTAAAAAGGCTTTATGATTAAGAGACACATAATGGTTCATAACTGCTGTGCTGCAGCTTATTTCTTGAGAATTTTTCTATGCCAGTAAGATTTTATATCTTTCCCAGTGAAAGACCAGATAGGTGGTTGATACCTATGAGAGGGAGTATGCTGCAATGCCATTAACCTTCTTTCTCCTCTCTCCTGCCCTCACCCAGGTAAAACGACTCCTGAATGTTAACTAATAGCCAGGTTATAAGGTCTATTTCAGAGGCAAAATAAAATCTTGCTGTTCCTTTTTCTGTACGTTGTGAAATAAATTACAAGTTGGAAGGCATTGGTCTTGGATAAATGAACTTTCTCCACAGAACTTATAAAGTCTAAAGACCAAATTCCCTGAAGCATCAACCGGCTGGAGAATTTTGATGTAATGGTTCAGATCTAGAAAGGAATTCAAGACAAGAACCATATGTTCATTGACAGCCACTTGCAGGCAAACTTTCCAGCTTGTTTGTCTGAAATGTTTGAAGCACTTTAAAGAAGTACATCCATCTTATTTTCTGCAGTCCTGCAGCATGAAAATTTAAAAGGGAATGTACTTCTCTGATAAAAATAAATTTATTTGGAAATAACTTTTGAAATATATTTCAGACCTAATTCAAATCACAGACACTTGCCTAAAATAAATAAATAAGAGATGACTTGTATGACCTGTATTGAAACTTTGTATAAATAATTTTAAAAGTCAGGTAGGGAATTGATTTAGAAACAGGCAAGTCACGTTTCAATTATTCCATTGCTGATAAAAATTAGTCCTGTGCATGCACATATTTTCATAAAGACTAGAAATAGATTGGGGGTTCCATCCATTTCTTGTATTTTGTTTATATACTTTGTGCAGGAAGTGATACATAAACTTTCTTCTAATATAGCACAACAAATGCTTAACACCTGGCTTTCCTAAGACAGTTCTGGGGATAAGGAAAGGTTATACTTACCCACAATAAAAATACCAGTGAAAGCCAAGACATAAAACAAATGGCTCTGAGTTATGGTTTTCTTATCTGTGTATATTCTGCCATGTTGTGCTTACTACTTGCGCAAGACTTTTACAGTGGCTGCCATTGAGAGCTGTACACTTTGCATTTTAAAGTCCTGTAGAGGGGTAAGCTATGTTCAGCATGTCCTTAAACTTGTATACCACCACAACTGTTGCAACTCCTGCCAGAGCTCACTCCATTACATACAGAGTGAAAAGCATGGTTTTTCATAGTTGTTTTAAGTCTTTCTGTACAGCTTTTCATCCATTCTGGCCCCTTTTTACCCCTTTTTGCAGAGCCAGCAGGATTTCCTTATTCTACTGGTAAACTGACTACTTGTGACTTAATTATAGCACACTTTTGTTATACAGAATATCTAAAAGATTTGTCGGAGCTTTTTGTATGTAAACTCACTTGCTTATTATTTTATATCTAGACCTGCCAGTTGTTTATAAATGCTGCAGTTGACTCTCCTGCCATTGACTACCATGTATCTTTGGCCCAAAGTGCTTTGCAGATCTGCCTCACACATCCTGAACTTCAAAATGAGATCTGTTGTCAGCTTATTAAACAGACTAGACGTCGACATCCACAAAACCAGGCAGGACCAATACAGGTAACCCAGTATTTATTTGACTGGTATCTATTTCAACAGCAGTGAAGAAACTACACAGACTGTTTAGAATGGTAAAGGGGCTCCACTTTTCTGTAGCATCTGTTTACTTAAAATCAGATAGAAACCTGAACTAACATCTTATTACTGCCGTGTCTTCCTGAAACGAAGCTGATGCTATCCTCCATCAAAGTACGTGTAGCTGGTGATAGAGTATATCTGTGCCTGTGCTGTTTTTAAAGGCTGGACGTACAATGGGCTATCTCCAAGTTAAGTGTTGAGTAAGTCACCATGTATGGAACCTGATTCTCTTCTACTGCATCTTTCCTAAGAGAGGTGCTGCATCAGGAAGCTTGGTGGGCTAAACCACACAGCAGATGTCTGTGTACCATGAGCGTGAAGAAAAGCTGTAGCACCATGTTGTGGAATCTCAGATAATGCTCAGGGTTTCTGATATATGTATGTCATCTCTTGTATATCATGCTGTTCTGCACACACCCTGCATGCTAGATTATAAATGCATACTTAAAATTCTTCACTTTGTCCACTGCCAGCTATTCACTGGGATCCAAATATGTAACAATTAAATGAACTGAAACTGAAAGGAAAGCCAATGCTTACAGTTTGTGTAGAATTAACAGAACTAGTACAATAGTGCTTATGATGGAGCAATTCCTACAGAACTAGGAGATGGATCAGAAAATGAGAAAGGAAATTACTCTATTAAGGCTTCTGTAATAGACATGTTTTTCTCTTGCCATAGAAAGTAGAACACGAACAGCAGACATACCTATTATCTAGAAACAGCCCATATCTTGGATATGGCCAGTATGTGTGCATCGCTAAAACATCCACAGACATAGCATGTTCATGTCAGTTAGCACACACTTAAGTTACACATGGCTGATGGAATTTAAACTAACCATAATCCTTCTAAATTCATGCTGTAGACTCCCACACTTCTTCCTGAAACAGAGTTGATGCTATCCTCCATCAAAGTACAGGTATTTGATGAAAGGGAGTATCTGTGCCTGTGCTGTCAAATTTCTATTTAATACCAGGCAAGTCAGATAAATCAAGATAGAGAAACCCCATCTTCTAAATTTCAGTATGATGCATTGATACAATTGTGAGAAAAGTAGTTGCAATGTTAGTAAGTGTATATCTAGAGTACATGAGAGCAGTCTGTATTAAGTGAAGCTTATGGATACATATTGAGCAATGAAAATATACCAAAATATTGAATAATTGTTTTTTCAATAGTTATTGTCTACTTGGTAGGAGGAAAATGTCTTATGGGTTGCTTCATAATATATATAACAGGAGAGGTGAATTAAAATTGCACAGGCCTATCCTCATTTGTTAGTGCTTGGCCTTGCAGCCTTTGTATTTTTTTCCTGTGTATTAACTTTGTAAATTTTCCTGTGTTTTACTTTGTAAGATGTTTAAAACAGTGAATGTCTTCCTTTTGTCCAGGGCTTGCAGCTCTTGGCTCTCTGCGTTGGACTCTTTCTACCCCAGCACCCATTCCTTTGGCTTCTTAAACTTCATTTAAAGAAGAATGCAGATTCCAGGTGTGCCTGAATATTATTACCCAGCTAGTTGACTAGTCTTTCTGAAGTACCTTATTTTCAATCTTTCATTTAATGTTTCAGATCTTTTGACATATATTTTAAAATAAATTTGAGTAGAATTGTGCTCCAGTGCTACTAAAATGTAGTACATGTTACTTCTATGCATCACTTGGGAAAGTTATCCTTTGTTTTGAAAAATACTCTGCAGTGGAACTCTGACTGTATGTTGCAAAACCATGAAAACCAAAATATGGCAGTTACACAAAACACTCTGAGCCATGTTCCATCTTTGTCAAAATTCTGTTGGTCTCGGTGGACTAATTATCTTTGTAATTCTACATGGAAAAATGTGTTGGAAATCTTGCAGTGAAATCTGAGTGCTCCTCCCATTTGGCACCCCCACAGAGATGTATTCACAGTTTACTATCCTTTCAATCAGTCCCCAAGAATTGCCTTATTTCTTTTTTTGTCACAGGACTGAATTTGGGAAATATGCAATATATTGTCAGCGATGTGTAGAGCGTACCCAGCAGAACGGAGACCGAGAAGCCAGACCTTCCAGAATGGAAATCCTTTCCACTCTTCTAAGAAACCCCTACCACCATTCACTGCCCTTCAGTATTCCAGTTCATTTCATGAACGGCATATATCAGGTAATGTCAGGCAGACCACGAAATCTAACCTCCCAACCCCTTGCTATTAGCATATACATGAAGTAGTATATCAGAAACAAAATTGTAAGTGTTAAGGTAAACATGGTTCAAGTTTCATCCTGTGCCAGTGCTAACAATGGCAGGCACCAGGTAATTGAATCAATTTTGACCAACAAAGAGTAAAGGTTTGGAGAAAAATCTTTAAAAGAAAGAAAAAAAATGTTAAAATCTCTTAAGAGTGAGAAATACTAAAGTTCTGTTTCTTATTTAACCTGACCACCCGATGAATGAATTAGACTGAAGAACAGGGAAAGATATTAAATTCCACTTCCTTTCATCAGACATCTTGAAAGTTAAATATCTCACCGAAGGCCTGGAAGGACAGCTGTAACTCCCATTATCAGTCATGAAGGATAAGCATACTTGTTACAGAACAAACACAGCTTCATTCTTAACTCTTTTGGGACTTCATCACTCAAAGCTTGTAGGAAACTTTCCATGGACTTCCATGCAGACTGCTTCACATCCTGGTTTGTGTTTCTAACCGTGAGAGCTGGCTGAAAAGAGTTTTCTAATAATTCACAGTATTCCTAGTCAGAAAGAAAGTTTTTATATGAAATCAAAACTGTATCAAATAAACTTTTCATTTTAGGTCACAGAAGAACTCTGCTTTTTTTCCCTTCTAAGTTTCTTAATTGCTTACTGCTTGCCCAGTAAAACAGAAAAAACAACATGTATTTAAATCATCCTAAAAGGTTTCAAAATTGAAGTCTGAAGAAGAAAAGGAATAACTGCTTATTAGTTATATATTGCTCAAAAATGTATACTTAAGGGTTACAAAAATAGTAAGTAAATAAATAAATAAATAAATAAATAAATAACTTGCTTCAGTGGGTCAGCAAATAACGAATTATAGTGGTATTAAAAACTCTTGTATTCAACTCTAAAGCTAGATTCAACAGATTACTTTTTTTTTAATTCCAACCACTGAGAAGCCCAAAATAGAAGTCCAAGATCCTTTTTCAGGATTTTTCTTTATAAAAAGAGGTAAGGGGCCTTCTTCAACATATCAAATACAGAAAAACACCCTCCAAGTAGATATGCGAACATCAGCAACTAGTATCTGTATAAAAGCCATTTGCCATCGCTTGCTAAAATGCTTTAATACTAGTAACAACAGACAAAAATTCAGATCTGGGAAAATAAAACTTAGAAAGCTCTCTGTATTACTGGCCTATGTAGTACTGACAGAGCAACGTTTGTAAAATATTTCAGGTCTGCCAATGTAGATCTGCCAGTAAATACCCCTCTGCTGTTGCACATGATGAAAAATGATTACTTGATCTCATTTGTTTCACCACCATATTGAAAAGTGTAAGAAATTATAGTTTTCTTCATTTTTCAAGTGGTTTTTGTCACCCAAAGCTCAGATACTAGGCTGCTTTCTGTTAATTCAAGTGTAGCAAGTGCAAAGAAACTGGTATAAACAAAAAAAAAGAAAACCAAAAATATTACATTTGGAAGCTTTTTGATAGTGACTTTGGTTTCACAAACAAAATGCAATAAGATATAATCTGGGAAGTTCGTCAATTTTTAGGTGGAGAAAAACTCCACTAAATTGACTTACCATGTGGACATCTTGAATCTTTTCCAAACCCTTTATGGAATTTTTTTTACTTCCAATGACAATGAGTTATTCACAGGGGATGGAATGGGTCTTATATTGCTGCTGTTATTCTAGAGGTATTATCACTCAATATCTTAGAGTTTTGCGGGGGTGGGGGTGTTGGGGGTTTTTTTAATAAATTTGATAGCAAAACACATTTTGGCTGCTTTTTTAGGTTGTTGGGTTTGATGCCTCTACCACAGTGGAGGAATTTCTGAACACCCTGAATCAGGATACAGGAATGAGGAAACCAGCTCAGTCAGGATTTGCACTGTTTTCTGATGATCCATCTGGCAAGGATATAGAGCACTGTCTTCAAGGAAACATCAAGGTAAACAAAAACCTATAATGAGCTCTGCATATAAACTAACAAAATATCTACATTTTACAGACCTCTCTTCAGGCAATGTAAGGGAAAACATTTTTGAGGCTGAAAACTGTCTTTAGGTTTTTTCCCTCATAACATAAAAGGAAAGGTTTAAAAAAAAATCACTTTTTCAATTGCTGAAATTCGTTCAGTGAACTATATTTAAAAGCTTTGTCTAGGAGACTGATATTATTCATAGAAGTAGCAGCTGGGTTAAAAAAGAAAACGTACGCTGTTACTAATCACAGTCCTTTAAAACTAAAAAGCATTTGGAGTCCAAGATGCATTTCAAGATTTCAGTTAACATTTCTTGTATAGTTCCAAAAAATGACCATTTGAGGTCCAAAAAGTCATTCATACTGGGGAAGAAAAAAAAGAAAGGGTTCCTTATCTAAATACAGAATAATTAGGGTTCGATTCAGGAAATTTTCAATGTTTGGCTTATCCTTGTTCTGAATTCTGAATTTTAGTTCCTTCTATTGCTAGAATTAAATTCTTTGCAGTAAAGATTGACAAAATGCAGTATAATCTATGCTTTAATAAAATATTATATATTTTCCAAGCTTTTTAGCAACTAATGAATAATTAATTTTTTGTGCTTCTATCAAGTAGTTCTTTTGTACCCTTCGGTCAATGTTGACAGCTGTACTTGGAGTTACAAGGTGCAGTACTTAGTGACAAACACAAGCAGGGTCATCATGTTCAGCTGTCTTCCCCTACTAGAATAACTACCATATGGAAAGCAAAATATATAAAAAATGTACTTATTTTCTTGGTAAATACAGCTTCAGAAGCTGGTCACATTACTGCTTCCAGGAGGGCTCTTTTGTGAAGGAACAGTGACATGAAACCCAGCAGGGCTCCCAGGACCTCCATTCCACCTCCAACCCATATGCCCACCTGCGTCGCATGTTGTGAACCACTCTTGCTGCACTTTGTAACAAACTTCATACAAATTTTATAGCAGTTACAGGAAACGACCCAAAAAACTCCAGCATGCAGCAGAAAGAGAAGGCAGAGATCAAACGCATTTGATTAATTATATAACAACTCACTCTGTATAATTACACATTCATTGGCTGCTGCTAAATCAAGTAACTGGCCTTTCCATATAAGCATGTTATGGCTCATTTCCAAAGGTAGTGTGTGTGTTGCAGGATAAACAAACCACAAAAATGTTAATTATTAAATGCTCCAACTAAGAAATGCAAGTAAAGTAATCTTTCAGTAAGTTTAAAAATTCAAGCTATGTATGTTTCTGGTATGTAATAGGTAAAAGATATTAAAATAAGTAGACAATTTCCATTCAAAGGTATTTTCAAAGAGGAATACGTGGCAAAGTCAGTTATGTATTGCTTTCCGTCTAGATCTGTGACATTATTTCAAAATGGGAGCAAGCCTCCAAAGAACAACACCCTGGGAAATGTGAAGGCACAAGGACTGTCCGCCTTACTTACAAAAATAGGTTTGTATAGCAAGTATAACATCTCTGCCTTGTCCCAAGATTTGTTTTCAATATATGCAGAGTGTCTTCATCTGAAAAATACTGACTGACTCAAAGCTTGCAACAAAAATAGTAAATAGGTGTAACTGGAGAATTTAAAAAAAAAAAAATATAGTTCAGTTTTTCTAGTTCTTAAGAGGTGAGCAGGGCTGCCAAAAAAAAAAAAAAGCAACACTGAACTCGGAAGACTGAAGTTAAATATTTGCTCACTAGTTCAAATGTTGCTCTGCTAATGTGTTTTGATGCTGACGTAAACATGTCACATTCAGAGCAGATACTGCCAATGCTCAGGGCTAATGCATTTCCCTATCTTCTTTATTTAATAACTTTCTGTCTTTTCTGTAGGCTTTATTTTTCGGTTCAAGTCCATGGGGAGACAGACAGAGAAAAGCTGCTGCTAGTATATCAGACAAATGATCAAATAGTCAATGGACTCTTCCCCGTAAACAAAGAACTAGCAATGGAATTGACAGCTCTTTTAGCTCAGGTAATCCTTGTGCATTAATGATTCACACAGCAGTTTTACACATTAAAAACTTGATTAAAGAAACTGGTCCAGGATTGCTTGACAGTCAAGTGACTTCCACTTTTTACACGTGATAGTGCAAGAAATAGAGTGGGCTGGAATCTGTGTGTAAGGCTAACTCTGTACTTCAGTGGAATTGCTTTACACTGTATGCTGATAAAACGTGCTTTACCTCCTACACAGTCAGGCCCTCTTTGATTAAATATCATATAATCATGTACCATTTCTTCATTCACTATTCCTTACATGATTTCCGCAAGTTAATGCACCAAAGTAACAGCTGTTTCATGAAAGTTATTTGATGGTGTTACTCAGTAAATCTAAACTGGTTTGTATCAGCTGGAGATCTAGCAATCTCAGAGCAGAACTAGTAAGTATTATATTTGTACAATTTATACTTGATATGTATCTTTTTTCCATAGTAAATATAAAATAAGAAAAATGAAATTACTTGCATGACTTTCATATCAGTGAAAAATACACATTAATTAACAAACTGTTTTTCATTTTACATTTGGTAAGACAGAGGAAAAGAGAGCTCATAATACCGAGCTAGAAAATTACTCTGGAGTAACAAAAAACTTTCTTGTTCATGCTCTTTCCCTTAGGCAGAGGTTGGAGATTTTGAACGGCCTTTCTCAACTCCAGCAGGGCAAGTCACTTCCCAGTCCAAGTCCAATCAAACATTAAAACAAGTTTTGGAGAGATTCTACCCTAAGAGATACAGGCATGGTTGTTCAGAGGAACAGTTACGGTGAGATGTATTTTGCAATTCATATTCTCTAAAAATCTAGGAGTTAAATGAGGAGGTTTTAAATTGTCATGAGGTACAACTTACTGTTATGCCGTATTTGCCTAAACCTGTGTTTGAAAGTCATATTCTTGCTAAATTGAAGAACCCATTCCCTCTGCATATTTCTAATCTAAACAGAGGTCCATCATTAAGCACACATTCCAGCAAAAGCTGTACAAGTTACTACATAGTGTTACAAAACCCATCGATTTTGAAATTCTTATTTTTCTTATTCAGCAAATCTAAATTAAGTTCTTTAGTCAGACTATAGAACTACTGAAAGTAAAGGACATGAGGATCTAATCTGAGTGAGTGCTATTCAAATGTGCAATCTCTGGCAGCCAGTCAAATTGGCAATATGTTAACTTGGTGGACTTCCTAGTAAGGTATCACTTAATTTAAAACGAATAATCTGCAAGTCATTTCAATCAACACCTATTAACATAAAGAAGAGCAGAACAGTGTAATAAATTATCCGAAGTCAATGATACAGTAATTTTGAAGTCCAGTAAACATCATAGAAACGTTTTCCTCATTCTTCACTACGCGGTTGAGAAAGTTTAAAGCTATTATCGTATGCACAAAGTAACATTATTACATACTCAGAAGATAATTAATAGGGGCATTCAAAAGTATATGCACAACAAATAGAAAGTTATGCAATTAATTTCAAAGAACAAAGTATAAGAGGTCTTAGATGAGACTCCTTTATGGAAGATTAAGTCAAACACCTGTTGAACTGTTCAAGTACTCCCTAAACTACCAATCGCCAGAGCTGGAAGTCTGTGGCAGGGAAAGAATCACTCTATACCTGCCTTGTTTCTTGTATTCTTTTGCTAAGGGTGCAGTTTGACCTCATAAACTTCCAGTAAGAGAAAGCTGCAAGTGAAAGATCTCCCTTTACTACACATTCCCCCTCCCTTTTCTTGGGCTGCATCTAATAATCTTCTGGCTGCTGGGTGAGTCATTCCTGCAAGTCAATGTGCTAGAAAGGTATTCTGAGGGGGGTTTTTTTGGAGGATTAGTTCTAAATAGAATCATTTTATTGAACCAGCTCACCATGGGGCCACAAAAGAAAAGAGCCAGTGTGAATGCATAATGCATCAGAAGCACCCTTTTTGGTAGCAGTGCCCAGATACATTAAAAAAGAGTAGTGTTAAGCTGCATCTTCCACATCTATTACTAGCCACAGGCAAAGATATGTGCTAAGCTGGATGGATTTTTGGAATGACAACTGGCATAGCTGTTGAGTACTGATAAAGGTAGATTGATCATCTGTAGAGACACATTAAAAGCTGTACTAGACTTTTTCCCTTTATGCTGCAACTGCTACTTCAATGTTTGATCATAATGTTGCAGAAATTAAAAGATACTTCATAATTTTCATGTGCATAAAAATATTAAATGACGTTTTGGATTTATTTAATACTATATAAGTGATAGTTGTTGTATTAAATTATCATTTTAACAAATGGATTTTTTTTGCTCATTAAACTCGCTATGGGTAAGCATTTAAATTCCTTTCAATAACTAAATTACATATTTCATTTCAACAGACAGCTTTGTCAACGATTGTCTACAAGATGGATGGCTCTCCGGGGGCACAGTGCTGCAGACTGTGTGCGCATTTATCTCACTGTAGCCAGAAAATGGTCTTTCTTTGGTGCTAAATTGTTTGCAGCAAAAGTAAGAAACTTTACTGAGTTTGAGTGATGGGGGTTTTTTAATATAAATATAATTTTCTAATAGTAATACCTTTTTGTTGAAAATGAGTGTGTTATACATGTGCTGATTGAATCTCTTGTCAAATTACTAACTTGTGTAAGCCATATTCTGGTGCAATGTAATAGCCATAGTACTAAGTATACCATAATAGTAACTTTCCAATACACTTATTGCTTGTTTTACATTATTAATCTAGGTGGTATCTTTTCATTTTCTTATATCTTAGTTTGAGATAGCCTTTTTGTTTCAGACTTTTTTTACCTGATAACTAGTATAATATTGAAAAGGCATCATTAACTGGCTATGGAAGCTGAACCTTGCAGAAACATTAAATGTTGTTAAGGGTATTTAGAGCACTCCCTTCCAGGCTGGCCTCTCTCAATTTCTCTTAAACCACTAGTATCTTAATTCTTTTGATTCAAATAACAGCTATGTTAAACAGAACTGTCACCTCACCCCTTATATTTTGTTAGGTAATCCCAGTATATACTGGGATTACATATAATTAATATATATAATTGCTTATCAGCACTCTGCTCTTTGCATATGTAGACATAAGTGCTAGTGAACAAACTTTAAAACACCTGACTTTTTTTTTTATTTTATTAATGAGACTATACACTTTATTGGACTAAACACCGGGGGAGGCTTCAAGAGTATTAGGTTGAGTTCATAGTTCTGCCACTGGCTGCCTGCATGGCTTTGGGAAGCTACTTCAATTCCTTTACATCAGTTCCCTCCCAGTGTAAATCTCAGTAAGATCTGTGGATGAAGAGAGCTCTATAATAGGTGAGAGTTAATAATTATTTACATATTGCCTCATTTTGAAGTACTAATTGAAGAATATATCTCTTTGTAGCCTCTAGCAACATCGTCAGTTGAGAAGTCCTTCATATGGTTTGCTGTACATGAAGACGGCATAAGCATCCTAGATTACAGCTCTATGGTAAGTGGAATTTCTTTATTAATTTTGGTCAAAGTAGATTTTAATACTGAGTATATGGAGAGATTCACCACCATACTACATAAAAGATAGCATTAGCTTTCCATGCTAAGTTATCTAGTCTTTCTCTTAAACCAAACATTCATTCCTTTCAAAACTCTTTAATGTTATCATCATTATAGTAGCTCTAATAATAGGAATAAGTAATGAATTCTTTGCATGGAATTTATTTTTGTTTATCAGATACCGTTTTTATATCTTTTAATGAAATGTTAATGTTTTAATCATTCAGATGTCAGGAGATCCATAGTTACAGTTCTTACAATAACATTAATTTTCTTTTCCTGGAGACTTCATTCTCCATTATTATTCATAATACATACACTCTGCAAAGAGCAGATACTTTAAAAGATTGTTATTTTCATTGTATTATTTTTGTTTAATAGTAGGTAATATAACCCAGTGTTATTTAATTATGTCATTTTAGGCTCTGCTTTTTTCTTTGATTTGCAATAAAAATTTTCACAGAAAACGACTCATGGTAATCAGTGTAAAAAAGCAGTGCCTGAGAAGATCCCTGCTTTAATTTATATCCTGCAAAGAAACAGAATGGCATGGCACTATTAGCAAGTGCTAATATTGAATATCAGAAAATTAAAATCTCAACTTTATAATTGTACTGATAGGGGCCTTTTCATTACATTTCTTTGCAGTTAAAGAAATAATAAAGAACATGAGAGCAAACAGCAGCTCTGTTCAGAGAACAAGCAAAATGAGCTTGCATCAGACTGCAGAAAGTTCTATAAACAGTCTACTCCTAGAGCTAGCTATGGCATTTCTGCAGAGCACTGCCAGTTCACAATATTGGCAGGCCTTACTTGCCATTCAGGAAATGCTCAGTTTCCAGGGAATATTCTGAGTTTCTGTAGGAAGGATCAAGGGTATCAGAAATAATGTTGCAAGGGGTAGTTAGAGAAAACACTATTTCAAATAAGGGCAAAAAGAGGTTTAGTAACTGAAGGATGTTAAGTCAGTTATTGTACAGATACTGTTTCCTGATGAATTTTAAATGTAGGCATCTGCAGCACATTAATATGAGTCATAATGGTAAATTAAATGCTAATCATAAACTCAAAGGCCACTAGCGTGGTGTGAACATTGAACAATAAGAGTCGAGGGATGGAAAACAGACGAGCCTTGAAGAGCATTTATGTTTCATGAGAGATGTGAAAAAGAGAGAACAGAATTTAATTTCATTTGTGTGTATGTAGACAACATCACTGCACAAAAAGAAGTCCTGGAGTTAAATTCCTTTAGCTGTCTCATACTCTGCCATTTAACTTACTTAGACACTGCTTCGATTTCAAATGGAATTCCTGAGATTAACTTCTCTCAAAGTCAGTCAAGACTTGCATAAACTGAATTACACACTTGAGTTGAAACCTGCTTATAATAACTTTGATCTAATTAATTTGGAATAGAAACAGAGGTCAAACTTACAAGAGTTATCATCTACAATGGAAATTCCTCATAGTGAAGGTCTGAATGAAGCTATCCCAAAATCTACAATTAATTTCAAGATTCATAAGAGGCTAACAACAAAATTTTGAAAAATACCTGTGTAACTACGTTTTTAAAAGATGTATTTGTCATAATCTGCTTTTCCTGCATTGTCCTGCTTATAGCTTTGCATTTTGTTTTTATGGTTTTCTTTTTTAAGCGATTAACAGTTACATATACATACAAGAGTCTGATGACTTTCGGAGGCTATCAAGATGATTTTATGTTGGTTGTTAACAATACAAAGACAAAGGACAAATCAACTGAAAAACACCTTTTTGCCATGACAAAACCAAAGGTTGGTATATTACCTTAAATAAATAGTTTCCCACCATCTGCTACTTTTCTGCTTTTTGTAGTGGGTAATCCTTAACAGATGTGAAAGATGAAACACCTTCTTTATTCCTTGCATTCTCAGTTTATTGACTTTTGCCAGATGGTTTTAGAGAGTGGAACAATTAGTAATATAAGAGTTAACAGCGACAACACTGATGTGTTCCTTTTCTTTTCACGTCCCTGTCTATAACGTTCCAAATTTTTCATAGAAGGACAGGAAGTATGTGCAGTACCTAAAAACTAGTCTGTTTGCTTGATCAGCACCAGAGATAATTTTTAAGAAGGTTTGTGTTCTACAGTGGAATTGTAGAATACAAGATCTGAAAGCTCAGTCACTTCTTAAAAATCCTAGGATATTTTTTCCTTTGGTAAAAAAACTGTTCGTGATTTTAAATATTCACTGGTAAGATTGACCATATTTTTTAAAATAGCAAAGATTTCAAAGTCTTTTGCTGTTAGTCAGAACAATTTATGAAACAGAATACAAAATTCCACATATAAATTTGGGTCAAAACATGACTCTTCATACAAATAAGCATAGTAAAATACATCTGTTCAAGTTTCCCTCAGATTATGCCCTTATAGGCAAGGTTGTGTGGATTGCAAAGAGAAAATATGGTAAAAAGCTCCCAGAAGTCTTCATTCCTTTTATCTACCCTGAGTCTTTAGTTCTCTGAGCACTAGATATTTTCTAGCAAAACTGCGGGAACACATAATGAAAGTTTTTTTCTAAGAGCGTCATTTTTCGGACTTCAAAATCTCTCTGAAAGTGAAAGAAACCATCTGTTTGAATCATTGAACTGTGGAAGACAAAGTATCCAGCATACTGATGGTAATAACATTACATTATTGGCAAGGAGCAATAGAAAAAAGCTCTATTAGGCATCTCGTCTCTCCCCGTCATTAATTTGTTTGATAAAGTACAAGTACTTTTCCAGTTGATGGTGATTGTCACTTGCTAAAAAGCTAGCTATTTTTTCAGCAGTCAAAACACATCACTGTATTTTTTAAAGAGTTTTGTATGTTCCTGTTACAGATTCTTGAGATCACTCTACTGATTGCCAGCTATATTAACAACTTTCATCAGTTGAAAGGAGCTGCTCATCACCTCTCTGCTCCAGCATTACTGACACCTCAAAGTGGACAGAAACTCAAGGAAACGGGGAGTCAGCCATTTCTTGCAAACAACAGACCAACTAAATGTCCCACTTTGTTATGAAAAAATTATGTATCATGATACTCCATCTTTGTTACAGGGTTTCTACACTGATTGAAAACTTTTTTGATGTACAAGACATAAAGCATAAGCAGATCCATAACCAAAAGAAAGGCAGACAGGTTTACGTTCATTTCAGTGGTATATAACAGGAGGAGCCCTTTAATGAAAGCCCTGGCCTGAACTGGAATGATGATAAGCTAATTTAAGGATTATGCTTTACTGATGGTGGCTTATACCTACAACTCAAAAATAAATGTGTCTGTTGATAGTGATAGGGAGAGGCAGCCTTGGGAGCAATTGTATAGATTTTAGTAATTTTCCAGATATTTACTCAGGGACCAAATTGTCTTTAACTCTTCATCTCTATTTTTCAAGATTATACAAGTTGTATAACCTTCGTTTTGAAAAAGAATTTTTGTTTTAAAAAAAAGTCAAACTCAGAATATTTTCCACTTCCAGCACCCCTCCTTATTTGCAATACGAGCACCATGGGACTAAAAAGAACAAATTGTTTGATTTGTATAATTGTTTCTCCTTTAAAAAAAAACATAAGCACATCATGTAACTTTTATAAATCTAAAGAGTATTCTCATGACACCCTCTAGCCTTTGTTACACAGCTATTTTACTTGGCAAATCTTCAGCCTTGGTCTAGTAGATTTCTAAATAATCACTCTCTGCCCCAGCCTTTTGAAAAAATCTAAATTGGACATGCACTGTATTTAGTATAGTTTTGTTAAACAAGATCCCATACGTAATTTCTTCTTTAATCCATAAAAATAATATAATACAGATGCAAGAGTGACTCAGAATTGAGAACACAACAATAATACAGAAAAACATTGCTTGAACTGTTGTATCTAACCTTGGAGACATATGTGACATATAAAATCCATGTATAATGTGTATAATGTATATACAATGATTCAGAATAATATTTTATAAAAGTTGTACTTTTTTTTTTCATTTTTATCTATACATTTGGCATAATAATACTAATATAATGTTCTTGCACACTGAAGACATAATGCTGGATATGCACTGGAACCTGGGAGCACTTTCCATTTGCCTTTTTCAACTGCAAGCCTCAGTGCTATGTAGGGTCACATATATAGAAATTACACCCATTTTTTCTTCCAATCCTCACATTTTCATTTCCGTTCAAAGAAACCACTTCTGCAGGCTCTGAAATGGATCATTAGCATATTCTAATAGATAATTTAGGTCCAACCATAGAGAAGGTAGTCAAACATAAATCAGTGATTCACACACATTTCACAATTTCCACTTCTGCTCATGCTAGGGATCATGAATCATTAATCCCTTACGGCTAGCCCTCATCGTTTGGGTTTTCTCAAATTACTTAAAACTGAAGTAATTTCACAATGATGAATTTTAATATTTGAAAGTTGAAAATCTCCTTTGTTTTATGACATTTAAACATTTCAGATATATACATATTCATATTGAGAGAAAAGGAATTTTCAGCTGTTCGCCCTCTATGAAAGGTAGGGAGTATCCTCCTGAAGAATTAAAATAGATTGGAAGGGAAATACAGGTTGTGAGAAGAACATGCTCTTAAAAGGTGGAAAAATGAATTGGCAAGCTGACTTGATAAATACGTTTCTTCTGAAAGCTCTCAAAAGTCCTGCCACAGCTACTTAGGTCTGCAGGACTCAAGCACCATTTTATGACTGGTACTATGGGCCAATGCTTTTTCTGGAAAATTACAAGCAAATAACAAGTATACTCTAGATGCTTTCACATCTGCAGTGCGGGAAGAGCTTCCTGGTAACTTTGACCCCTTGGTGGTGGTTGTGGTGTCAGATCCTTCTCTTTCAACAAGGCAGGGCCAGCAGCAGGAGGTTTACCTTCTAGAGGGCAATTGATTCCCGCCATCATCAAGGAAAGCAAATTGGAAGCTACAAGAGACCCTGGCACCAACTGCAGCATCTTTTCGTGCAGCACCCCATGTGAAGTGATGCAGATAGTGTGGTGTAATTGGGCTAGGAATTAACATCCCTTTGCAATCAGCAGACTAGTTAACTTTCAGCAATTTGAGGGGGGGAAGTGTTGTGTGTGCAAATTGAAACATGCTACTGCATCGGTTATACACAGGTAATAGCCTAAAGCTTCTCAAATCTGATGATTAGAAATTGCAATTTACAAATACAGAAATTTTCATATCATGAAATTACAACAGCCATCAACATAGAATACTCTGACTAGTAATTCTTTCTTCGTTGTCCAGTTTTAAATGAATGTGGCAGATCAGGTTCTATTAGAAGGCAAAAAAAGTGGAGCACGGTCTAGTGGAAGGCGTCCCCGCCCATGGCAGGGGGCTGGAACTAGATGATCTTTAAGGTCCCTTCCAACCTAAACCATTCTATATTCTATGTGGCTAGTGAGCTTGTTCATGAAGTTTTTAAAATCTTTGTTAAGTTTGGAGACATGATATATAATGCACACAGCTGATGTGCAGATTTTGAGTCTTTTAAACAGGTTTTATTAACACAGTCTTACAAACAGTTGTTTTACAAAGCAGTATGCAATCTATGTAGTATGACATTTCTGACTGCCTTTGGGTAGATAACTTGACATTCCTTTGCTTTTTAGTGTTAAGCCCTTGCTGCTGCAGTATACCCCTACATCATAGTGCCAGAAGCAATTCATGCCTTAGTTTCCCTTTTCTTGGCAGCACTTTCCAGACTTAAAACCACTAACTGCTCCTTATAGGTCACCATTAATCCTATATAGTCACATTACCAGAAACACTGTGTTAATTTTTATGAAATAAATGCACTTGGAATTGCAGTTACCATGACAACACTACATTAAACAATGACGTTTCTTCCAGGATTTTGATTCACAAGAGTGAGGTTTTGGTAGTGATAATAAACTCCTCAAGCAGACATTTCCCTTCAAGTTAACAGAGTCAGCAAGTAAAGTCTCTTACACACACAAGCACACTTCAACAGCTCAGCTTCCAAGCACAGCTGTGCAAGTCTCAGGGAAATTTCTTCCATGTTAATCTAGCTCCAGAGCTACTTAGAGGATACCACACAACGTAAGACAACAAAGATGAAAGTATTGGAGTCCAGGCAGATAATCTGTTCTGCCTTCCCCATCCAGCCCGAGCCTCATGAGTGATCCACATCTCAGTCTTAACCTAGGGTCATCCTCCAAAACAATTCATACCATGCTACCTAATCCATGATTAAAGCCCAGCTAGGAACTAGACCTTTCTCACCTTCTGATCAGCAGTGATGATGCAATGGGAGCTGTCAAATGAGCAGCAACCTCTGGGACTGATGCTGAAGAATTTCCCATGCTCAAGGCTTGCAGAACCTATGCTGGAGAAGTATTCTCAGGATGAGATTAATGTATTAACACATGCAAGGAGACTTCACCTTCTATCACAAACTTCAAAACATCTTTTGTGCTTGCTTTGAGCTGGCGGTCAGTAACAACTATCAGTATAAATAGTCAATGAAACTGAAAGATCACTGGTAACTCTCTGTATAAACAATCACATTGATTTGAAAATAATATTTGGAATGTAAAGTAAATTTATATGTTACTTGAACTTCACTTTTCCTTGTTAATTTTTGTGCAGCAGTATTAGTAAGCAAACTGCTCATTTCTAAAACAAGCAAGACCTATTTACTCCTGTAGTATAGCAGGCAAATGACAAAACGTGGAGGTTTTAATACAATCCACAGAATTAGTGTTTTTCTGTTATTTTAGATTTAAATTTGGTTCATATATCAAAATTTAAAATAGAGGCATATATTTCCCTATAAAAGAAGGCTGGTAGGTATTTGGTGTTGGAGTTCCTTGTCAGACTAACACAGTTGTTACAGGTTAAGTCCTGAAGGAAAAAAATCATCCTTGCATAAAGGAATGTACCACTTCAAGCCTTAGGTAGAGCTTTAATAGTCCGTAAAGCTGAGTGCAATCCATTAGCTTGAGTTAATTTTAACTAAGGTGATTAGTAACTCAGTAATAATGAACTAGGAAGAAAAAAGTATTTCTTTAGAGTTTCTTAGGGCAAAGGAAATGAAACTGAGTTAAGGTGAAACTTAAAATACTGAAAACTCGACTTTAATTTCCAGATTGGACTTCAGTACAGTTTATTAATTGTACAGCCTTACACAGTGCTTCCCAGCTCAGATGCGTACCAGATTTGCCACCTCTCTGCCAGTGAGTAAATGACTGTAGAAATACTTTGCTTTTTAGTACTACACTCTCGCTGTTGCAGTAAAGTATGTCTAGATCATAGCACCAGCAGCAATTCCTACCTTAGTTTTGCTTTCTTTGGCAGAGGAATAGCAGCTTTGTCCAGGGTCTTCACCACCTCTAACGGCTGATTATGGATCAGCACTGGCTTCATATACCAAGGTATCATAAACGTTCTGTTGAAATGAAATTGATGAAAGAAATGCACTTGGAAAGGCATCAGCATGACCTGCTGCAGTACAACACTAAACAATGACGTTTCTGGATTTTAATTAGCAAGACCATGGTTTCCATAGAGGGTTAGCAAATGCTTTACAAAATCATGTAAAAACCTGGAATTAAATAAAGACAGGGGAAAACAACCGTATGAAGGCTTCTGGAACTGAAACTGAGGGATTATGCAAGTTAAACTTAGAAAAAAAATGCTTATTTAAAGAACAAGTGTTACTTAGGGTCTGTGGAGGCTACATAAGCTGCTTTTGGGGAAGGAAGAAGGAACAGTTACAATTCGCTCTGAGTTAATCATTATGAATGAGGCCACTTTCCTGGTTTTGCTCAAACAGGTAAGAGAGGATTTTACATAGGTTTTTCTACCTCTAGTCTCTCAAGACACGAAGCAGCTAGTCAGCTACAGAAGGTCAGCCGTAATTGCTGTCCTGGATTTTGGGTCACTTCCCTGCTGTAGGACACTTTTGACTTACCTTGTCAGGTTCACCTACAACCTGTATCTCTCTCTTATGCTGGGTCATCCCGCAGTTTTACTGCACCTTTAAATCCTACTTTCTAATCTAACCCTAACGTGATCTTTGGATTTGATCTTTGGTTGATAGAACTTATTTGAAATAATCTAGTGCCTGTCTCCTGTTTGCTAAAGCATCTTACTTCTATTTGCAATAGTTGATTTGTATGCCCCAGTAACGACAAAATAATTACACTTATTTTCTTATACAGCAGTTCACTTATTAGGGCGTGGGAACTACCTCAGGTCTTGTTTCACTCCCTCCACAACAAAGCTATCTTGGGAACCGTGAGTTGTATCAGGAGCCCACGCTTAAGGCTGAGGTAAAATAAGACTCCTGCCATTTATGACTTGTTTATTCATCCCCCTCTTTCTCCACAGCTGAAGTATTTTGTCACTTAACAAGGGCTACAGTCGAGGTCCGCCAAAGACCCAGTGACCCCGCCACCCCTCACACCAGCTCCGCTCACTCTGGTAGCAAGACGGGTCACCATTTTCAGCACCCGATAAACAGGAGGCACCTGCGGGTCCCACGAACAACTCCGGGGCCCCGGGGGCGGGCGGGACCCTCCTCGGAACCGCCGCGGGCCTTCCCTCACCTCAGGGGCGCGGCGGCCGCGGCCCCCGAGGCGGCTGAGGCCGCCGCAGCGCGGACAACTGAGAGAAAGTCGCGCCCGCCGCACTGCTACCAGCTACGGAGCGCGCCCCTGCGCCGCGCACGCTACCAGCGAACAGCGCCGCAGCAGCGGGGAGGGCTGAGGCAAGAACAGCGCCGCCGCGGCAGCCGGGCCGGAAGGCGGCGCGAAGCTGCGGCACCGCCCCGCTGGGAGGTGTCCTCCGTCCCCTTCCGCCGCCCACCCCCGCCTCGGAACTACGC
Source organism: Gavia stellata (assembly GCF_030936135.1). NCBI lineage: Eukaryota > Metazoa > Chordata > Aves > Gaviiformes > Gaviidae > Gavia > Gavia stellata. Next base: position 14,181,758 of record NC_082595.1, read on the forward strand.
TTCCCAGCGTGCCCTGCCTGGTTCCCATGGCGACGGGGAGCCAGGCCCGGGCCCTGCGGAGCGATGTCCAAGGCCAGGTAACGGGGCCCCCTGCCCGGGCTCCGTGAGGGGTGGTCGGCAGCCTCCCCTGTCTCCTCCCGGCGGCTCGCCCCCGCTGCCGTGCGGGGAAGGAGCCGGCGGCCGGGAAGGACAGCCTGGAAGAGGGAAGGAGGGAGGTGTAAAAGTGGCTGTTTCGGCCTCTGCCCCTGAAGGCGAGCGAGGCCACGGGCAAGATGGGGGCACGCCTGCCCCTTGGTGTGAGGAGCCGGTTGCTTCTGTTAGGGACCCCATAGAAAAGGGGGAGGCCTAACCCACCCCCACCGCCCCGCAGGTGGCCCTGGGGGAGCCTGAGAAGGGGAAGCCCTCCTTGCCCTGGGCAGTAACTTCCCCAGGACACCGAGGGCAGGTCCTGAGCCCGCCCGAGCACACTGACGCGTGAGCGGCTCCTCCGGTGCCGGCGTCCGGGAGCTTCCGACTCCAGAGACTGCCAGCCTGAGCTGCAGGGTGCTGTAAAAGGCCTTGATCGTTAGAAAACCTTTTAAATGTGCCATAAATGTACTTCCCGCCTCACAGCTGGTATTTACTCAGCATCAGCCACAAATGTCTGTAGGGGTTACCTGAGGAATTTTACTTAACCTCGTTTTGTTAAAAGAAGTACTTCGACAAGCAGAGGGCATGTGATGTGAAATAACAACACAACAATAATAATAATATCAACCACAATACTCTTCACTTATCCATTTAGGTATTTTCAGGAATTATCGTCTAGGGTCCATTGTTTTTCTCTAATGACACTCTCTTTTTTCCAACTAGTGATACTTTGTGGGATCTTGCTATAGCTGAAGTGGAGAAGAGAGAAAATCCTAATGACAATGGCAAGCGTGTGGAAGTTTGGGAAAAATCAATATTATTTATGGGAAACAAAAATGGGGTAACGCTAAATATTGTACAATTCTGTGCTTTTTCAACATAGTTTGTGTCAGGGAAAATATCTGATATTTTCAGATATTAAGATCCACTCAATTCTTCTAAAGACAAAATATGTCATGTTCTGAATTTGTAGAGCGGGCATTCCACAGAGTGTGGACCAATTGGACTTTATTACAATTCAGAAGTTCAAGTTTACGTTTGGAGAGTCAAAATATCAACCATTGTCATCGACGATGTGCTAATTCTTTGAGGTTTGGCTTCATTAATTTTTGTAAAAGTAACTGCCAGAAATAACGCTACCCTCTTTAATTCTTTGACATGTCAAATTTCCCCTTGTAAAGGTTTAACTGGTAACAATCTAATTTAAGTCCATTGATACCAGTTTTGTTGTAAATAGAGGCCTTGGCATCCTGCTATGAATTGTGTCTGTATCTATGTCAGAAAGATTTGAACGTGCATTATGAGTGATTGCAAGCTCATGATTCTACATGTCTGAGGTTGTTTTACCTCATTGTCTCATAAGCTGGGTCATTAGTAATTTCATATTTTTCTTCTGTTACACTTATTTGAAAAGTTAATAAGGAAATATTTTCCTTTTGGACCAAGTGAGTAATATTTTTAAGAATACAATTTTTATTTTAAAAGGATTGGTAAATGTGCAAACTCTGATCAGCAATTTTAAAAATACTTTTTTCAGAGAAAATACAGTGATTTTACCTGATTTCAGATTTACCTGAAATTCACTGATTTTTGAGATAGGAAAGGACACAGGAGTAAACTGTAGAAGTTCTAGCCCCTTCAGTGTGGCATGGTACTCAGTGTCTGAATTTCAACAGTGTAAAGACATATTCTTCTGTAAGTTTATTTGTCTTTTAAGCATTCTTTTTATTTCCATCTCATCAATGATAACTTAATTTCAGTGGAAACCAAACATTAAATAAATGCATTATTAATAATTAAAAACTGTTAAACAGTTTTAGCAGAGTTGGCCAGGTTGATCAGTAATGTCTAATTTTAAGCACACTATTCCTAATACTGTATTTGTCGTCTCTATTAGTTTATAATTATAATAATGGTAGTGTAACTTGATTCTGACAGAAAGTTGGCAGTTAAGTTTCCACTATAAGGCTACAAACAATTACATGAGTTTACACTTTTCCGGTACTTTATTATTGGAATGTTAAATGAGTGAGTTTCATTTAGCGATATAACTTCTATGCTTTAATGACATTACAGTAGGATTCTTCTTTGTTTTTAATTTCCAGGGTAAGACTGCTATTATACTGAGGTGTCTTGAGAGGTATGTGTTGAATTTTTAGAAGTAGTTTTCAACTGTGGATTAGAATTTTACATAAATAGTTATATTGTGTGATAATTCATAATATATGTATACAGATGCTGTCTTCTGTGACTGATTGATCACTTATGGATAAACTTATTTCCCTTCATTACTACCTGTCATCTGACCCCTTCAGTCCTTCTCCAGTATTAGAGAGCTTAAATGGCCATCTATTCAGGTTGGTGCTGCTACTTCTCCTGCCTTCAGCAACTGAGACCTGTTGTCCTAAAGTGCCGTCTCTGTACTGCTGTTTCTAAGCCTACTGCTGTTTCTAAGCCAAATTCTGAACTGACTGATAAATATAATTTAGTAACTGTAGAATTAATTTTCTTTATTTGGAGGATCTTGACAAAATGAAGTTATTTTTCCTTGCATAGGGAAGAGAGTCCAAAGCCAACCTTAGCCTTGGAATATACTTTTGGAAGAAGGGCAAGGAGACACAATACAGTGAGTATCCAGAAAGTATAGTTTACCATATCTTTATATACACACACACATAAAAATAATATATGTGGTTTATTTTTATGTATGAGAATCTTTTTTTTTTAGCTTATTGTTTGTGAAATAAAAAGTTTTTAAATATAATTTTATTTAAATTAGCTAGCTTAGTTTCATGTTTTAATCTGTAATATGTTTTTTCCCTCTCACTAAAACACAGTAGGTCAGAGACCAAAGTATAACACAAAGCAATCAGATTCATCTATAAAAACTACCATGTTAGTCGTGTTTGAGTGCTTTTATTTTCCCATTGTAACACAGTATGCATGCCTTTAACTTTGTCTTCAAAATGCAAAATGAGTACAAACCGATGAAGATACTTTACAACCAGTTTTATGAGAGAAGCGATCATCTTAGAGGATGTTAAATCATAATTAAATTTTTGGCTTATGTGTCCATATCGCTAAATTTTGCATTGCAGATTACGTTAACAGAAATATCGAACCCATTCCCATCACAGCACAACACTGCCCAGCAGCAATAACTATTGCTGCAGGTAATTGCTGTTTCTATTACTGAAGCAGAGAGTGGGAAATCTGACTCTGAAAGATAAAAATCACTTAAAACTTTTCCCAGAAACTAAATGCGAAAGTAGAGATTCATTACTTTTCCAGTTGCAAACTTCTCAAAAAGCATTAGTCTTGAGCTGCAATAAACAAAAAGTGAAGAGAACCTGATTTTTTTATGTTTATCATTAATCATGCTGCTTCCTGACTTTTTTACTTTACCGTAGTCATTTATCAAGACAGTCATAGGCATGCCAGGAGTCTTTCGTAAGTGTTGCATGGGATTTCTTGAACATAGGGAGTTCTTTATTTGGTTTTGTTTTTCAGAAAATACTAGTGAAATAATACATGTTCTTGTTCTGAGTCACTTGCATGAAAAGCCAGTTTATCAAATCAAGATCTTCTCTTGGTGTTGCATGGAAATACATGTTTCTAACATAAAGAAACTCTTTTACAGCCCAAAGATATAGCTCATTTTTGGGAACTAGGTGGTGGAACCTCATTACTGGAACTGATTCGAATACCAATCACTAGCAACAACATAAGGTAAGTGATTAATATTACAGTTCCAAAGTTAACTTCAGCTTTCCTTGAAACATAAGTAAATCTCTAGGCATTTTATTGTGGAAAACTCTTTCAAAATGTAATATAGAACATTTATGATTTTTTCTAAAAATCATTGTGATACCACCGATACTTTGCTTTGTGACCTTCCTTTTCACTGTTCTCTCTTAATAAGCCAAGTTCTTAGCAGTCTCCAACAACAAGAGAAAGCGATAACATGAAGGAAATAGGTTGGCCTTAAGTAGATAGAACAAGAAATACAGAAAAAGAGAAGACATAGTATCTTTATGCTCAGTGAAAGAGCAGAAAAAGCAACTTGGGGGCATATGAAAAGTAAAATCTTGCTTCCTACTTCCGTATGCAAACATAGATGCTATGTCTGTGAGGGGCAGTATTTTAGGGTGAAAAAACAAGGCAAAAAATTGTGACAAAAAAAAAACAACCTGGATTTTTGGGAAGTGAAGTGACCATCTGATGAGATGAAAAATACAAGAGAGAGGATGTTTCTGAGAGGGACTAAAACTATTCAAATGATTTGAAGACAAAAGGAAATAGGAATGTAGAGAGAATTAAGAGAATGTAGTGAGAAAAATCCATAAAAGTGATGGAATAGCAGAGGAGGAAGAAATGCATAAAGAAGAGTTGCATGAAGAAATGAGAAGGTGATGGGGGGGGTGCATTTTACGTTTTTTCTGGTTAGGGAAGATGGAGTTGAAAGTGGAAGAGAAAAGAGATCAAAAGATCAAAAAAAGATCAAAACAGAAAAGGATCAAAAGATACGTTTTGTGTTATGATGCATTGCTTTATTTCTTTGTTAGTGAGCTTTAACTTCTGTGGGGGGAAAAAAAAAAGAAAAAGGAGGGATATAATTTTTATCATGTACATTTGCTATTGAGATAATGCCATTATTTAGTGAGAGACCAAGACAGAAGGAAAAAAAAACCCGCTTCTGGCATGTGAAGCTTTTTGTTTCTAGAAGAGCTTGGGGGAAAAAAAATCAACTATCATTTTTCAGCTATTGCCTAAATGAACTTAACTGAGCTCTGCCTCCATCAGTTTTTTTTCCCTTTTTACTGATGAGGAATCTTCTGATGTGGATGATCTTAAGATTCTTTGATGGGATAGCAACATTGTTCCCTAAGACCACTTGTGTTAATAAGGCAATATTCTAACATACTACTCAAAAATTCTACCATTTCAACTTAAATACAAGTGCTTTTCACTGGTTTTCTCATCTGTCTGTAGTCAAGCAATTGGCTTATTTAAAAGTTCCATCAACTATATCTAGTTTCACTGAGAGCCTTTTCACCAGATTTTTTTCCTGCAGCATTTTAAAGTGAAATTGGACATTTACTTTGCTTTGTAGTCTTTCTAATACCACTCTGCTCTGGAATGTGGAAGAATGATTGCATCCATTCAAATGGCTGCATTTGCGATGTTGTTCTTTACAGTTGCACTTTAATGCAGTTAGAGTTTTGGGAGGCAGGGTTTTGGGAAGTGAGGAGTTTACATATAAACATTTCTCATCATAATCTGCCTGGTAATTGCTAAGCAAGTCTTCAGTACTCTGACTTCTTCCATTCATCTTTCAGAAGACTTTCTCATACATTCATTTGAGGTTCCAGCTGATTAGCACTGTCCATGGCACAGAATATTGCCCTTAACCAGTTTTTTCCATTTCATATTACAAAATAATAATGAAAGTATAGAACTTTCTAATACATTAATGGTTAGGAAAGATCCTAACCATTTGCTAACATTGCTTCATCTGGGACTGTAGAGTTGTGAGATGGCGGGGATACATGATAGTATCTTACCCAGTGATACAGAAGGGAGGAGCTAAATGGGCTGTGGACATTTGCGCATCTTACTGCTTTGAAACAAAGTCTCCAGAAACAAAGTTTGATGTATACAATCCCCCAAAACCCCTGATGGAAAGTTGCCAAAGTAATAGTTCTGAACAAGAGATGACGGAAAGGTTTCGTCAGAGCTCAGAGTATCCTTAGAAAAGCCATCTCTCTTTGTTCTTACATTTAATTATATCTTAGCATTTGTATTTTCACATTTTTTGCTTTCACCATTTGTACTACTGGTATGTTTGTATATAAAAATGTTAATTGTCTTATGCACTGAAGATTTGACCAAATAATGCTTTTTTAATAGATCATTTGCTGTAGTTCTGGTATTGGATTTGTCCAAACCTAACGAACTCTGGACTACTATGGAGAAACTTCTGCAGGTCACCAGGAACCATGTGAACAAAATTTTAACCAAACTAGAAAAGACAAATCCTGAAGTAGCTACTGAAATTAAACAGAGGATGCGGAACAATCTGCAGAGGGATCACCCAGTAAGTTACTTCTAATATTTTCTCCAGATGTCACAGGCCTTTATACAGTTAAAGATAATGCTTTTGAAAATCATAAACAACTCTTTTAGATTTTTATGCATGACTGAAAATCCATTTGATGTAGATGAACCTGTTCACTGGAAAATTACAGCAATTTAATAAAAATTCAATAAGAGCAGAAACAAGGAAAGAAGGTTTCTTATATCTTTTTGTTAGATATCTAATGTGATTGTTATGGCATGTTACACCAATCAAAAGAAATAGTTTTAGAGTAGCAGTTTGCTTTTTTTCCCCCCTCATCTTTTTAAAATGAAGATGAAAACTAGAATGTACAAAAGTCATCTAGCAAGAGACTAGCTGAAGGTACAAATTTAAGCAAAGAATATAGTTATAACAGCCATCAACATGACTATATACTTTGCATTTATTTAAATGTCTATCACAAACTCAATGCCTTTTGATAATCTGACAACTAATTAAATTATAAAGTTTCAGAAATGTTAACATCAGTCCTTTAAACATAATTGCTAACTAAATCTCTGGAAAAGCTAAACTAGATTATGTGCAATAGAAATGAAAAGTCACTGTGCAAATGTTGTGTGTGTATAATACATAGATAAGTATTCAACAATTCAAAGACTTGGCACATAAATCTAGTTGCTGTAACTTCTATAAAATGCTGTAATACAGCAAATGCTTATGTAACTCAAAAATTGAAAAGTAACTTAAAATTTTTGAGAAAGCAACATATGCAACACTCAGTAGATTTGGAGTATAGGGTTTGAGATCTGCTGGATTATGATTTCGGTTTTCACTTTTAAAGAAGATAATTCACAAAAAGAAAATGCCTAAAAGCACACGTGGCAATAAATTATGACCACAGTGTCAAGTTTACATATAGGGGCTTACATATCAGAAAACTGCAACCTTTTTTCAATAAGTAAAAAGAAAAATGCCAGTAATTGTTAAGAAGAGAAAACTTGTTATACTTGCACTGTAGGAAACACAATTATACCTTCTAAATTAGAATTTCTATTCAGCCTTCATTATCAAAACCAGAAAGGATGAAAATAAAATGTGATGTTACTCCTCGGTTCTCTTTAAACTTTCATCATTGTTCAAGAAAAAAATATGTCAATTTTGTGGGAGGAAATACTATCTTTTATAGTCAAAGTAAATGACAGTTTACGCAGATTTTAATTTGCCTTTTTATAGCTAAACATATTTTTATGATAAACAGGAATTTATGAGGTTCTTAGAGTTTTTTTTAAGGATTAGATATATTTCATTGACCTGGATAAAGGATTATAGGCTATCATGATAAACCATATCAGTTGCAGACTTTGTTTAAAAAGGCTGGATGCACCTACAGTAGTCCATAGCCAAAAATTAATTCCGTAGTCAAAAAATTAATCGGGGTCAGTATGCCAGTTTTAACGTTTCTGATGTTATCCCAATTTTTTTTTTCTTAGTTAAGAAGCTAAAACAAATTTTTTTCAGGTCTATATTCTATACATCCAGTTTTAAGTTATGATAACTTTGCTCACAGCTTTTGCCTTGACAGTGTATGAGTGAAGCCATTATTTTTCCTCTCAAAGTAGAGGATTTTCAGCATGTGCAGCTTCTTGCTAATATACTGACTGTCGTTTAATCTGTATGTGAAATAACTGGTTTTAGAAGGAAACAGTTAGGTCAACCTCTGCTATAACACATCTCTTTTCCACTCTGGTGCAGCCAAAGCAGCTTGACTAAATAATTGCATGAACACGAGGGGATTGTCTTATTTCATATGGACTACAGGAAAACCTTCCAGACAATTTGAGAATTATTGTAATCTACTTACTTATTAAAACTTTTATCAGAAGTGAACTATTTAACAGTTAAATCTACATCCCCAGAGCTGGTTTTGTCCATTGGTATTGAATTGCATTTGCATGGTTGTTAAGTGACATTTCCTCTTTCTGCTGATATCAAGCATTTGAAAATCATATTAAATATTTTTTAAGAGTTTGGAAAATGTGATGTGGGGAGGACAACTGTGTGACACAAGCAAATAATTCAGCTTAATTTTCTTGAGCTTTTGTCCGTATTACTTTGGATATGATGCAAGGTGGGGGAATGTGTCAAAGAGCCAGTTCTACTAATCCAATCTGGCAGTTGTTCTGTGAATAGATGGGGTTTTTCCTGTCTTCCCTTCCCATCTAATGTTGGAGCTGGAGTATATAGTGCTGGAATATATAGTGTAAGAGCCCTTTTATGCCAGTAAGTGTTCTGACTGCTTAGAGGGATTATTTCCTGACCATTTTTGAAGAAAATGAGAAAATTGTAGAATATGGCATGGATATTGCATTAAAGTTTATTCATCTATCTTAAGGTTTTGAAAAAATAGACCTTGTCTTCTATGAAGTAATTTTAACCCCCTTCAGTTGTTTTAACAGTTGCAATCTTCTACAGTTTGTTTACGCTCCTTAACTGTTATGTATCTGTTTAATAGGATTATGAGTTAGTTGACCCTTTCCCAATACCCTTGGTGATAATTGGAAGTAAATATGATATTTTTCATGTAAGTAATACTTAATTATTTTTTTATATAATTAAAAGGTTCCTAGTAAAGATTCTATATACTAAAATCTTCATAATATAGTAGTAATAATTTGAACAAAAGTACGGCCAGTCAGCCTTCTACCACAAAAAAAATCTTTCCATCCAACAGCATTATGGAAGGCATACTCTCATTCCTTCACAAAACACTCCCAAATTGATGATTTTTGAGATGTACTTGGAAAATGTTGAGATACAAGTTGCTGCAGACCAAAAACATCATGTTCATTACTTCCTTTTATAATGAGAGAAGTCCAGCTCCATGTGCCCCTTCTGACAGCAGCTGTAAGTTTATGGCAGTGAAAGAGGGGCACCTCTCAAGTCAGCTGGTCAGATTTTCTGGTAGTTGTGGCAGCACGAACAGTAAACTATCGTTTCAGGCTGGAACTTTTCAAGTACTTCTTAAGTTTTTAGAGACAAGTGAGTAATTGCATCTTCTAGGGGGAGAGGAAAGAAGTGTCATAGTACTGCTGGATTCTCCCCCAGGATGTTAAAAATCAAACAAATGCGTATTCAATTTTCAAAGAGCAGTTGATCATGAGGAACTAGAACAGTATGTTTGATTTCTAGCTGCTGTGCTGGCAGCCTGTGCTTCTCTGGATGTCTACATAATGAATTGATACTTGGCTGACTCTTTGAGTTACTTAATTCTTTATTAATAAGGTATTGTGCTTTCTTTCATACTGAGGTTTTATGCTGAGCCACGACCTCTTTAAAAATTAGTGACTCTCATGTAATAAGCGCAGAAAAACAGCCTAACTCCGTTGGGGTCTATGGACAGACTCCTGCAGGCTTCATTGGGACCAGGTTTTTGCCCACTTTATCCAGGGAAGGGCATCTGTATGATCTTACATTAAAGAAACATTGATGAAAAGGTATTTTTATGCCTTTCGAATCTTTCAGGTATTAGAATTTAGAAAGCATATACCCAAAGCTTTACTGAAAGTTAAATATTGTCATAAAAAGAAAAAAATCCTTATTCTTCTAGTAGGCAGTATTTCTACTTCTAAAAATGTAAACCAAAATGAAACAAATTAATTGGAAATCGAATACACATTCCCAATTAAGAAACTTTTTCTGAACTAACATATTGCCTGAATTAGGCTTCCTCTGTAAAAAAGAAACAAAGGGAAATTGTGACATTTCTTTTGAGAGTAGGCTGTTACTGATTCTGTCTTAAGATGTAATTATGCTGACAGCTGAAAGCCTCATATATTGTAGCCTAAGTGTATTGCAGTTCATACAAAAAATGAGAAGTTCTAGCTGTAATACTTTGGTTTTTGTTTCTTACATATATGTTCCAATATCAACTTTTTCAGGAGTTTGACTCTGAAAAGAGGAAAATAATAAGCAAGACACTTCGATTCGTTTCACATTATTATGGAGCATCATTAGTGGTGAGTATATGCACTTTCTAACTAAGGACAGAGAAGATGAGCAATATTTGTGTTACGGAACAATATTTAAAATAATAGAAATGTAAAACTCCTAGAGAAAATGGGATTTAATTGGTTTTCCAGTAGCTTTCTTCATGAGCTAATCTGTCAAATGTGTTACAGGTATTGGCAGGGGATGGATGGATATACTGTATGAACAAACTAACCACATAATTCTCACTATCAGCAAAAACTGAATAAAAATAGTGATCTGTTAGGCAACTCAGTTTCCATATTGAGTTTACTGCACATCTGGCAAAATTCTTTTGGTACAAGAAAGGAGGATGGGAAAAAAGTGATCGCCCTAGACAGAATTAGAGAACTAGCCTTTTTGGTAGAAGCATGAACTTAGGTCTAGTGACCTGGCTTCGGTAGATTTAAAAACTTAGATCCAAGGGCTTGTCTTCACAGCTGTTCAAGCATACCAGTTTATCACACTTACAATGTTGAAGGATAAAGGCAGGGATTTTTTTTTTTTTTACAATAACGAGTAGGAACTGCCAACTATGAGGACAATGACTTATTTATGTGGGTATATAAATTGATTTTGAGTTTGGCAGATCATCTCCTGAGTAAAGGCAGAAACATGCATGCTCAGGTTCCCAATCCAAAAAAGCTGCCACTTGGGCACTCTCTGTATCAGAAGATGCTTCTAATTGTATCAACCATCATTTATGTGATGAATAATATTTAGTAGTGGCTTATTTTGATTACCAAACAACTTATGTTTGCTTTAAATTGTTATAATCACAGCATGTCCTTTTGCATCCATGTATAATTGTACAGCTTTTGTACTTTGACACGTGAATTCATCTTTTGTTAACTGAGAATACAACTGTCTTGATCTAATTATTTTTTTTTTAAAGCATTTAAGCATTATTTTGATTAAGAATGAAGAACTAAGAGCCTAAAACTCTTTGGCTGCTAAATCCTGATTCCCATTGAAAAGAGTGGGAGAAACTTAATTTTCCACAGTAGGGATCTGACTTCCTTCTCAAAGACATGAATCTGTTAGAATACAAAGCCCTTAGACAGGAATAAGCAAGTTGTTTGAGAAGATATTCTGGGAGCTGCTTTCTGATAAATCTGTACCACTTCTGCCACTATCAAGCTGCTTTTATGATGTGTGTACCGTTTTAGTTATTCATTACATTTCTAAATGGTTATGGTATTCTGGATAATTCTTAATGTAGTTTAAAATCTTAATAACTCATTAGTCTTGGGCAAAAAATTTGTGTCTCTTAATGTGCATACTTCAAAAGTTGTGAATCAATATTTTAAAATTTACTCTTTAATCTTTATTTATGCTATTTTTCATTTAATTTTTCTTGATCTATATATTCAGTGACAAATACATTCATGTTTTGGAAAGGGAGGGTGAGATTTTTATTCTAGTAAATTCAATGCACATGTAGCAAATTTGTTGAGGTCAGGAATTAGCCAGGCTCTATCTGAAATCCTCTGTGCAGATGACATAATGTAATATTTCTATGATGGAGGATCATAATGTATATTTTGTTTTCTGATTCATTTAGTTTACCAGTAAATCTGAGGCTCTCCTGCTGAAAGCCCGTGTTCTTATCAATCACTTAGCATTTGGCTATGATAAAAGGTAATATAATTATTGTCCAACTATTAAATGTCTTGCCCAGAATCTAAAAGTACTTAATAAAAAAAATTTACTCACCAAAACATTTTTTGTTTTCTTAAATACAATCTCGGAAAGAGACTTGGACTTTCACTCCTGTGTCTCAGCTGCCTATCTCTGCACAGGACAGTGATAACTCCTTGTTTTTGATCCTAAAAACTGATGGATCAGAAACATGGTCACCACTAGAATTGAGTAGATTTTTATTTATGTGTATTTGAATGCAGAGCCCAGTAAGAGTCTAGTCTTGGTTAGAATAATGTCATTTTTTGTTGATTGCTAAATGCTCACTTGAAACCTTTTCTTTTTTCTGTTTAGCAAGTCTGTATCGGTGGATCACAGCAAACCTCTATTTATACCAGCGGGCCTGGATTCGCTGAGCCAAATAGGTTAGGACGTATGCTGTTCATCATGTTGGTTGCTTAATCGGTTTTGAAAACAAGAAAAAAATTTTAAGCAAGTAAAACTTAAAGCTAAATTATAGCACATCAGCATCAGTTTTAACAGATTATTGAAGAAAATGGCTTAGAAAGTTTAAAATTACGATTCAGTATTTGTATTATTGAGAATTACTTGTGCAGTTTTGTTAGGTAGTTTAATAAAGTATCGGGACTACTTCAAATATTAAAGTACCAACAAGCTTAGATCTTGAAAGAAAATACAATACTACTCAGCCCATTTCATGGTAGGAGATCAATGTTTTTTCAAACTTGTTGCAGCTTGTCACTGTAGAAGATAAAATATTAAATTAGATGGATTATTATCCAAAATGCTTTGATAATTTATGTTGTTAAGACAACATACTTGTATTACTTCGTGCTGTGCTATAATCCTTAGGACCACCACCCGCCTCTGATAGTGATATTGGAAAGATGCGTGCAAACACACCATTGGAACTGTGGAAGAAAGTATTTGAGAAAACATTTCCTCCCAAGGTAGGTATTTACATGTCTGCTGCACAGCTGCTTTCTCATAGGGTAGTAGTAATATCACTGCTAATTTTTGTCTTTCAAGTCCAGTCACTGGAATTTCAGTCTCACTTAGCACTTCTTTTTCTTCCAACCTCTTTAATTCATACATTTTTTAAAAGATAGAGATTTGTATGTAGTGGTGCTTTGATTATTAGCTTTTGCATCTTCAGTCACCTTCCCATATTTAGTAATAATGAAAGTACTGATGTAAACCCTCTGTTTTTTCCAAAGTTATAGCATTGCCTTTCATTATATTGAGAGACAAGCTATACTCAACGTTTTTTGAATTTTATAAGGTGACATATCCTCTAATGCCTAAACCAAATGACAGTGATGTTCCAAGATGAAAGCTATTCCTGGCTGTAGCAAGCTACTGGTCCCTGTTCTCCTAGGCCATGAGGCTTTGAATAAGGCGAGTGTGTTGAGAGTTCCTTGCCAAAATCTGTCATTTTGCTATGGGAAGTATTTGGATTTGCAAGGTTATTAGAATCCCTTGGCACCTATGTAGTGATAAATCTTGTACATATTTCAGAAATTTCTGGTCCCAAGAGGCAAACCCCCAAATACTTCTTTTCAATAAAAGTAATTGCTGGTGTTAGGAAATCAAAATTCTTCTCTATTTGACCTGAGCAAATACAGGCTGCTGCTTTCTCCTCATGTACTAGACTGTATCACAGTTCTTTATCCTTGTCTGTTTCCTGCCCTACGGCGTACCTGGGCAGGCAAGGAAGTCAGTCAGGGCTATGAAACTACCTCAAATTATGGCGCACAAACTGGGCTTTTTCTAGTTTTCAGTCTATGGATCTCCCTTCTTGGTGAGAAGGAGTCTGAATTCACCCTTTCCCACTCACTTGACTGCTACATACCAAAGCCTACAAATTATTTCAGGTGGTTTGTGTTTGTGAAGAAATTATCACTAAGATGCTGTTCTCATTACACTATGCCCTAACTTGATAATGACTAAATTTTACTTTTCAAAAACTATACAGGACTGTTATTTTTCATGTAACTTTTGCTCATAGCCTTTTAAAACACAATAAACAAACCCTCCCCAACCCCCCATGCCATAACTCCCGAACTCCCCTTGAAACAGCTGGAGAAATGAATAAATTTCTTATCTTGCAAGCTCCATCAGTGTTCTAAGATAGCGGTATAATTAAAGAAGATTTGCCAAGTAGATTCCCAGTCTTCTGTTTTGGTTCCAAAATATGCTTTAAAGCTCAAAGCTGTTTTTATGCAGTGTGAATTTCTTTTTCCATCACCTCATCTAATAATAAGTATAATTCTGCTTTATTTTATTCCATAATTTGTATGATTGACTTATTGCTACTTTCCATTTGTTATGAGTAAGGAGAAATCTGCAGGACAACATTTTTTAAAAAATTCTAATTTGATAGTGTTTCTTTCTTTAGTGTATTTGCTTCTTTGGAATTAAACTTTTAGTTCTCTCAAGGTTAGTAAATGAAATTTCAGGTGTTTGGAAAAAAGGTAGTAATCAATTTCACAGATACTGAAGTAGCGCTTCTGGTAACCGGAACTGAATTCTAGTCTTGAGTATTAAATGCTCTAGCAAGAGCAACCTTAACCCAAGTGCCGTGGGCCAGAAAAGATAGTTTCATTTTGAGGAGAGAATAATAAACAACTACCAAATATTCTTATTTTCTTCCCTTTAAGATCTAACTGCACTATTACTTTCTCATCATTTTACCAATATAAGGTAATATATAGTATATTTTATCTAATGGGTGTCCTATGGCACAAAATTCTTCCATAAATGCAGGATTTTAATATATTTGTATTAAAAGCAAAATACTTCCATTAGATCTACAGAGTGGCATTTTCTTATTAAAAGAGAAGAGGATAAAAAGAAGATAAAAAGATTTATCATTTGGGGTTTTATTATTTCTTCTTTTAGAGTTTCTGTGATTCACAAGATACCAAGGACCCTGCACAGGATTTACAATACGCTGAGTATGAAGTTGATGCCATGAGAGCTCAGAAAAACCAGGTGTGTGTTGTTCTCCAGTTGCTGTTCACAGTCGGGTATTCCAGAAACACCAGCATTGCTGAATTAATTGCAGAATATACTTGTAGCCCCCTTTTTGCCTTTAAATAACTTCAACTTTAGTTTTCAATTTAGTAGTTTGTTTTTGGGATAGTTTTTTTTTCCCCCATTAGTAGACGTTAAGCAGGTAGAGCATTGTTAGATCTCCAAGTTTTGGCTCTGTGGTTTCTTTAGAAATTAAGAATTCAAATTTTCCCTCTAGCTCTCTTCCAGAATTATTTCACTAAAATAATACTGAAACAAAGCTGTGAAGTTTTCTTGGAAATAGTTTCTTCATTTCTGCACCCTGTACTCTCATTTGGGTGTTGACTAGCAGGAAGTCGAGGAAGCAGTATCAAGGTTTGGGGAGGGGGCTGTTTACTTTCTTTATTTTTGTCTTCCACCTTCAAATCTTTTTATTTAAACTGGAAAGGAACAGGGATGATAACATTTCTGACTTGAGTTTGCAGGCTATGCATGTTTATCTTAAAGAAAGTGAACAGAATTATTCCACATAGTGATATTTGGCTTAACCTCTGAATTCCAGGAAAGACCTTTAGTGGGGAAAGGGTCTTTTATTTTTTCTTATTAATTTTGAAGTGTTACATTTGTGGTGAATTAATTTTATAGAAAAATAGAAAAATTCTATGGCAAACTAGACAAAGATTAGAACACTGCCTTATAGATATCAGCGTATAACATCACATGAGTAGAAATACTGTATATAGTCTTCATCAATATCATTGGTATGGGTCTGTTAAAATCAGTCAGAGATTTGTGTATTTTTCTTTGTTTGGAAGAAGTATCACATACTTATTCCAGAAACTCTCTTTTTCACATAGGTTAATTTGTTTCACACACGGAAAATTTTTTGCTGGAATCACTGAGAAACATTCCACTCTATTCTCACAGTTTTTATGGGGGCTATTTGTACATTGTTAAACTTCTTTGTGGACCAAGTTACCTCCAAGTTAAAGGAGGTTTTTCTAACAGTGCTTAAGATGATGGATTGTACCAATCTAGATATCACATGCTTTTATAGACCCACATTCTTAAGATGAAAGGCAGTTTTATTGAATTGCACTGCAGTTAATCTCAACTAACCCTAAAATGCTGTGGCAAATTTCACCTTTTGCATGCTTGTAAAAGAAAGCCAAAGGATTAGATTATTACTGCTATCACTTTTTTTTAGAGTTGAGTTTGATTGCATAAGGCAGTAAACCTGTAGTTACCTGATCCAAAGAAATATATTAATAATGTAAAAGAATAAAGCAATTTCAACAACGCCCTGCAGTCTTTGAACTTGCACGTTACCTGTAATATCCTGTTAATGTAGGCATCAGTTCTGAATTTCTGTTACATCAAGAGCAGTCTTAGAAATCATTAAAATTTGTAAAGCACATTGCTTTTGGAATTTATAATGTAATCTCATAACTCAGTATATCTATACATCTCAAAATAACTGTATGGTGTACTAGGTTTGTTATTTTTGGATAATACTTATGTCTTGCAAAAGAAGATACTGGTATGCATTGATTAAATCATATGGGAAATTATTAATTTTCTGTATTTAAACAAAAGAGGCAGGCTTTTAGAATCTTAATCTGTTCAAGGGCATTGCAAACCAGTGTAGCTTCTTTTAGTTGGACTAATACAAGTAATTTGAGCATTAAAGAGAAAATTACTTTTGTTATCTGCAGCTATTTCCTAAATTTCTCTATCATGAAGTTCCGTTATTACAAGATTATTTGCGCATTATTAAAATGTTTTATACTCAAAGAATTTCATTCAATTTGAAATGCACCAAGATAGCAATATGCATATAAAAGAAAAGAACTCTGTAGTTGCGGTGGGCCTTGAAATGTCTTTGGATTTCCCAGTTATGTGAAAAGTGGCACAAAAATCCTTTTTTTAAAGCAACATTTTAAATGCATCGTGTCTGACATTCTTTATAGAGTCTCATGATATCTATTGTGTAGGATATATTAAGATGTTTAATATGCAACATGTTGCTAATGAAATCATGGGACAATGCAAAATGAAAGTTTCATATGATGACAGTGTATATTTTAAAATCATTTAAGTGCATGTTATCATTTTCCTTGGTTACTTTCGGTTAATTAATATGCCACTTTGGACTCTAGGTGATGACCAGTTGCTTGTTTATCTCAAAGATAAGCTTTAAAAGAAGAATAAACACAAAAACATAGCAACAGGAACAAAATATATGTTCTTTGGGTGCCACAGTTAAGAGTCCAGCTCATCAGCATTCTGTCACAGGAATGTTGTCTTTTAGACCAGATTACTTTGCCTCCTTAATATTTTCAGAGTTAACTGTGAGACATACCGCACTCTTTCTAGACCTTTTTGCTCTGGAAAGCTCTCTGAGGCTATCTTTTCCTCTCTTTGCCTTTGTTCTTAACTAGCAGATTCGTTCGGGGAATGACTGGAGTTTTGTGCTCTTTGCAGGGCTTTCAAGAGTCCAGAAAAACATTCATTTTGCATATGTATTAAGCCTTAAATGTGTAGCTTGCTGTTAACTCTTCATACAGCCCATGTAAAACATAAACAAGGTGGCAAACTTGTCATCCATTTCTCTCCATTCTCTGCTAGCTTTTTGGCTTTTTAGTATACTAAAAAAAAAAAAAAAAAGAAAAAAAGTAGATGCCTGGTGCCATTTGGTGTCAGCTAACAAAGTAAAGGAAGCAGATCTCAACTAACAGGGCTGTAACTGTTAAGACTTTAACAAGTCATAAACAGAAGAAGGGGAGGTTCTATAACATCTCACAAGGAAGCATAGTCCTATTCCCCCTAAAATAGGACTGACCTAGTTAACCATGTAATTCATAACTCAAAGTTATCTTGGTGTCAGATCTGCAGCTGTCTGACTGATTGAGATTGGGACGGTGTTGGCCAACAGAATGAGCGCCATATTTTTACAGCATACTTCTCTGACATGACCATATTGCAGAACTTCAGGAGACAATTTCAATCTCATTCAACAAACTAGAAGATTGCATATTGTGTGATGAACCTCCTTGGTCAGACCAGTGTTACTGGGCAGAGAAGTATGACAGGCACCTTAACATGGGTAACAAGAGCAGTAGCATCTTTCATTTTCTCCAGAGGAGGATAAGTGCTAGTCTTCATATAGTGGAGAAAGTTATTTAAAATGTTTACTCAGCTGCCAAGAATAAGCTTTCTCATTTTCACATGAAAGCATGTCCAAAGGGCTACAAAAGATGTATTTATTTTTTTAAACCAACTTAACAGTGCTCTAATAATGCTCTTTATTAAATTTCCTACTGAAGTTTAGGTGCTTAAGATTTTTAATCCTTGTTTCACTGCTTGGTTATTTTCACCATGTTCCAGATTGAGGGCACTTTCAGTAAGAAACTGCATGAAAAAGAAAGTTAAAGTCATGTCAGTCCCTCAAAACTGAGGAAAGGCAACAATTAAGGCTTTTCCTACAGTCTTAATTTTTCCTCCTTGTTTGTAGACGTTATAGTATTGTCTTTAATTACATGATCATATACTATTTTGCTGATGTCTCAATTCAATTGTTCAGTATTTCTTTTCATCATCCTTATTCTTTGTGTACCTTACTTCTCAACCTGCCATTCAGACACTTCAATGAACACAAAACTATTAATTTTTTTCTCTGAGAATGTGTAGTAATGTTATCTTACCTGAGTGCCTCACAAACATCAGTTAAGTCTTTCTTCCTGATCCCTTTACGAGATTAGGTGTGATCTTCCCCATTTGATAGATGAAGAATTTATAGAAACACAGGAGTACAGAAGCATAAAGGTTAAAAAAAAAAATTAAAAATCCACTTTATGCCATTGTTGAGACATCTAGGACAAGTTGCTAGCACTAATAATGATTAAAGCACTCAGAGCAAATTGAAAGCATATTTAAATTGCAATTCTTAATTCTTTATAAACCTGATCTGTGCCCCTACGCTTGGTACCCAGAAAACAAAGGAAGCGTAACGCTAACATGAACATTTTGGCATATTTTGAGATATATTCTTTCGTAGGATCTTCATTCAGTTTGGAGAGAGGATCTCTTCGCTGATTGTATAGTTACAGTAGATTACAGAATTCTGCTTATATTTGTAGTATAGCACTTTATGAGCAGGAAGGTACCTTTTTTCAAAAGGGTCTCTGGAGTGATCTTTAATTTGTATTTGAAAGATTTTTTTTCCCATTACATTTCTGATTTATGGGGATTTATTTTACTTTCTATTTTAGATGAAACTAAGGACGTATACTTTCCTGACACCATTTTTCCCTCCTGAATCACTGCATTTGTTAAAGATTATTTTTTGTAAATATCCTCCCATTCAATCTCTTTTTTTTCCTTTCATTTCTCATTATTTAAATATTAATCTTACCTAGATATGTCTCCAAAATAACTACATGTAATTTTGTTCTGTACTTCCATATGTAGTGGAATAGCTATACAGTTTTAATAGATGCTGTAGTTTTGATAGTTTGCATTTCTGTATTGTTTTGAATTGCCTTTACACTGAATTGCCTCCTAGCTAGCTAAAATTACAGCAAAATAAATTCTGCTAAATTATCTGCCTCTTTCTTGAAACAGTTTAGTCAGATGATAAATCTGTAAGGCTAACACCTGTAGACATGACCCTCAGACAGTATTGTTGTTATATGTAAAACTTCATTGTCTAGTGTTACCCCTTCCTGTAGCCTTTGAGAAAGTTGTTAGAATTGAAATTATTTACTTAGCATAAATCATGTTACATGTGCTCCTTAAAATATCACAGTATTCTTTCTATTCCTAACTGTTGGCAAGTTTCCAACAGTTCAATGTGTTCCAAGATCATAATTATTTTATATTAATAATGAGGGAGTGAAAATACAGAGTAAAGACTGGCTTAGAGATAGAACAGTTCAGTACTACTAGAGTTGTATTTAATAATGCAACTTACTAGATTTAGACTAGACAGTATGTTCTGTGTCAGTCATCTATGAGTAAGTTACTGTAAAACTACATTCCTGCAAGCATCATGAAGAATATACACTAATTAAAAATCCTCTTATTGCTCATAAATCTATGGTGCTTTCTGAAATTTTTGCACTGATGACAAAGCTGCTGAAGTTATTTCCTGAGAGAGAGAAAATTCTATTTATTATTTCCATACAATTTTTAGATGATGATTTCTTTGTTGCTCTGCCCTTTATTTTCTTCTTCCTCCCTCTGTGCTCTGGATTGAGAACAAAGATTTCTGTTAAATTCACCAGGTGTGATTTTTGTTATTTTTGTCAGTTCTGGTACCTACAGTGAAACCTCCCTTCCTCTGTTAAGTCCATTCTATTAAAAATCAGAATAGCAATCATATAAAACACATGCCCACTTTTGAGGGTCTGTCTTTGCTACTTTTATACTAATCACTGGTTTATGTCTACCTCTTTTCCTGATCTAATTAAGATATGATGACTTTTTTTGCATTGCAAGCAGTACAGGGTTAGGTCTAACAGTACCTCTTTAGAGTATCATCTTCCTGAAAATACACTGGAAGCCTTCTTATTCTTAAATGAATGAAAAGCAATTGTAGTGCTTTCTGAATTAATTTTTGCTGAAAAAAAATCTTCAGAAACAATTCCCGACAGCATGCACCGCTACATAAAATTCAGAAGATGAATTTGTTGTTTGGTGATGTTGCTAGAACCTTTTATTATATGCTTCAAAATTCCCAGTAGCACTTTTGACTGAAACAAGGTCTTTAGTCTACCATGCTAGTACTCAGCTGATGTCAATTACAGCATAATGTAAATTGCCTCATCTTTCATACCTAATTCGCTTTATTTATACCTCCACAATTTGAGCCTCTGTTTGCTTTTAATAATCTAATTACTATCTAAAAGATGCATAATCTTAATTACCACATTGGGTTTGCATTTTATTTTTACACACAGATGCTAACATTTCAATCTACTCAACAGTAGCACCTGAAAGCATATTTTAACTACTAACTGAAAAACAAAACAAAACAAAAGCATGGCATCATTGTCTGTCAGGAGTAATACACTTCCTGAAAAACCTCAAGCAATGATGAATAATATTTCCACAAATATCCAGTACCATAGATTGAATAGATCTGGTATGTCGATTTCCTAAACACCCATTGCATTCCTCTAAAATATATTTTTTGCTTACTGCTTTCTGGACAAGCCTGTGTTCTCTGGGGGTTTCTAAGGTCCACTGGTAGCTCTCTAAATTATTACCACTGGTGACATATAAACTTGCAGAAGTTCATTTCAGTCCTGTGCTTTAAAAAAGAAAAAAAAGAAAGTAGGCTTTGTTTTCCTAGTTTCTTTTCCATAATCTTAAGGAATTAACGATCCATTTTGCTTCTTGAAAGGCCCTGACTTCATGTTTGTGAAACAGTAGTTTCTGTTGGGTAATTCTGATTTCTGTTTTTAAAACACAGGCAGTGTTAACATTTCTGTGTGTTCATAGGGAGCCTGATTTCTCAAACTGAACGTCTAAAGATCCCACCCAAAATTTCTTCTACCCTAGAAAGCAAGTATCTAGGCATAAATAAATAAATAAAATCTATCTCCCTATGTGAGAGTAAATGTGACAAAATGTATGGCACTTCTAGTATAATTTTGTTAAAAAACATATGGTACATTTTTTCTACAGTGAAAAATGTTCATGCTTTAAATGTTTAGATGGCTACTGTATGTATCTTATTGCTATTAATAATGACATTAGATTAATATGTATGTATGTTTCTGTTTTAGGAACTTGAACAATACAAAAGAAATGCCTCTAAATCCTGGAAAGAAATGGATTTTGACCCTGATTGATGAACTGCTATAGGTGTCTTCAGTTTAACATTTACAAGATTTTTTAATTGTTTTAACATTACACTAGCAATTTAATCTGATGCAGTTGCAAATATACAATATCAAAGTACAAAAATAATATTTATTAAGCATTCCTGTTATTATTTGTAATCAAAATTGCTGTTTATTCATTCAGTCCAAAATTAAGTATATCTTGGTACTGCCACAGAGTTATAAAAAGTGTGGAGAAAGGAATTCTAGACTGTTCAGAGATGGGTTTGAATACGAAGATTGGAATTAGTCAGTTCTACCTATTTTATAATTTATAACACAACATTTGATTTATTTTTTAATGCTTCCACCCTAAACAGGTATTTAAATATAAACAAGTTTTCACACTCAAAATATGAAACTGCATAGTAAAGTATGCTAGGCATTCTTTTCCTGGTTCCTTGCATATATAATTCAAAAGCAAAGCTTAAGAATGTATTTGCATCATTGTTTGATGTATTTGAATAGGATAGTTCTACAAAAAGTGGCAGAATAAAGTGGAATTAAAACCAGGTTTGACCTGATCTAAAATTCAGAAGTTTGCTTTATCTCTGTTTCAGTATCATACAGTTTAATACAGGAATTATTTCTTGCAGTGCATAATGTTGTAATAAATTTGCCCAGAATTCAGAAGATGACATTTCTGTCAAATATTCAAATGCTAGGAAATCAGTCTAATCAATTTGACAGATATTTGGTTAGTGCTGGAAGTATAATTGGTTCACATGGTGCCTAAGCTGGTGGAATGCTAGCCTAAGCTAGATACAGCTTTTTGTCTACGGACATCCTCACTATTATGAGGTGGCCTGAGTGTTTTGAGAATATGCAAGACAAGATCTAGATTAAAGCCAGAGATGTCTCTTGAGAGCTAATACTTGTTGTTAGAGAACAGAGGTCTGAACAGTCACTTGGCAGACCAGACCTTAAGAACGTTCCTTGATGAGCAACCCTACATGCACATAAAAATGGGAAAGAAACTAATGTAGTATCTTTCCAGTTCTTTAAAATTATTTGTTATTTTTAAGATATTTGTTCATCAAATGTTTTTCTGATGTAACAGTTTTATCTTAGAATATTATACATAAAGATACTAGAAAAAAAAAGTCTTGGCCTCGCACTTAAGTGAAGAACTTGCATTAACTTGAGGATTTCAAATTCTTTGTTACAAAGTGCATCAACTCAAAGCTATCAAATTAAACTAATTATATTATTATGGAATTTTAAGATAGAAATATACTTAACCTCCTTCAAGAAAGCTGTAGCTATCCCTCTCTAATAAATAATTTCTTCACTGAACAGGCAAAGTAAGTTATAAAATTTAGGAATTCTGTGTCTGTTAGGCTTTCAATTTTGAGGTACTTATATTGATTATATAGATAAATTAGACTCTTTGGCATGTTAGCGAGCCCATGAGAATAATTTCCAAAGATGCAAACTACATCACTTCTAAGAACTGGCAAACAACTTTCATATATTTTTTCCTCTAGCTAAATCGACATTTTATTAACAAACAAAAATTTGTTCCAGTAATTCACAAACTGCTTCCAAAACAAGATTTAGAACTTGATAATGAAAAGAAGGAATATAAATAACATAATTGTCTTCTCTGATTTACCATCATTTACAAGACAGAAACATGTTGGGTAACTTTTATATTGCTTAAAGATCCTATACTTATTGCTTGTAAAGTATGGATAAGATTGAAGTGGAGTGATTTCTTGATTGTGTCTTTATTTACACGTATTTTCTTTGTTCCATTTCTACAAATCCCCAAAATGGCATCAAAACAAAGCATAGGAGTTAAAATACAAGATTTACTAGCAATTATACCACTCTGCTTGGTGATGGTTAAAAAAAAAAAAGTGTGAAAAAGGTTAGAGCACCATCAATACATTGTTAAAGATTGACAGCAACAGCTGACTAAATTAAATTCAAAAGTCCTTTAAAACACATAATACTGTTGATTATGGCTGATTTGGGAGTGGGGTGGGAATACCAATAGCAGTAAGCCATTCGCACTTTTAAGAGAACATTGGTTTTCAAGATGGAAAACATCCAGTTAGAAACAACCGTGAGAAGATGAATGTGCTTCTATATGTATAATCACTTAAATTCTATCTAAAATCCATCAATTTAAACCTTCAACCATAATCAAGATAAAAGTGTATTATTAGACATTGTTAGCACTGCTACTTTTTTATTGCCTGCCAATAATTCTCTCTCTTATTTTGAAGCTCAGAATTGCTATAATGGCAAGTCCTGGTAGAAAAGCATAGAGTATTAAGAAATCGATTGTGAACCGGGACAATGCACCAGGAAAGTTTTTTTCAATGAACTGAATGCCATGAGAGAAAATACATGCTGCATTAATTGCAGTGGAACTGTTGGCTCCACCTGTCAAAAGAAAAAATTAATTTCTTTAGTAGGTGAATCAGGAAAATGAAAACTCAGGCTTCAGTATCTAGCTCATACATTTAATATACCTAGCCCTAATGCTATTTTAATGAGGAACTATACCCACTGCAGTATTTCCCATCATTTTGGAATGAGAACAGACAAGTCACATGTTCCTGCAGTTAACCTATGCCATATTTTTTGAAGGGAAGAATAAAGGGTCACTAGGAGCTTTCTGTTTTGTTCATGCCAAACAAAAGAAGATTTATGGCTTCTCAGGCACATTATCTGGAAGGGCCTCAAGAAGCAGGTTGCCCAGAGTGGTAGACTTACAGTGTTCATATTTGTTGAGTGCTTCCAAAATTCAAGAAATGGAGACTGTCTGAAGGGCACATTAAAAATCAGCTGCTTATTATTACTACCGAAGTCATGGATTCATTTTCTAACATTTGCCATCTATGCTCTTGTAATAAAGAGGGACAGGAGAGATTAATGGATGAAGAATATATAGCCTTGTAGAGGAGGAGCACAGACCTGGCTACAAAGCCCAAAATATCTTAGAGTAGGTCCAAAGCTGTAAGTTTTTACCCCCATTGATGGATGCTAGCTACTAACCCTGCTGACCTGGTTGATTCTAATGTCTTGGCAGTTATCTGGCTCACAGCCTGACAGATCCAAGCTGCTTAATGTATGCCATGGTAACGTATTTAGACTGAAGCCTCACTAGTATGAGAGGAAACATCTGGTCAGGTGTTACCTGTCAGTGTTCCCTGCACTCATGTTTGATCTTCTATTATGCAAATCTATTGATCTTCTATTTGTGTAACACTGCTCCGATAAGCATATAACAGGCTGCTAAGTTTACCTTCCAAAATGCCCCCACAGGCGGGATTAAAGAACAGGTGAAGAAGAGAAAGATGAAAAACTGAAAGAAGGAGAAATGGTTGCAAAAGGGAGTCAAACTTTTGTCTTGCTTGCTGATATGGCGTTACAGTACATATTTACTAATTAATAAGCTTTTTTAAAGAAGTTATCTTTGACTTATCAAGATACTTTTATTGTATGTAGAAGGAAAATAAGCATCGACATCTCATTAAAATTATTTACAATGGATTTAAAGGCTTTTTTTTTTCTTAAACACTTACCACATGTGAAGTTTAAGCCATAAAATTCATTGACTATAAGAACCTCACTGCTGTATTTTTGAAAGGTAAGATAACTGAGTATTTTAAAAGGTGTTGGCATTTCTTCGATGGTCCTTAAAGAAACAGAGAAGTTAAATTGGCTTTTGCTACATTCCAAGAGCCAGTTCTAACCCAAATTAAAACAAGCTCTCATCTTTGGTCATAGCCTGTTACAGAAACAGTTCTTGGCTGTACGTGTAGGGTTTTCAACCATAAAGTCTTTTTTAGTGCTAAATGAGGAGACAACCATGAAGGCTGTCTCTGACTTTGGTACAGTGTCATAACATTCAGCCCTGACTTGTTTAGGGATGCTCACAAATAATTCTATGAAGTTGTTTGCTATTCACATTGCAGTGATAAACTGAAAATGACAAGACCCAATATGAACCTTAGCTGCAAAAATGTGTTGCACCCAAAGTAAGAAACCACCCCCCCGTTCCATCTTCAAAAGCAAAAAAGACTGAATATCAATTCACTGGAACAATAACAACAAAACAAAAATGAAGCAAAAATAACGAGAAGAGAAACAGAGTATGAAAATTTTGAAATAACATTATTCGACAAGACTGGGCAATTTCTGCACCTAAAATAGTGCAAGACTTTATAATTAAACAAACAAATGAACACAAAAACCAGCAACCCAAGTCTCAATGCTGTTTTTAATATCCTTCATTGCGTATGAAGTTTAATCAAAGATATTCATAATATTAATTAGCAATGTCTCAACTGTAAAAAAAGGGTTAGAAACCAGTCTAATACTTTTTAAAAGTTATCATTAAGGCATTAGACTGTGGTAGCAGGAATAACTATCTTGCCACTATAAACATGCATCTTCCTGATATTAGGCAGGGACCAAATAATTAGATATTAACCTAGTTTTATTTGATAAGAAAGTATTAGCTGAGATCTACTTTGAAGAGACAAAGCATCATCAACTTTGTGAAGACTCATGCTTTTCTTGAGGACAACTTGTTGTCATCTGTTGTTAGGCTTACTTCATTTTCATTGGAAAGATCTCAGGTGAGCATATCCTCTTTGCTCAACATCTCAAGAAAACTTCTTTTGACAATAACATATTTATTCTGGTATTTATTTCTGGAAAAAACAGTAATTTCAGTACTGACAAATACAAGGGGAAAACTGGTCAAATTTCATGCAATTACGATGCAAAAACATTTATTTGCACAGTAATGAGCATGTGGATCATAATTTTCCTGCATATTTTCTACATTACTTTTTTATTTATTATTTTTATGTAGTTCAGTCTGCACAGGTAGAAAAAGTGTCTGAAAAGTTTAATGGCTAAACTAAGATAGATGAGAACCACCTTTTTTTAAACCATTATTCCCAGTGTTTAATGTCTGATAAGTTCCAGCAGTTATTAAAAGTTGTAGGAACCTTTTTTTTGGTAGGCTCCTTTAATAAGGACAGCATTTCATGTTAATGTCAGCATAAGTAAAAGAATTCAGCTGAGCTGATAGATATTAATTGCTCAGTTTTATCTTCCATTTATTTGCAGAAAGTGGGGAAAAAAGTTAATGTCTTTTTTATTAAGTGTCTGGTTTGTGTGTTTAGTACAAGGTCTAACATGATTAGGTAGTTCTACCTCTGAGGGTTAACAGCTGCACTTTCTTTCCACTGCTACCTGTGCATTATTGTGCTTCTGCAATACAGACTGTTCATGAAACTCTTCTATATGTAGATTATTTTAACATTAACACCATAGTGAAATAAAACTTTTTCCTACCTTACTAGTCCTGTTCCCACTACCACACCTGCTGAATTAAGTAGCACCACTCCGCTTTGGACTATATTTGGGTTTTGAACCATGCCAAGTATAACAAGTGTTAGTAGTTCACCAATTATATGAGACGCTAAGACAACAGCAAAGAAAATTCCAAATCTGGAAGCATCAGGATACAACCCTGCAGTCCTGTACAAAAAATGAGCAAAAGAACACTTTAAAAACAGTGTTTGGGTACTAAACTTGGAATGTAACTTTTATTTTTGTTTTTATTTATTTTTTGCAATTACAGCTCATTAAGTGAACAGTTTATGCCTTAACGCTTAGTATGTTGTTTGGAGCCTTAACATAAAGGACATCCACTTAATATCATGACGTAAGTGCAGATACATTAGGTTTTCTCCATCTAGATAAAAAATAGTTATGTAAAGATGTAATTGTGTCATAAATCTGTGTTGCTTCAAGATAACCACTGTGGCTTTTACAATCCCTTGAGCTAATATCCTCCTCCTTTTAAAGTCTATGCAGTGGGAGTTATTTATGTAATACCCATATTTAAAGAACATCTTTATGCAGATAATTAACAGATGGAATTTTGCACTTCTGATACTGTGTATACAAATGTAAAAATTTATATACTCATTTAAATGGAAGGCGAATTGAATTCACCACCCATGTAATTCATCCAAATGCAGTTTCCTCCATACTCCTGCACTCTTTAATACAACACGCTGTTCCCAGCTTTTCCCTAGCTCACCTAAGGAAAAAAGTCCTGTCCCCCCCAACCTGTACCAAAGATTAAAAAGTTAAGAGAGGCCAGCAATTGCTTGGCAAACTTAATTCAGCCTTACTGTGTATATGACAGATGACAAAACCTTTTATTACATGGTGACATATTACTCTTCTTCCAAAATACCTCAAACCAAACTTGCCTCATACCAGGTACAGACTGCATGCTTTGCTTAGCTAACAAGCAGCTATTCAACATTTTCTTTTCTTTTTCATTGCTTAATGCAAAGCCCTACATCTTTTTTTTAATCCACCATGTTCGAACATGGTCTTAAAAAAGAAGTATTAATTTTCTTACAGGTTTTCTGTAGCATTCTTTGCATGTAATACCAAGATAATCTCTATTATAAATAGATGGCTGAACACTGAATTCACATATGAAACATTCAATGAGCTAGCAGGTATTTAACAAACTTTAATCACAGGTTGGTGCAGAAGAAACAGCTCTCCAAAGTCCTATCATGAACGATACACCTTCTCTGAAGTACTCTAATACTTTACATAGAGCTATGTAAATACAGACTAGTAAATCTGGGTAGGACTAGAAAGAGAAGAAACCCTAGAAGAGAACAAAAAAACCAACTCAGAAGAGAGACTATTACAGCAATAGAATGATAGGATAATATAAACTGTTAGAACATTTCCCAGAGGTATCTTTAGCTAGGAAAATATGCATAAACAGAGTACATTTACTTGATTGCAAAAGTGGCTGTATTTGTTCTTGTCCAGAGCTGCCTTGTGTCGGATCAGGTAAGAGTTTGGGTCTGTCTGACCCAAACTGTCTGACCCTACAAACACAAACTCTGAGAGAAATGGTTGGTAAGAACACATACCAGAGGCTATCAAAGCCTCTCCAAAAGTTAGTCCATCCAGGAAAGTTTAGTCCTGCACAGATACAATCTTAAAATTTCATAGAGAAACTGCTTGCCCTAAGAGGTCTAAGGGCAATATGAAATCACTGACACATCACTGATGGCTTCCAAACAACCACAAGACAGCAAAGATAGGCGGAGGCTAGTATCTGTAAACATTATCCATTAACCGGAATCACACTCTTTATTGTTGATTGTATGTGAAGCTACCAAAGCACAAGGGCAAAGTCTCTGCCCATACAAATTTCCTATTCATTAGGGAGTGAGCGTGACAAACAGTGGCTCATGATCTTCAGGAGCTCCACAAACCTTCCCCCATTGAGCCTGAAACGGTGCTTTCCAAATGGCTGCCTTCTCGGCAACCAGCTCACTAGCAGGCAGAAATGGAAGGGCTCTGGTGAGCACAGTGCATCCTCTAAACACTTAGTGGGAAGAGTAATTTCTGTTTGTCTGTGGAAAAGGACTTCTCAGGGAGCACTGCCTGAAGCAGGCGGCACTGATAGCTTGCAGAAATAAAAGCCCAGGTAGCTAAGGGGACAAAGAGAAAGATTACCTTGCTTGAACAAAACTTCAGTGCACTACACACCACTCCTTTCATAATTAGGAAAACAAAAAAACCAGAAAAAGCTTGAAGGACAGAAATTGGTCCTTACTACTTTGCTATTAGCTTACGCCAGCAGCCATGGACTGTATTAAGTTCAGAATAAGCAAGTGGAAGGTGGGAAATCAATGGAACATCAATGAAGAAGAGTAGACCTATATGATAATAAGGCAATAAACAGATTAAATATTTCATCATCCCATTCTGAGGTACTACTTCACAATGATGCGAGGAAATGTATGTACTGGGGGGAAAAAAGCAAGCTTTACAATCAAACCCTTTCTCCCATTATCAGAAATCCACTTCAGTGCCTTTCTCTGGAGAGTGGAAGAGAGGGATCCAGATCTCATCACTTCCGTATGCTGTAGCTAAACCCCAAATGTCCTAGGAAATATGAAGCTTTGTTACTGTCACATACCTACTGTTGTCTTCCTGACTTTTTTTTTCTTGTTATTTCCTATCTTTCTAAATGCAATGTAAAATGACACTTCCTACTTTTGGTATGACACAAGAACGATAAATGTCCCAGGCCCATTAAAACTTCCAACTACCTAGAGAGCTGGTAACTTACTCACTCACTCAGGAAGTGTTTTAACACTGCCTGAAAGAGAAGGGTTAAAATTGTGCCATCTTCCCTTAAGCTTTCTCTGTAATCGTTCTGAGAGATAATAGCAGGAAGACATGCCAGGAGGCCTGTTGCTGACATGGGAATTGAAACTGGTAACAAAAAGAAAACGACAAGCCAACAGATGGTACAAGTGCTTACCAGTATATAAAGGTGCTGAAAATTGCCACGCTGATGACACTGAAGGGCAGGAAATGTACTATATAAGCTAAAAGCATTTGCCACTTCTTATACAAGCCATCTTTACTTTCTTGGTCACTGATAGCACGTAAAGGTGGGACTGGATTAAATATAAAAAATAAATTAAATCACCATTGAATAAAGAGACCAAGACTTGTTGCAAGCAAAAATCACCTGAAGCACAGAGACAACTTTGAGAATGTATCAGAAACATTCTGTCTAAACCAGTCTGATCACCTTCTCCCCCAGTATAAATGCAAAACACACTCCCTGCAGATTGCAAAAGTTGGTAAGCTTAATGAAAGAGGCCTAATTAGGCAGCATGCAGGCCAGCCTTCTCTTTTTGCAGATGCAAATTAAAGACATGAAAAAACTGCCGTCACTGGGTAATTTCTTGAGGTGCTCTGACCCCATGGTGATGACAGCAGTGTATGTTCCCTACACAAGCAGAACAGTTTTTAGGGCTGTAAATAGAAACTACTGTTGGTCTTAGTATGGCAGCTGTAAGAGAAACACCCGCTAAGAAAAATGTAATCATCACATAATACTCTTAAATCTAACTATCCTTAATTGCTGTCAAAGCTGTTTCGTACTTTCATCCTTTCCATGTCTTTGGTTTTGATCTCACTTCAGATGTTAACTACAGACCTAGACTTTGTCCTGCCTTTATAATGCTACACGCAGGCACGTTAAGGGCTCTTGCACAGTTCAGAATAAAGCCTCCATACACAGGCCAGCTGCAAAAAGGGAGAGGCAGGGATCAGGGCATATTCCTTCATTAAGTGCAGTGAACCTGGAGCCCCTCTGATGGGCTAATCTTTTTCTGTGGTGCAAAGCTTCCTGTTGCTTCGCCTTTGAATTTCATGCTTCTGTATCAGTTCTGACATTCTTAAAACTGTTAAGATCCTTTAAATGACTACCTTCAAAAAACACTTTTCCCTATTTACAAAATAGTGGCAGCAATACCTGCTGCTGCACGTAATACAGGACAGAAACTCACAAAGGGCAACAGCATTGAGCATCCCTGTGTAGGGGGGGGCACTCACACACTGGTAGACAAGCCCCACACGGTCCTGCACAGCTCCTTTTACCAGGTCATTCCTTAGTCTAAGAAGGAAAAGTGCTACAAACAAGCCAAATAACAGATTCTGGAGGAGACGCATGATGATGCCCATCTTATCTCTGGAGAAGTTTCTTGTCGTCCTCCTGATAATGAAACAAAACAACAACAATATACTTGTTGGCTATGACTGACCACATGTTGGTAGGGTATTTAGCTTTGAACAAATCTTATACACACAGTGTCCACAAACAGGTAATATATTAAAAAAGACAGAGACAAGTACGGTGGTAGACCAAAATAACCAAGAAAGTGCATTTATATATGGAGGGAAAACCCCAAAAGATTAGTGGATAAGAAAAAAGATGTTTCTTTTAAAAAAAAGGAAAAAAAAAAAAAAAAAGGGACTCTTACCGTAAAAGAATCCATAATTTGTAAAAGGCACTGGGTGAGTCTTTGTTTTTGAATGGTATTGGTGGCAGCTCTTTCATACACTTTGTTCTTTCAATGGCTGCCAGTACTTTGCTAAAGATCTCCGAGTTTTTGTAGGCTGATACAATCACCTGAACCCTACTATAGGTTTCGAGTTCACGTTCCTTGCTTCTGGTGTCCACAGATGTCAGATCCACTGTAAATTTACAAAGTGTTTACTATATACACACATCACTTTCCCTTCACACCTCTTCCTGCCCTCGCAATTAACATGTCTTTTTCTCTATTCTAAAATCTGCAAAGAAGAAAAGGTCCATTGACATTATTCAAGGTTTCTTTTACTCCTCCCTTCTGTTAGAAGCAACATGAATGAATAACTGTGCAGCCACAATA
Organism: Gavia stellata; assembly: GCF_030936135.1. Lineage (NCBI taxonomy): Eukaryota > Metazoa > Chordata > Aves > Gaviiformes > Gaviidae > Gavia > Gavia stellata. Next base: position 14,213,830 of record NC_082595.1, read on the forward strand.
AATCTCTGTGTTTTCTGGCCTCTGTAGGATCCTGAAGTTTGAGTCCTTTACCTGGAAATGCAAGGACCGAGTGGTGTGCTGGTGAGACCTTTAGCGTTCTTCCAGAGCACAGAGCTGTGCCACCGGTGAAGTGCTACTGCTGCCAAGAGCAAGACAGAGCACCAGCTGAGGATGAACACTGATGAGAAAGAGAGATGACTTCCTGGTCATGTATTTCTCAGGTTTTCAGGCAAACGCTCAGACATGGCTCCCTGATTCGCCCTTGTCCTCTGCCTGCTCCTCCTTAACCATGAGCTTTATTTTTCAGTTAGTTTGAGCTCATGCTGCAGAGACACTGCTCTTCTCTACTTGAGCTGTTACTGCATTGTTCCACTGGGTTTCACCCACCTCCTTCTCAGACATACTTCTGTTTTAATGTGAAGTCAGAGGCTGTTCAGCAGGCCAAATTCCCCTAGGAGGCTCAGCCCAAGCTGAAGAAAATATTACTTACTGCCGTGGAACTTATAAAAAGGTAAATACTTTACAGAGTTGATGTTTCTTTCTAATAAGTCCACCTATACCTATTCCTGACACCAGCGATTCTTTTATTGGCAGATGGGAACTTTGTGTGTGCTATTTGTACAAGTCATACGGATTCAGCAATAGTGCTAAAACGCATTAGAAATTTCCCTTTTCCCTAATAGTAATGAATTATCTATGGTTTCAAAATCTAGACTGTTCTCAGGAACAGCTGTTCTTATGGATTTTTATACTACTCTTTTACATCTGCTAAGATGTCTTTATCAGTTATTTATTCTTAAGCTTTCTGTCACCCTTAGATTTCAGTTTTCCAGTATTATGCTCAACTTCAAAATACAAATTGAACAAGAGAAAATGAGCCCTGTCCAAGATTCTTCATTTGTCCTCAAAACCTGAATTAAGCTTCTGAATACTTCCCTGGTGTTCTGAAAGCTGGAATTCAGCAGAATTGTCTGTAATGGTAAACATATCCAAAATGAAGCCATCACTTTTGTGGATACAAACACACAAAATACAGACATGCTTTTTAAAACTTGGCCAGTGTGTCTTGCTGGGAGACACACACAAAATAAATGGCAAGCAGGTGTGTTTGAAAAAAATATCACCACCAACTAGTCACTAGACCAAATAGCTAATGCCTACCATGCTTTTGTACTTTTTACATAAACACAACATGTGACATTTCAATAATACAATCCACACTCAATACATATTTTCCTCTGCTGTTGGTGTAAATGATATCAGAATCCATCCTTTCATTCACATCATTAAATCACACAAAAAATATAAACTACCAATTTTCCAAAGACTAAATATTCTCATGATTCTTTGCTCAAAATTGTATTTTTTCCTTTTCTTGTCACATTCAAAGGTTGACATTTGAAGAATGCAGTACTCGCTTTACCAAGCTTTTTAAAAAGTGGGTCTAAATCTCAAATCATCTATGCTTTTCAAGACTATTCAAATTCATGAAGGCAAAATTATCCTCACTGTCACACCAGTATTTTCAGCTTCATCCCATTCCAGCTTCATGTCAACAACCATCCTCTCTTCTCTCTAAGTTTAGGATGCCATCTAGACAACAGAAGAACACTGCCTTCTCTGAATGTGCCATGTTTCTAAATACTGCTTTTTTGGATTGGTCAAATTCCCTAGTTAACACTCAGCTGGTATCATCAGAAATCAACCTACATACTAGATTAAAAAAGAGAGGTAGATTGATATAGACACACACATTTGTGTGTACATATATACACACACACAAACACTTACACATCTTCTTCAAACATGTATCTGCATGGATCAGGTACACAGACGACCTGCAGCAAAACCAAGCTTCATTTCCAAAATCTCATGCTGACACCTTTTTTTCATTCTGAATTGGTAAAACAGTACTCTTCAGCTTTTGCCAACAGCTTGCCATCATTGTCTCCTGAAACATCCATACATTCTGCTCCACTAGCTCACCCTGGTATTAGAAACTCCGCAAACTTTCTGAAACCTCAAATTGTGAATCTCTGGAAATTGATGCCTCAAGTCATCCTGTATTTATCCTACATCCTTCCCTTCAGGCAACAATTACCTTCAGTTTCTTGGCATCACGAAAGTCCGTAAGAGCATGAGACTTTCCACAGTTTTGGGATCAAATTGATTTTCCAGTGTCCAGTGGACAGCCATAGGGAGATGCCATCAGGAATCCACAGGTTTCATGAAACTGAGATTCCTTTTTTATTGCTAGTTTACTCCTTTCTCCTGTGTTTCAATCCTACTGCAAACTTTTTCTTCTTTATGGAGTCAGTGAAGGTTACATGGGCCCAGCTCTCTCATCTCTGAGCTGAGCACAATTAAAAGTTTGGAAATAATTTGAACACATTTCTATCCCTGGAAGAACTTCAATTTGGGGAAGAAAACTTGTTTGTCTAAAGGAAACCCATATTTTTACCAAAACAACTTAGACAAACTTACCATAGAAGTCAAAAGGATTTGATTGCTCAGGACAAGAATAGCCGCATTTGCTAAAAAAGGTAATCATTTCCATAGGGTTCCCACAGAAAACCATTTCTCCAAAGCTCATGATGGCTATTTTGTCAAATAACTGTGGGGAGCAAATTAATATATCAGCAATGCATACCGAGAAGCAACACATTCATTCCTGAATACGGCTACTGTCTTGGTAATAAAAACGCTTTGACAGGAAAAACAGTTTTGACACAAACTTCCTTAGTCTATTTCTGTCAAAGGAAGTTTGTCCTTTCTATCGCTTCTGTCGGCGATTATGCAAGATAACACATTTGTAAGCTCTTAAAACCAGTGACGGCAGCATACAGAGGTAATCCACAAACAGAAATTGGAGCTATGGACTTCTGACTTCACTTCTAATGCACCTTCACTTACTGACAGACCTCATTTGGCGCTTAATAGCCCCAGTCTATAAAATCCCCAGTTGTTGGGAAGATTATCTTGAAGTGCTTAAGGACTTTAACAGCACTGCTCTTCGGGTGAACATTTGCCAGGGCAGGGCTCCCACCAGCTATATTCCCAAGGCACCAGGACTGCTTTCAATCCAGAAAACCACTGTCACTCCCCTCTGGCTTCATGACCACTTACAATCAATTCAGTCAGCCAGGGAAGAGGTGCCTTGCATTCACGTGGTGGGTGGTGGATGTGTCAGAAGAGCGAAGTGCGAAATAGTAATGGGAAGGGAGAAATGCTCTCCCCAGCACAAGCCCTGCAAGGCTTGCCCCACCACATGACACAAAGAGGAAAAAAGAAGATTTTTTCTCTTTTTTTTCCCCCCGCTCCAAATCATGGCTTTATCTGTCTCAAGTTGCAAGTGTTACTGAAATATGAATATGTACAGATAAATAAAGTGCTAGTTTTTACAGTGCCTGCACACATGGGGGATTAACATGGCTTCTCCCAGTGTTTTTGATTTGGGTAGCTGCATAACACAAAGGTTAGGCACACAGTCAACGTGCATACTATTTTCACAGGGCAGTATGTGTCCCAAAGTGCCCTGTGAGTGGCAGAAGGCCAGAGCTGTAAAGCTCAAGACAAACCTGTATTTATGCAGGGGAGGGGAAGAGGGCCTTTGAAGGCAACTATACTGAATCGTGTACTTTTATCCTGAAAAGAACCTAGGTACTAAGAAGCCTGGTAAAAAAACCAAATAGTTAGTAGATATCATTTACCCTGAAGAGTTCTGAGCGAGGCTGATGAATCGTAATAATCACAATCCTGTCTCTGTGTGCAAGCTCTGAGAGCAGCGAGACAATCTGGTTTGCAGTCAGGCAGTCCAGCCCTGTTGTGGGTTCATCAAGTAGCATGACTTCTGTGAAATGACAAGGAATAGCATTAAAACTCAGGTAAATGGGGAGCAAATGTTATAGCTTCTGCCTTTGAAGCTAATTTGGCAAATAGTATAGAAATTACTTTACATGTGAAGTTCTGTGTGTAAAGCAGAGTATACATAGATACTGCCATGATGCGATCTTTCAGTTTTAGTTAGCTTCAGTGGTTCAGTTTCAGTGACTAGGGATATGGACATAAAAAGTACTGCAGGATCAGAGCATAATAATTTTTTTCTAAGTTCAGATGAAATCTGAAAATTACCAAAATAGATTTGATGTATACATCTGCTTCTAAGAACAATAATGATAAATTTCAGCATGTATACAAATGTAAATATAACTGACATAGTTAGCTAGAAGTTATAATCTGAATTAAATCTGTATATATACACACAGAATTTATTATTAACAGATTAAGAGTTGTTAAAATACAGCATATGTAATTCCATAGATGAGAGAGGTAGGGGTTTTTCACTGCATTTTCTTAATGATTTTATTGCACATGGAAGGATAAAAGTTACAGTCAAATCCTTTATTTTTACAGAGAAGAGGGCAGTTCAACCTTAATCAGGATAAGGGGGGAGGAGAGCTTTGTCTATAGGTTTATCTACACAGAATTACTTTTTGTTTACTATAGAGTTTAGTGAACTTACTGAGCAATAACTACACCCAATGACTTCTCCAGGAGTCACCAGTAGCACACAGTAGTACCTGTGATGTATCTCATTTTGCTATTTAAATGCTCCTTCCTGCCTGGTATGCAGTCCTAGCACATCCGCACCTCTACGAGCACTCCAGAATCCAATAAATGCATGCTATACATTCACACCATAAGATTCTGGCACCTTTAAGAAACTATCTCAAAACTGACAAAATTTACAGTGCTGTTTCCCATGGCTAATCCTTCTAGTTACTCTGCTTTGATTTTCATTCATCGGATTTTTTTTCTTTACAGTAAATCTGCAACCACATATGGAAGTGTGGTATTCATCAATATCTGGTTTCTTATCAAGGGCAATGCAGCATGAGGGCTGTTATACTTCTGAACATTTACTCTGTTTTGTTTACAACTTTTCCAAATGAGCAGATCTCATGTGCTGACTACCATTTTGGCTCTGGAACGTACATGGTGCTGACACATACATGGCTCAATGGCAGCTACTCTACTAAGAGGCTCCATGCTTGCATATGTATCACTCTAATGCACTCAAAAAACTGTAAATTAATGTGCCACAACCAACATTTCATACACAGGAAGGGCGAGCCCAGAAAGACTTAAAATGGATAAATGGAAGTCTAAACCTATGTTCAGTCCCTAAGATTTTAAAATTGTCTACTTTCTAAGATTAACTAATAGATTAATGGCAGACTTGAGTTACTGCTCATCCTCTTCTGTCATTACTCTAGACTAGCTTTTGCTGAATTACGGAATATGAATGCTTTTGTGTTTTGAAGTGGTTTATGGAGGTCCACGGCAGGAGTGCAAAGTGACACGGCTTTGTTTCATTTTGATAATCCATGCAGTGGTACTTACTGGGATCTTGTAACAGCTGAGCTGCAATTGATACACGACGCCTCTCACCCCCAGAAATTCCTACAAAAACACGGCTTCCAATTATTTTATCAGCCATGTGGCTAAGACTCAGCTCAGCCATAACTGCATCTACCTGAAAAATAATTACAATTTAGAAAGACTAAACACAGTCCAACTCAGATACCTGTGTGCAAAATGAAAAAAATGAAAGAAAAGAGGACATCATTTTAAGCTATGGCTTTCCTAATATGCTACTTTCATCCGTTCTAGTTGGAAGGTATCTGGCTTAATTTCTATTTGATTATTTTTAATATATTATTTCAATTATTATTTTTTAAATTTTATTTTAATTTATTCTGAAATGAGTAGAATTTTAGCTTCAGTTGACATTAAGAGATTAAGAAGTTAATGTATGAAGCATAATGTGCTGGTCTGGCTTCCAAAATAAGGGAGCAGAAAGGCACATCAATTCTGGGGATGTATAAAATACTGAGTGGAAGATAGGTGAAGAGAGAAGACAGAGAGCCAGAGCCTTTTGTCAGGAATATCCAATCTTTACTCTCAACCAAGGGCAAAAAGAGTCTTTTAATAGATCTGAAACACACCTATTTTATCAAGAAAGTAGCTTGTAGGAAGCTTATTAGACCAGTGCTTTTCAGAGCTATTCTGGTTAGTGAGAGACGTCCTACAGGAGCCAGAGTAGTGTCAAAGTCACCTCTGCTGTCCATGAGACTTAGCAGCACACATAGCCCTAAACACCGCAGAGAACTGGGTTTCCCAGCTGGGGAAGGGGAGCTGATCTCGACACCAATAGCAGCATCCCCTGCAGCAGTAACTGCTGCAGCTTTGGGCAGCAGAGTTTTGTCCCAGCATAATGGTGATTCCCTGGGGTATCAGCACAAGCCCCTTGCAGAGGCTGGGAGCACCAGAGAGCCTGTGTGCTGCTGCTCAGCAGAAGGATTTCTCCCCATTTGCAGAATAAGGATTACAAAACCTTATAAACGTAAAACACAGCCATGGATGGAAAATGCTGCTGGTGAAAGCATTACATGACATCATGTCTGCCTTTCTGGTGGAAGACGATAAAATACAGACCTTCTTTTTGATGAAGTCATTGGAACATTTCTGAAGAGTTAGTAAAGCAGTGTAGGTCAGAGACTCTTGTATGGTGAGGAAGCTTAACAAAGTGTCACACTGGAAAAAAAAAAAGGGTGAAGAGGAAGAAGCAGTTAGTCTGGTAGTAGTTAAGATCTTGCCCCTGCTCACACAACTTTCATTCATTCATACAATTTATTAACCTCTTTGTACCAAATTTATTAGTAAAATCACAGTCAGATAACATTACTCCATTACACTAGCAACTTTACTTTCTTTACATGAGAGGAAGCACAGTGCACAAAAATAAATGTAGAAAACAACCTGTGGCACATAAGAGAAGCAATCTCTAAACTGTTCCTTCTTCAGCTGATGCCCATTCACATACACTTCACCAAAGAAGTTGTCTTTATGTCCCAGTCTTCCTGATATTGCATCCAGAAGTGTTGTTTTCCCAGATCCTTTCAAACAAAATAAATTAATCATGTGATGAGATGAAGTTTGTGATTTCAAGAGCAGTAGCCTTGCTTGGATGGAGATATATGAAAAGAATAAAGGATTTTTTTTCCTCAACAACATTAAAATAATAGGTCCTGAAAATGCAGCTAGTTAAGGGGAAGTAAATGGGAAACCTGGAATGTGTGTAAATTAGCATTTAGTTCATACGAATCCACGCTCCATAGTGAAACATTTGGGTTTAGAAGTAACCTTATCTTTTATTGAAGTTATAATTGTTAGATGACAGAAGATTGAACTCCGAAAACTAAGCACCACATTTTAACAAAGCAGGGGTTAAAACCAGCTGCAATTTCATTAAAACACATACCTCAGTCACATTCATACCACTGTGGAAGTCACCGGTATTAACTCCGATCTTATTTCTTTTGAAGTACTGGAACAACTTACCAGAATTTCCTAAAATCCCCATGATCTGGCCACTCTCTATGTGAAATGAAACATCCTTAAGTATTTGCCGGGTCCATTTTTTATGATATAAAGGAACATTCCACCATGGGCCAACACGTTCTCTTGGAAAACAAACATAAAAAAAGATGAAATAGAGAAGATTTTAAAAATCTTGCATAAACAAGTGAACGGTTTATAGCTATTTGCATGTGGGATGGGAGCCTGCAAGGATTTTAAAATGTTGGGAAAAAGAAAAAAACCTTTCCCCCCTCAGCACTCCCCTCCCCAGGCTTTAACTTTTTAACTTCAGTGTTATCTGGAAGATAAAACAAAGGCTGAACGGATTTTTCAGAATAACTGCTAGGAGGCTTTCGGACTACAATCAAAATGGGAAACTTGAACGGAGGCTTTATTTGTTGATGATGTTTGCCAGCCATTAATCCACCTGACTGTTTTCTTAGGGCCTCCCATTATACTTCTGGCAGCAGTAAGAAAGGCAGTGGGAAAGAGCACAATCTTTGGAAATCTCCTCTAAAGCATCAACTTCAGAGACGTATGCAGAAGAACTGGTGAACCCTCCGGAGGAGAGACCAGCTCTGCCTCCCTCAAGCCGCATGCTCTACCCCGCGGCAGGCGGCCCAGCACCGTGAGGCGGGCGGCCTGGCAACACCCCTCCTTCTTTACTAGCCTGAAGCCGAACTCACAGCCCACCGGTCCCAGCCTCTCTCTCCCCTCAGTCCCTGGGGTCGGAGCAGCTCATGGCAGGCGGGGCCTTGCCATGCTGCCTTCCAGCCCTACCTGACCGTGTAGGAGACGCCCCGGACACTGATGCTGTCAGAGGGATGCGCTGTGGCCTTCACCTCCGCTGTCTGCCCGCTGCCGCTGCTCCTCTCCATGGCGGGAGACCCTCTGCCTGACATCCTCCGGTGCTGGGGCCCTGCAGGCTCCCTCCCTCACGCTGCCACCACCAAGCCTCCCCCGGCACGGGGCAGGGGCCGCTCGCCACTGTCCCAGTCACTGTCCCCGGACCGGAGGGATGGAGGAGGTCGTTGCCCCCAGCGCTCACCACCCAGGGAAGTGCCTAAGGGAAAAGAGAGGGGCTCTCAGTTCTTTCTTTCTCCTGAGAACAACTGATAGGCGATAAGCTGAAGCCGCTATCTGATGTACCTTTAGCCCGAGCTGTTACTGTCCCAGAGGGGAATATTTCCCTGTCCACAGGGTCACGCCAGCTGCAGAGACACAGCATGCCAGAAGAAACGGTGCTGCGGTGAAGGCGGCTGGAAAGGGCTGAGCTCAAAACCAAGAAGAGAAGGATTTCCACAGCTTTCAACAAGCCAATAGTCAAACCACCGCCGGGAGTGAGACCTTCCACTGCCAGCATGAAGGGAGCCACTGAAAGTGTCTCTCTGGACGGTGCCAGCTGGAGCCAGGTAGCAGGCGAGCGCTTGCCGGTGAGTGAGAGCTGCAGGGAGCTGGGAGGGACCCGATGGGCTCAGCCATCCCGCAGCTACAGTACTTGCCCGGGAGCGGGGAGAGGCGGGTGGCCAGCCTGCCGACCGGGCTTTTGCAGGCAGTGAGGCTTTACCTCCTCCAGCTCCGAAACGGGGAGCAGAAAACCTCCTCAGCCCCCAGGAGAGCAGACCGGGGATGAGGCTGGTGCCACGCAGCCTGCACTCAGATGCCAGGGTGGTGGGGCTGAGGGAGTGGATCTTCAAATATGTGGATGAAGCAGAAAGTCCCGGAGCAGGGGCTAGACTGGCTTTCCCAGGACATGCTTTCGGGCTGTAAAACCAGCTCCCCACATTTGCTGGGCACCACCCGCTTTTATAAAATTAAGTTCAACGTAAGCAAGAGCGCAGAGTGCTTTGGCAGTGGGGGGGGGGGGGGGGGGTGGAAGGCTTTAATGTGGCTTTTCAGGCCGCTTGGTGGCATTTTGCTTTCCGCTGTGAATCTAGACTGAAAAGATTCATCAGCCTTGTTTGCTGTGAGGGTAGGAGGTGCACACAAAGATTGTGGTCACCATCTGCTGAAGATACCAGAGGCATGGATAGGGTCTGCTACACAGGGACCAGGTACATTGCCTTGGCTCGGATGAGTCTGGCTTGTAGGAAAGGCAGAAGGCTGTGGGAGAGATATGGCTGTCTGGAGTAAAAACTACTGGCATGCACACAGAATTAAACCCAAAGCCAGAAAGCTGCCTCAGCAAAGACTTCTTAATTGCAACTATATGCAAAAGGTTAACCAGGTCAAGTAGAGACTGTTATTTTAACTGATATCTCAGAACACTAAGTTCCAGTTGACAAACTGTGAAGTTAAACAAAAGAGGAGAAAAGCAGACTGTACTCGTGGTTGCATACCTACTTGTTCATAAAGCCTCCAAGTTAACAAGTTGCTGTGGAATTCAATAATGAACATAATTCCAGTGAACCATAATTTTTAGGCTGCCATAACTTATGAATTTCAATATGCAGCATTTTGCTCCAGTAGACTAACATTGCTGAAGCAGTACATGTTTTGCCTCAAAAATAGAGTCCAATCTCTTTATAGTGGCGTGGCATTTATCTCCATTTTGAAAGAGATCCCATTTAAAATGAAAGTAACTGGAAGAGCATAGCACACCATGTTTCGCCCTCATACATGCTGCTAGAAACAAAGTACATTTCACACTCATTAACAGGTAACTCATTTCAACCATTCAGACTTTTGCGCTACGGTAACAACAGCGTTATGTCCCATAAAATACCTATCCCTTCGTGCTTCGCCTTTTCTGAACTCAAATTTTAACAGTACTTTAGGCATTGTAATTAGCTATTGTAATTAACCTAATAACTTTTCCAGCCCAAGGCCCAGGATACTATTTTTTGCTCTGAAGAAGATAACAGTCTGTATTTCACATATAGCGGAACATCAAACGTTCTTGAGGTCAAAGAACTCAACTACCAGGTAAAAGTTGTAATTTATATACCTCCGTTCAGCAGGGAGCATATCCAGCAATGCCTGTTTCTATATGCAAGCCATTTTAAAAGCCAAATTTGAAGTTCACAACACAAATTTCACACGACTGCTGCACAGAAGTTTTGAGAGCAGAATCGTGCTCTTGGCTGCCATATTGACAGCAGGCTAAACCCTCCATTGTTTATATATCTAGTAAAGCTAGCGGATAAGAGAGGAAAAGAGGTCTGTTTCTAGGCTCTGTTTTTCTCAGTCTTGAGCCAAATTATTTCTCTGAGGGCTGGGGCAGAGGGACTTTCTGTCCAGCCCTTGGATGGTGGGATGGAGACAAAGAGAAGATGACTAACAAGGAGGATTTCAGGGAACCAGTGAAATTTTTCATCTCCCTTTGTGTCACTGTGGCATCTGAAGTAGATTTCACAATTTTCAGTTTTGTGTAATTTCAAATTATATTAAAAATTTTAAACTTTTACTATTTACAATAGCAATAAATTACCAAAGTAACAGAGGACAGAGATAGCTTTAGTGATTAACAGACTAAGCAGCAAAGCATGAAAATCATACTTGGCTGTAGAAGAGCTTTCTTCCATGTATTTCTGAAGATTAACAATATTATTTTAACATATTCTCAGCTTGTAATACCACAACTTTGAAGATATTTATTGCTAAATATTTTTTGTTTGAATTGAAGGGACTTCTTTCTTTCTGTTAGGTTAACATGACATCCCAGATTCCCTGGTATGAAAAACTTGCGCAGATGAAAATGCCATGGACCTGGAAATCGGATCCCTGTTCTCATGTATCAGTAATCCAGAATCTGAATTTAAAAGTTCATAGTGGTCAGATGCTAGCTATTATAGGAAGCACTGGTAAGAGCAACCAAATTTCATGATTTAACCAACTCTCAGATAAAACATACACAGCCTAGAGCAATAGTCTGCAGCTTTTGAATGGGAAAATCTAGCTGAGAAACAACTATTGGAACTGTGTCACTTAAATACATTCTTTAAAATGTATGAGGAAACAAAGAATGATACTGAGGGAAAAAAAATAAAAATTTCTTTTCAAAACCAATTTTGTTATGACTTATACACGTTTGCTGTTTGTTTCCTGAGGTGTAATGAGGTATTGTTGTAACTGTGGCCTGCAGTTCCAGCTCTCCTGGACGTGAATCAGCTTCATGGCTCAGATTCAGAACAGGCCAATTGCAGACCTTAGGCAGTAACATAGACAAACGAGGCCAGACCCCATAAGAAAGATCAGTGGCAACTTGCATAGCCATAAGCAGGAATTCCCTTCAGATTGAAACAATTCTAACAGGATAAAATATCATATTTGGATTAATTAAGAGAAATTTACGGAGAAGAAAAGAAAGTTCCTCTTCTGTTTGGCTTTAAAATATGTCTCTGCTTTCTTACTTTTTATTTTTCCTTTAATTTTCTAGTGGTACTGGTTTAATCTTCTCCAGAGTGAGGTTGGCTAATGGAGAAGATGGCCTTTACCCCATGCGGTTAGTTGAGTCTAAGCTCATCTAGGGGGATAAGAAGTAGACACATGACCTGTTAAACTGAAGTAAAAAGTACCCATACTTTGGAGGTAAAAACCCCATGCTGTGTCTCCACTAGACTCTTACATCAGGTTAGCTCAGTGATTCAGTGAAGATGCTCTATCTCAAAGGCAAGGCATATTTGCCAAAGAAGTTTTAACTTCATTCCTACAAAAGAGGTTTTTCTTCCCCAGTGCCATGGGAATTTTTTTCCTAGCACATATCTTTAATGTAATTGAAGTTGTACCTTAGAGATTCTCCCGGTAAGAAAAGGAAAAGCTTGTGATGGAATAACATATTGAATTATAGATATAGCACCTTTGTAAGGTAACATAGACTGAGCACAAACCCCTTTCAGCAAACTAGTCAAACTATTTTTAAAAGCTGTTTATCATCTACTTCATCAAATGCCTTAGTAAAATGGATTAAACTGCTGATGGGTTTCACATTGTCAACGACAATCAGTATGTCACTTAAATAGAGCAATACGTGGTTTACAGATGGATGAGCTTTTTTTTTAAATGTATATATTAAGAAACAAGTGTGGAGTTAGTCTTTCAACAGGGAGACTAGAAATAAATGACATCTAATCATAATAAGAGAGCTCTGTGTGTTTACATAGAGTATCATACAGCAAAAAGGAAAAATTCATTTACTATTTAATTCCAAAGCAGGTTTTGTTTTCATTGTTTTACTTTTCGTAGCTCTGAGTATGAGCCAGCTTTTCTTAATTATTTAAATTACTTTGTCTTATTTAAGTCATAATAATTTTTATTTCAATCATGATTAAGATTCTTATTGTCTGTAAAATCATTCAGCACCTTAGTCATACAGCTGTTCTAGCCGCTGTTTCCGAATTCACAATTCCCTCCACAGAGCGAGCTCTTGCCAAGCAGGTAGTTGCCTGCCCTGCAGCATATCACCTTTCACTTAAGTTTCAAAAGTGAAAGAGAGGCAGCAAGAGGACAAAGAGATCTTGCTTCTTGAGCTCATGGAGCTATCCTCAATGCCCAACTACCCAATTCTGCTGAGAAATGACAAACGTTAAAGCCACATAGTCCATTCCAGAGGAGAGAGATTTCCTGAACATGAGCTTGTAGTCAGGTGTCAGTATTTTCTTTCCAGACCATTCTGTCTCTGCGGCTTTGGAAAAACTTCAGCAAGCGTTGGGGAAAAGATGTTAGGGAACCAAAACTTCTATCTTCTGTCTGTGACTAAATCAACTTTTTCAAAATAATCCCCTCAAAATTAATTTAATTTTCAATTTTGATTTATTTTTTTTTTAGCTGGTGGAAAGACATCTTTGCTTGACGTGATAACTTGCCGGGACCATGGCGGCAAAATCACGTCTGGTCAAATCATGATCAATAACAAACCCAGCACTCCCCAGCTCGTTAAGAAATGCATCGCACACGTGCGGCAGGATGACCGACTGCTCCCCCACCTGACTGTCAGAGAAACACTATTGTTCGTTGCCAAACTGCGCCTTCCAAAGTTTTTTTCAGACTCACAAAGGAAAAAAAGGGTAATTAAGCTGTTGGAAAAAAATAAAGTTGTCAAAAATGTGTCTGACAGGAATTATCCAAGAGATCCTGTGTGTTTGGAGTCAGAACAGCTAATCTGGCATTTTTTTATGTAGATTATGAATTATAAACCTTTTTCTTCTTCCAAGATAGAAACCAGCAATTGTTCCAAAGCTCAAAAAATGACAATCTAGAGAAAGCATTAGAGAGGCTGAAAGAAGAACTAAATTGCTGATTGCTGAGCCTTTTTAAATGTTACCTCTAAAAATCAAGACTTATTTTCAAGTGTCTCTTTATCAGATAGCACTGAGATATCCAGATGAATTTTAACCACATTAATAATATTTTCAGCTTTATCTCTGCATGACTGTGCAAATAAACTCCTGCTTTATCTGTGTTACCCTTTGGATCCTGCCAGGTAGAAGACGTTATAGCAGAACTACGCTTGCGTCAGTGTGCAAACACCAGGGTAGGGAATGAGTACCTCCGCGGTGTTTCGGGAGGCGAGAGGCGGAGGGTGAGCATCGGTGTGCAGCTGCTCTGGAACCCGGGTGAGCAAAACCCTGACACCTTCCTTGTGCCCACCAGAGACCACTGGGGGAAATGAGGCAGTAAATGAAGATAGGAGCTTTCAGGGAAGAGCCATACACACAGTTGCTCCTGGGGCAGCTTGAGGAGTTCATACTCAGGACACTTAACAGGTCTTGCACCACCCTCTGCTAGAGGTTACCTCTCCATAGCAAAAGTTGGGCACAGTGACTGGTTGCTGGTCCATTTGCTTAATTGAACTCAGTGCTGATCACAGATAAAAATGTAATATTACAGTAATAATTCTATAAATGGAGTGGTTCAGGAGCCAGCCCACTTCTGCTTCTGTCACCTTTGCCAATGCAGCAGCCATGACACAGCCAGGCAGAGCCCCCCAGGAGCCTTCACCCACTGCTCTTTAAAAGCACCACCACACAGACTACTGAAAGTAGCCTGAAGTGACCCTCATAGCAGTGCTCTGGTTTGTGCATATCAGTATGAGGTTTGGTTTTTATCTGACCACATGCCACAAGTTACTTTGGAAGGCTGCTGGCCTATTATAACATCAGGATTGTTTTCCTTTCTTCCAACCCAGCCCATTTACATGTGCAATGTTAACAGGGAAGGTCATTTTCTTGGCTGCATAGTCAGTCATTGTGGTCTTGCGCAACTCACTGACGTGGCTGGCTCATGCTGCAGGTGAACTAGAAATTTCCACCATCTTTAGTAGAAGCAAAACATGAGGCTAAATCTGCACTTGATCTTGCAGGATTGAATACCCTATCTGCTCTTATATATCTATATATCAAAAGCACTAATAATCTTGGCTGAGCCTCTTGTTGAGCAACATTTCCCATCAGCTCTTCCACTGGGAAATGGATCTGAAAATTTTTTGCTTGTATCAAGTTATATTTTTGTAATTATGGAGAAAGCAGAAGTCTTTTTTTGTAAGAAGTGAGGCTCAGGAATAGATGTGCTGGTACTGAAGTAAAAAAGTAATTCTAGGTAGTAATTCCAGTAGTTCTAGGAAAAATAAGTAAAGCTTTCTTTACATTTCAAACATGCGTTATACCCCTCAGCACAGAAACCATGTCTGTGTACAGACGTTGCCTTGCTCTGATTGATGTCATTAAGTTCTATAACAACACAAACACTGCAAACTCTTTTCAAGTTTGTAACAACCAACTGCAAAACAAACAAAAAATTCCAAACATATGCATATCTCTTCATATATATATGTGAATAGGTGCAAAACAGAGCACAGGTTGGGATGAGGAGCTATCTAAATTAACACGGGAGTATTTACACACTAATAATGCAAGAGGTTTAAATATCGAGCATTTAGGTTAAAACATTTCAGTAGGCGGGATACAAAACTAATACTGTTGTATTAATTAATATTAATGTACCTGATGTTTGTACAGGCAAAGTGCAAAAACTGCAGAGAAGAATGTAAATTTAATAAGGAACCTAAATCTGCATCCCAACAAAAAATAATTTAAAAAAAAATCAGTGGGACCAAGATAAGATTTAAAACAATTACTCTTGGTCATCATGTTCAGTAAGATAGTGCAAGAAATTGCCATTGTTGAATATTATGTGATGCTGGTATGAAATATACTTTGGACTTTAAAAAGCAGGAATACGTCTGTGCGATTTCATGCACTAGCACCATTTCACTTAGAACATATTTTCCAAATCAAACATGCTGCTTTCCACAGCTAAACTTATTGTCTTTGGCAGGAATACTCATACTTGATGAACCCACATCTGGACTGGACAGTTTTACTGCACATAACCTTGTGATAACATTATCCAGACTGGCCAGAGGAAACAGATTAGTTCTTCTTTCACTTCATCAGCCCCGGTCAGATATCTTCCAACTGTTTGATTTAGTCCTTCTGATGACTTCTGGAGTCACTGTCTATTCTGGAACAGCTAGAGACATGGTCCCATATTTCACAGAACTAGGCTATCCCTGCCCAAGGTACAGCAATCCTGCAGATTTCTATGGTTAGTATCAAGCATTGCCATAAAAAAAGGTTACTGGAAATCATTTGCTTTCATAAGTGTATCAGCTAACATTGATTTTTATTGACCATAACTGTCTTAGAAATGCCTTATAACTGACTCGAATCAGTACTATAGCAAGTTCAGGTTTTAATAAGATCCTTATTTTGTCAGTACAGGAAATGGAACAAAAACAAGAGGTATGGACAAAATCAATTTTAAATAATCCTCCTAACTCTGCCAAGTGTAGCAACTCTTGCACATGTTTAGCACACTTATTCCCATGTTTTAGCTGGTTGAAGCTTTTGCCCTCACTGAGAAAGACATGGTTGAACTGATCAATTGCTTTCTGTAGCCAGTTCTCTGACTTCTGAATCAAGAAATGTGGGAAGCTAGTTTCCCAGGGTGAGGAATAATACATACCTGGAACAGTAAATGGGAAAGAGGAGTGCTGCCCAGCAGAGCACACTGGAAGGGAGAAAAACCAAACCCAAACCAGCAATCCTTTTATTCCTTTTCTCGAATAAAGTTAACTACATGGTTCTAAATCCATTCCTCACTTTTTTTTTTGCAGCATGCAAAAGGGAATCTGGCCCCCTTAATCTACTGGCAGTAGTCTCTTGCCACAGAGATTGGTTCAGTTTCAGCCCTTCGGTCTTTGTACTCAAGTTGGCTAGGAAACCTTGTGCAGACACCAGCCTCAGTGCTCTGGAGTAACCTCTTTGGCTATGCCTATGTGGCAGGCGGTGTCAGCTCGCATCAGCTGTGCAGAGATAAACAGAAGTTAACCTCAATGTCAAGCCCTGCAAAAAGACCTTTGCTACCACCATGGTTCAGAGCAGTCCTCAGCCAAGCACAGCCTTGAGGAAGGCTTGCAGCACCCCCGTATGGGAATGGAGAACATGAGGCAGTCCTGGGGAAACTTGTAGCTACAGCCTATGGTTACAAAGACAAACCCCTATGATACGGAGGCAGGAAGGGATGAGAAAGGGAGGTGGAAGATCATTTAGCGGTATGCACAGAGTCAGCACCCATAGGAAAAGAAGAGAAATATGGGCAGCAGGAAGGTGGAAATGGGACAGGATGGTAGAGGATGCCACAGCATGAAGGAGCACCTGACGGAAACGCATATATGTTGGCTGTGTGTCTGATAGAGAAACAGGACACCCTGGGAGAAGGGAAGAGGTAGGGCAGACTGCAACTCATTTCTGATGGAGTCCTGCTGAAGAGTGGCTGAACAGAGATAATCAGCCCAATGTCAGGAGTTAGAAAATGTGCAGCGATAATTCTCTCAGAAAGCATCTGCAAAATGTCAGGTATTGTCACTCTACATTAAAGGTCAGCATTGGAAAATACTATTGAAAGTTCAGATAAAAAAATCATTTTGTTAAGTAAAAAACATAATGCTAAGTCAACTATTGTTGCTGCTACTACGTTATCCTTGGATAATATTCTTCTTGGGCTTTCACAGTATCAGGTGAAGTATATGGCACCTCTGTAAGTTACAAAAAAAGGTAACTATCATTTTGTAGATGGAGAAAAAAAAAACCACGTGATTTAAGTCAAAGTCACATAACAGATTGTAAATGCCTACATTCCAGGAAGGAAATTTAGACTGTTTCTTCTCAGCACCCCTCTCAAGTCACTATTAAATTTAGAAAAATCTGAAATAGTAGTTTTCAATATTATACTACAGTTATGGAATCTCTCAGTGATTCACTGAATGACTAGATAAGCAATATGTCCCAAGACAAAATACATATTAACAATCTGTTCTTCTCTAATTACCTAAAGTAACTGATAAAGTTTTAACCATTGTAGCTTAATGCATGCACACAGTTTGTACTGTCTGTTCACAACAAAATCTCTGATTCTAAATACATCATAAAGTTATCACATCTGTAGCATATGGATTCATGTCAAATAATGTCTTGCAGTTGATTTGACCAGTATCGATAAACAGACTGCAGAAAAGGAGATGGAAAGCCGAAAAAGAGCCAATACTCTTGCCAATTTATTCCTTGAAAAAGTCAAAGATTTTGACGATTTCTTATGGAAAGTTACTGAAGGAGATAATGTTGCAAACACATTCAGCAAGCAAAGGTAAAGAAAAGAGTGTCATACAGCAGATCTGGAATAACAGCTACAGCCTATGATAATTGCAATAGTTTTTTTCTGTTTTCTTTTCTGCAGGTCCCATTTAAATTCAGAAGAGGCTATCAACATGCCTCACCATTCAAGTGATCAGTTACCAGGAGTCTTAAAGCAGTTCACTATATTATTAAGGTAACCTTATCTCCAGCATAAACAGTTATGTATCATGCCCATTTGTATTTTAAAGCATAAGAAAGAAGCACAAAATGAGAACTGAGAGCATGCTGAAAGTGCAGAGCTAGTGCTAGGCCTGAGCAAGCTGTACAGCAGAGGTGTTGCTATACAGGCTCACACCAGGCCCCTGAGCAGGACAGCAGCCAGATGTACGGCCCCACCTTTCTGCCCTCCTCACGCTGGAAGCCAGCTGCTTTAAGCAGCAGCGGCCTCCAGGCTCAGGAACGTGCGTCCCAGTTTTGGGTACTGCCATCTTGATACCCGTGCCTCAGCAAGCCCAGGCAGCCGTGTGGTAGGCTTTGGCATTGTCATACTCACACCTCTGCCACAGATTTGAAGCCAGGAGGTTTCACTGATTATAGTCAGCATAGATGAGTATTATAGTTGGGTCTCATGCTTATCTACTCAAGAGAAACACGATCCACTGGTTTAACACATGTAGAACATCACTACCAGCATCAGCTGTTGTTAGCTTACACTGCAGGTCCTTAACAGAGAGGCTTCTATAACTGAAGTAACTGCTTCCACGTGTCTGCAATCAGACCGTCCCACCCCCATTGCTTTCCTTCAAGCTTTCAGCATTTCAGATCTGAAATACTAGGTGGCTACAGACACTCGATAGCTTTGATTAGGTAAAATCCTTTCCAGAAACCAACAGCCCAACTCCTGTCCTACTCAAAGTCAGCAAGTTCCACGAATTGATTTTAACAGAGCATTTGGGGCAACGTATCTGAATATAACCGGCATTAGTAAGTACTATACCTTATGGTCAATGTTGCTGTTTTCCTAGTCGTCAAGTCTCCAATGACTTCAGAGATCTTTCAACATTACTAATCCACGGATTTGAGGCCCTTCTCATGTCATTATTAATTGGATTTTTGTACTATGGCCATGAGAAAACCAGACTTTCTATTCGTGACACAACAGCACTGTTGTACCTGATAGGTACACTAATCCCATTCACAGTGATTTTGGATGTTATTGCCAAATGTAAGTGTCAGTTTTCTTGTAAATGTTATAAGCAATCAAAATCAGAAAATTCTTCAATCAATGAAAAAATTACACTTACTAATGCAACCCTAGGATGAAACCAACATGTTTGTTCCTACCCTGCAGGTCATTCAGAAAGAGCTATGCTTTATCATGACTTGGAAGATGGAATGTACTCTGTTAGCCCATACTTCTTTGCTAAGGTAATTGGTTTTGTTGCCAGGAAATACAAACAGCTGGCTTTAACATTAAAAAACACTAACAAACCAAAGCCTTGTTGTATAAATGATCACACACATATCAGACTCTGTTCTTTTGTGTCTGCCAGCTAAGGCTATCGTTCTTGCTTCCTTGGCGTTAATGGATTAAACCTCACACTACTTTAGATGTGTTGCCATAAGTCATGGCTGAGATCCCACCACAGAAAAGCCAAAGAACAATCTTGCACTGGGTTGTTTGGCCGGAATTTGAGAAATCTCAAACTCAAATTTGAGGGTTTAGACAGTTTTACGTACCTGCATATTTCATTTGCCGAAGCATCTTTGAAAGTTTGATTACATGTCTTGATCTGTAAAACAAAATATTCATATTAAATGCTAAAGCAAAGGTAAAACAGAAATGACAAAATGCTAACTGTGATATTTTCAGTAGTTGTTTGGGCCTGTACTGGTCAGAGACAAACAATTGTATTAAGTGCATAAAGAGCTAGAGTTTCTGGAAATAAATCAGAACTTTTAAAAAATTACATTCTCTTTTTCACAAGGGTTTAGAATAATCCCTTCTTTGTGATGTTGCCACTGTTAGATGAGTTCTGCCTGCCATGGCATCTGTAATTTAGGTTTCCATTTCTGCACAAGATTTTAAATGCTTATTAGTGGTTGCCAGAGAAAAATATTCTTTGCATTATGTCACAAAGATTGCATCGATTTCTCTATGAATAATGTGCAATTTGTTACAACCTTAGTATTAGAGGATAGTAGCAACCCTCTTTGGAAGAAATACTCATAATATTCTCTATGCATATCTTCAGATACTTGAGAAAATCCTAAGCATGTTTTTGTTTTACAATGAGTTGAGTAGTTACTAACTGGACTGCCTTTGGGACAAAGTGGGGAAGTGACCAACAGCCAAATTTGTCTCAGATTTGATCTCACACTAAGTTCAACTAAACTTGGACAAAACATGCAGTTGCAGTGAGTCAGTAACACTATTACTGTTCAAGCGCACCAGTTCTCAGGGAAAGTGTCTTAAGTTCTTAGAAGCTGCCAAAACTGTTACAAAACGAGACATCTAATCTGTAACAAGAAACCTCTCAATTTAACCATTAGTTATAGGAATTGTCAAAACTGGAAAAAAATTAGCGAGGATTTAAATTTTGGTTGTGGATTGGTTTTGCATGTCGCTGACAACACCCAACAGGGAGGTGATTGCATTCTAAGGGAATATTTGCTGTAGTTTTTATAAACAGTCTATAAGTACATTGAGGTACATCTCAGAAGCTTTTGTGATTATCATTCAACTTTTCTCTTTTTTTTTTCTCTTCTCTTACTGAACAGATTTTGGGGGAGCTCCCAGAGCACTGCGCTTTTGTTGTAATTTATGGGGTTCCCATCTACTGGTTGGCAAACCTCATTCCTGAACCAGAACATTTCCTGCTGAACTTCCTCTTGGTGTGGCTGACTGTATACAGTGCCCGTGCGATGGCACTTTGGGTGGCAGCGCTGCTGCCGACGCTACAGCTCTCAGCCTTCTTCGGCAACGTTCTTTTCACATCGTTCTACCTGAGCGGTGGTTTTGTGATAAGCCTGGAACACCTCTGGACAGGTAAGGCAAAGCTCCCACCACCCCTCCAAACTGAAACATCGATGGCTTTCATCAGCAACTGGTTGTTGTGAGGCTGAGTGTGTTCTGTGCAGGAAAACTCAGCTTTATTCCTACCTTTGCAATTTTCATCTTGGGTGGTGATGGAGGAGTCAGATCATTCATTTTACATCAGTTTCTCCATCTGAAACTGAGGTAACAATAGGTTTGCTCAAAAGAGCAGTAGTGAAAGGCTCTGTTCTTACATGGTTGCTAATTTTTTCAGTAAAAATAATTATATCCAGTAGATGAAGATTGAGCTCCAGTGAGACTTAGTTGACAGTGGGAGTTTGATGGATATGGATATTAGCTCTCTCCTAATTTTCCATCTCTATGTAATAATATAAAGTATATCTGCCATTTTGTCCAATAATAAACTGTTACATGTTCACAGCCTCTTGTCAAGAAATTAGAAAAACCTGCTGTATTTGGCAGCAACACAGCAATTTTTGAGGTATCAAGTTTTGTGTGTATGTGTATCAATTTCTTTCTTTCTGCCATTTTTTTTCCAGTTCCATTTTGGGTTTCTAAAATCTCTTTTCTCAGATGGAGCTTTCAAGGCATGATGCAAGTTCAGTTCACTGACCTCATGTATGAAATGACAATTGGAAATACTACATTTCAAATACCAGGGAAACTTGTAAGTCTCTAATAAAAATTATTACAAACATTTGACAACTAATTAGAATGCTACTTATATGCCCATCATATTTAAGTAGATGTTGTACGCCTCAAAGTTGGCAAGCACTAAATCAGTATGTGAAGTCGCGTTACACTTAGTATATTTTAAATTTGTTCCTAAGGATATCCCCTACAGCAGTCACTCCTTTTATGCCTTTCTTTTTAGTGGAAGAGAAAAAAAGAAAAAAAAAGACAATAATAAAGGGCAACTATATTCTACACAAGCCCCAACTATGTGCTTGCTGAAACTGTTCAGAAGCTGAGCTGTATTCCTCCGAAATACCGCAGCCCCTAGACATAGCGTAACTGTGACCAGCTATCGAACCACTCTGGGAGTCACATCCAGCTGGAAACCAAGGGAAAACGCGGCAGGGGCTAGGGAAGCTCACACGTAAAACACGCTTCACAGATCCAGCATGAAGATTTTATGTCCACTCCTAATCTTGCATTATCCGTGGTTACAGGTCACTCAGGCTCTGGACCTGGACTCCCATCCTCTCTACGTGAGCTATCTCGTCCTGGCCGGTATCGCTTGCAGTTTCCTGCTTTTATACTACTTATCTCTGAGGTTCATCAAGCAGAAATCAAACCAAGACTGGTAACAGCAAACCCTGCAGAGGAGGCAGCAGGTTACAGCGTCCTTTGCAAGAAAACAGGCAAAGCGCACGAGCTTATTTTCGGTCGCCTCCGCAGCCGCGCAGGGGAGAGCAGGTACGGGCGGGGATGGCGGGTGACGCCGGCCCGGGTGGCCACAGGATGGCAGCAGCACACCGGCAGTGGGAAGGCGGGCTGCGCGCCTCCGCGGGACCTGCGACGAACTGGGGCCCCAGCCTGCCGTTGGGGTTTTGTTGTTGTTTGACAGACGGTTTTTACAGGTGACGACGCTTATGAGCTCTCCACACCTTGAAATATTCTGAGCTATGGGCCCCTGATCTAAAAGGACCCATCCCACTTTGTAATAGCTGATGATTTAGTCCGTAACGTTTGAACATACAGTGATCACGTACCTAATTCGAAGAGCTGAGAGAAGAGGGATCAGCACACGCAAAACACTACTTCCTGTAGCATATATAACATTCAGCACTCGTAAAAACAGTGAAGAGGAAAGCAACACAGAAGATTTCACTGATGCTTCAGGAGAACATGCAAGGACAGAAAACACAATGGTTAACGATTCTGTGTTGTTTCTACTTGCTTATGTGTTTTAAGGCTTTGCCTTTGTGTTCCAGTTAGATGCTGTTGATGTCCAAAATTGGTATTTTCTCACTGTACAGACAATTTCTTGTAACGGATAATTTTATCTCACCTTCTTGGATTTATTTCTACAGTGTAAATACATACCAATTGATTGTTATTAATAACATCTTTCTCCATGGCAATACAAGTCACAGCAATTTGCCAAGTTTGGTTCCTAAGGTTCTCGGGTAGAAAATACCAAACCTGCCCCTCCAGTAAATAATAATCTAATGGTGCAATCTATGAAATGCTTGTAATTGTGCATCTAGTTATGCTCAGCCGTAAGACACAAATGGTCAGAAAATGAATAACAGTAAATAAATGGCTGTAATTCACACACAGTCATGGTAAGTACGTGTGCAAATTAGGTGTACAGCTGTTGCGAGCATTTTAAGATTAGTTTGCTTGATTTTAAATGTTTGGATGCATATCTCTGTGCTTATATACAGAGACCCGAAGCCCACCATCTACTCTACTTTCACTTACAGGTTGCTCACAGTGGAAAACTCCTAGTGTAATCAGCTATAATGCCCCAGCTACTGTTATGTAAATCCCCTTTTTTTTTTTCCTCTTTTTAAAGAAATAAGAATTAAAGAACATCAGTATTTTATTATTTTGTTTGGCAATTAGGGCTGCCAGATTACTTTCCACAGGTTCCACGTGGTAGTAAATTCCCAGGAACACCAGAGCCTGAAGATGTTAAGCAGGTCTGATAGAATAACAGCTTCAGCCCCAGGCAGCAGTAGAAATCCAAAACACTCCAAGGTTTTTCTAAGGTGACTTCTACCATTTCTTTCTGTTTCTGCTGCATTTGCTTTTGAAAAAAACCCACTTGATCTGATCCTAGTGCCATTTTGAAATTATCAGATTTTCATTGCCTTTTAATGGCAAAGCCAATTCTTTCAGTCCAATTCAGCATCATTAAATTGTCAGAATAGCAGCTTCCTGTTTGATTCTTAATTATTCCTTTTTATTATATTTAAGACACTTAATTTTTTTTTAAAGTGGTTTACTCTTCTTTGTAATGATATGTTGTGATTAGACTCTCTTTTATATTACACTGAAGTTTTAAGGGTATATATTGGTACTTCTAGTCTAAACCTCTATTTTCAAGGTATTTAGAGGATTAAATTCTAGGCTGACTCTCTGTTGTGAATTCACTTTGATGTTTAATAGAAAAAGGAGAGACACAATGGGAGAAATTAAAGACATAAGGGACAGCTCTGAATTTTAGGGGCATATTGTCATGCACAGAAATCTTCAGGCATCTAGGTAAGAATATACCATAGCCGTAACTTTGAATTTCCTTCCTTTTGTGAAATTAGTCAGGCTGCTGACATTACTTAAACAGCCTTTTTCAATTTAAAATTCCACCCTCTTAACATTATGCAGCAGGACCAAACGGTGTGAGTGTTTCAGAGGTGGTGTTATGACAAGGGTAGATGTATACATAATGGGGACTTGAGTGGTGAGCCTAGGAACAGCCATCGTATGGAGTGTAGGAAGAGCTATCATAGGATGTGGCCAGGCCTGTGTTTACATAGGAAAAGCTCATATTCTATATACTACAATTACATTAGCACACTGCCTATGATCATATCTTGTTTCCTTGATGCCTACAGATGGGGAATATAGGCTGTGATTATTGTTACAGGCTTTAGCAATAAGAAGATAGGAGCCTTGAAATACCAGCAATTAGCGTTCGTGCCTAACAATAGCATGCCGTGGGGCTGTGTACAGAGAAGAGCGCAGGGAAGAGTGGGTGGATGACACACAACCTGCCCCACTCGCGCTACCAGGAGTTGAAAAATAGTACAAGTTTATGGGGAATTACGCACCTCTCAGCCAGTGCAGGTCACGCTGTATGCTTTGGCCTCTATGTTCGCGTGCTGCTTCATGTTAGTTTTGTGCGGGAAGGGTTTCACACTTCCACAGCAGAGCTGCTGCTGCAAAAACGAGCGGTTAGCAAGGGAACAGCAATATTCCCCCGAGTTCTAACCAACGGTAAATGTCATAATTTAGTTTTAGCACAGCTTTGCTTTCCAAATTTCAGAGTAGCCATTCCTTTTCCTTAGATTGCCCTGTGTCAGCAGCAGCTTGGTCTGCCCTCCTCCTGCACTGCCTGTATCAGCATAACCAAAGTTACAGCAGTCTGCAACAATTGCAACACAGAGACTGAAGATCACAAGCAAGACACTGCACAAAACTCATCATACTGTCCATTCCACACACAACAACGTTTAGTTTGTTACGTACTTCAGCACTGTGGTAAGGCAGATCTGCCATTCGAGCAGAGCACAGCCCGCCAGTCCGACAACACCGCCGTCCCGAGGATTCACCCACTGCTGTCTTTGCTGTCCTGTATCCTCCCTGGGCAGGTTCGGAAAAGATCTCCTCAGCTCTAAGTCATGGTCCCTGCTACTGCAGGCAACCAAATTGGTGCAAAACTGTTTTTGAAATGGCACCACCTTTAATTGGTTGTAGAGTTCCCAAGCTGATTTGCACAACTGCTGTCTGAACTGCCCAGTGCATGACCCAACTGCAACAGGCTATGGGATTTTAGTCTCCATACTTATCAAATTTGGGAATAGGAACATCAAATACAAGCAACAATAGTATTTGTAAGGAAAATTCACCAAATTTAGAATCAAAGATATCTGTGTTGGTTACATGGAAAGTATAAAGTACTGTGTGGACAACAGAACTATGTTTTGTTACAAAGACTTCTATGTACCAGAGGTCTTGTCTTACCTGTAAAGAAACAGATAAGAAAAATTTGCCTTTACTAAGTAAAATATTTAACACCGGGAGAAGCGGGAAGTTCTTCCCCAATGTCCACTCCAAGTTTATGCAGTCTCTCCACTTGGCAAAAGGGAAGAACTTTATTAGCACTGGAAAATGGATTACAGAAACACTGCTTTGTATATTGGCTCACAGGTAGTGGCAGTCTTCCAAAATACTTTTAACTCGGCATTTGGAAGGGACTAGCATTCACCCTGGCTAAGCTAAATTAATAAGTAACTGTTGGAAGTTTCATCCTATATTTGTTCATTGCAAAATGCATTCAGAAATGCTAAATCAATAACAAATATCAATAGCCATCCTTTTTTACTAAAAAAAAAAAACCCCATGAAAATTCCTTTAAAAAAACCCCACAGACAATATGCTACGCAAGGAGATTCTACGGGTAAGAAATTACAGGTGTTGATATGTCCATTTGTACCAGAAATAACAAACCTTTCAGGTTTTAGCCACAATGATTAATTTTAATGGCAGTAGACAAGAAACAGTGTACATGGAGCTCTGTGACATGCTGCTTCTTTTTTTTATACTCTGAGAGCCAAGACAAGCCCTTCATATGCTAGCAGCTATTAATTAAGGCAACAATGTTTAAGCAGTGGGTTGAGGTAATTTTAAAACTGCTTAACCCTTTTAAGAACTGATGATCTTTAAAAAGCATATATATATAATGTGTGTGCACTCATATTAATATGTATATGTAGAGGTATCTGCATGAATAGATTACATACATGTGTATATACACACACAACTATAATGCTTATAATAGCTCACAATTTTTTTTCAGGGAATATTTAAAAAGCAATTCAGATCCATAATTTATTAAAGTGCTGTTGCCAATTTATATAATTAATAAAACTGTTTGTTGATGTTTATTTTGTCATTAAATCAAATTTATGGTTATTTTGAATTGCACATTTTGCCAGCATTATTTTGCTTTCACGGTCACAATTTGATACTTTTAATGCTTCCAGTGCTGAGAAACTGCAACTTAACTGACCTCCTCAACCTTCACATCAGGGCTCCAGAACCAGCATCTCCCATCAACAACACATTTGGATCTTTTGCTCCTTTTTAGGCATCTAATCAGATTTGGCTAAGATTCCTAGCATATCTCAGTACTGTTTCTGCCTCACCTTAATTTTTCATGTTTAACAAGTGGGTTTAGAGGCATAAATGTTAAAAGTACTGGCCAGAAGCCATATGGTGAGTAAACAAACAATGCCACTTGCCTCAAAAAAAAAAAAAATTTTGTACACAAGCAAATTAGTCTACAAGATAGTCATATACTACTTCAGTACTAATTTTTCAGGCAAATGAATAGCAATTGGAAATCTATGAACGTTCACAAACAGTCAAAAACAAAACATACAGAGCCTCGTGATGATATACAACCATCCTAGTTAAGTTAACATCATCACTCTTCAAGACAGTACCCCTTTGCTCACTTTCATTTCCTGGGGACTGGGGGAAGAGTTTAGAAAACAACAACAGAAACTTTCTTAGAATAAAAAAGACTTCATGTTTCATCAAGAAAACCCAAAGAAAATTTAAAAAGTAGCTCCTCTGCTATGCCAGTCCAGCCTCCACCAGCAGCTCCTCCCTGACACAAGTAAACATCTTCCTTCTCGTGATGCAAGTCACAATGCTGAGAAGAATGCCCTAAAAGAACCGAGTATTATCTTAATGATTGCTTTTCAACAAACATCCAAATCTTCTATTACTCTTAGTTAAAAATAGCTAATCACCTTGCAGCAGTGCTTCAACTAATTGTAGAAAGGCACAAAGCCAAAAAATGGAGTTCAAAGCAGGCAGCAACAAAATGTGCTGCACAAACTGAAAACTTTGAAAAACAGGACACATGCTGCCCTAATTAGCTGCCTCCAGCTGCAGGATGTTACCTTACACAAGGCAGTCATTACATTTCCAGGCAGGCAAGTCAGAGGTCAAACCTATGGCAGCCATCACCCCAGGAGACTCTGACCTCTGCTGAGAAAAGTAGAGCACCAACAACTTCTTTTGCTCTTTTCGCATCCCCTTAATACAATCATTTAATAAAGTTTTTGGCTTGCAATTCCTAGCAATCCAGGCACGCGTTGCCACCCCCCCACGCAGCTGCAGGGGCATTTCAGGCCAGCAAGAACAGTCAAGAAGCTGGCACCCTCCCACCACTCCTGCAGTAATTCTGTGCACAGTGGCTCTGGTCGTTCACATCGCATGCTATACCCGCTTTCCTGCCTTCCCCCTGTACCCACAACTCCTACTAGTAATCACGTAAAAAAGCATTTTATCCAAGTATTAGTGTCACCTAGAAAAGAACGCTGCCTGATTACAGCAGAGCTCAGCACTGCCAAACGCTTTGGACACGCTTGTTTCTGGTTTGTCCCTTCTGAAAGCAAGACAAAAGAAAGGTAAATGAATATTTAGCTTTATACACTTCACAGGGAATTTCTCAGTCCTTCTGTATTAGAAAAACACCTTGAAGCTTTGTAGTATGTTCAGTGCCAGGCGTGTGATAGATTTCCCCTGGAAAAAACCTCTTGTACATGACTGACAATAGTAAAGCCACAAATTACCGTCATTTTATGCCCCCTGCAGCTAGTGGTATAAAACATAGTTTTCAACCTTGTTTTTACTTGCTGAATTTAGACAAATTTATAATGTTATTGATGTCAGTGAGAAAGACACCCAAATGCAGAAATTGTATTCCTAGGCATAAAAACAATTGGAGCACAATTTTATATGTACTATAGATGATGAAAAAGACAGTGTCATTAAAACTATAAAAAAGATGGAGAACGAAAGTGTTTTTTTAAAAAAAATAATTTAACATATATATATTTATTTTCAGCTATTACACTGATCAAGTTTTCTTCCTCCTCCCTGGAATGCTCAACAGTTAACCAGGTGTGACACATGATATTACTAGCTCTCTCACTTTGAACGTTAATGTTTGAAATACAGGCTGAGTCAACAAAACCATGGGGGAAAGCAAAAACCTCGTTTCAGCAAAGTCTACAGATATATGTCTCCTAATGGATTTTCCAATGAGCATACACTTTCTATCATATTTCCAATTTTTAGAGTGTAATTTTATTTACAAAGGGTTCCGAGGGCCCTAAAAATGGACAAGTGCTAGAGATGATCAAGATTTACAGTTGAGCTAACCTTCACGTGTGAACTGTTCAAGCTACTAGCTAAACTAATCAGAGGGAAATCCCAGAAAACTCTTCAAGGAACAAGGGCAATTGCTTGATTTATTTTTTGTTCAGGCAGAAAGCTTTTCAGAGTATGGCTTGGTAGTGGGCTCAGCAACCTAACACAGTTGCTTTGGTTGCAGCCTCCCCTCAGGCTGCAACTTCCGTATCAGAACATGCAAAGAAATCGTAACAGCCCCAATGCTAAGCACTCGCCTGTATGCAGACTCATCTTTAGAACCACCCTAAATTACACTAACAACACACTTGTGCCTACAGCTGCTTTCAAATTTGGGAAGTGTGAGGTTTAAGAGGTTGCTGCTGGAACAAACTTCCTTTGGGATTTTTGGCATGCAGCGATGCTTCTGTTCCTTCAGTTACCCAGATGTAATTACAGGGCTAGTACCATCATGACTCCCCATGGTGGAAAGGCATGAGAGGACCAGGCTTGGCTCAGCAGCTCTGAGCAGTCATCCACAGCCTCTTCCTTCATTGAGTTGGGCTTAGCAGCCAAATGACCCTTAGCAGCCCTTGCTGCTGCCACCACTTTCTTCTCCAGTGAACCTCATGGAGAAGTGGTTGAGGAGGAGACAGTGGGAGCCATGAGAAAGGCAAAGATCCATGGCAGTGTGTCATCGACCTCGAATGCCAGCAAGTTGAGGGCTGCTCCTTCCCCTCACGGCCATTCACTCCCAATCCAACCAGGCCAAAGGCATCACGCTGAAGCTGCTAGCTTTTGTCTTCTTACTGCCACCCACAACACCAACACTCACACTTCCCACCTAGGTATTTTCCCAGTACTTCCAATCCCTTCAGAGCTCCTCTGCGGCGATCCTGTATTTTGGCAGCCACTCTTCATAGCACCTCTCCCATAAATAAAAATCCAGCACCCAGCAAAACAGCCTTTCAGAGCCTTCAACAACCTCAAAGGAGGTTGGCCAGGCCAATGTCGTCCTGTCCACACCCCCCCTGCTTTCGCTCCAGCCCAAACTCTTTTCTATCTAAAAGTCCACCCTCCTCTCCTCCCCTGAAGATTCACCTCCGCTATCGACAATTCTTCCCTGAACTCCACTTTTCAGATTTGCCCTGTTCTCACCGTGTATGTGAAGAACAGCAGATGCAAACTACTTGCAAAACCAAGAATTAAAATTGCTGCTAGTTTTCCAGACTCATCACTTTCACTGTGAGACACTGATGTTTGTTGCGTTCTGAACCTTGGGTTCATTGGCACTTAAAGCTGAGTGAAGTAACTACGAGAAACACAGAACTACCAAGAGGTTTGAAGCTACTGCTGCATCCAATAGCAATTCTATAGATACCACTGCTTTATCACAGTATTATAAGGGTAATCACAAGAGAAATTGTGAAGCATTAGCCAATTGTAATAGAGAGGTTTAAGAGTATCAGAAGAGAAACCTTGCATTAATAGTTTTATCTGAAAGTAAATCAGTGTGGAACCACCGTCTATAGCAGGCACGGCCTAAGACAGTTCCTGTTATCTCATTTTCTTAATGACAGGAAACAGTAGAGAAAACTCAAAACCTCAAATTTCCATATCTGCTCTTATTTTCATACCTAATGGGAAACCCAGACCTTTGCTCCTGTAGCCAAGGATCTGCCCTTGGATTACATTACAGTCTCAGTTGGAGCCACTAACTTAAAAGGATATTGGGTTTCCTTTGATTATTGATTCACAGAAGTACTAGCAAACCACCAAAGGCTGCAGCCATTCTGGAAAGGAAAAACCTTTTTGCAGTTGACTTTACACAGCAATTATGAGGATTTTAAGAAAAGCAGAGAAATCTTTACTAAAGGTGGCTGAATTCAATGACAGTCTCAGCTTTTTCTTACAGGCTCACTTTTTTCACCTTTAAAGCAACAATATACTGGTGCAGGAAATTGGAGATCCCTTCTAGATGCTGACAGATTTCTCACATTGAACAGCAAAACCTCCTGGTCAACATCCATCACTTCTGCCACTTTCTCCTCTGCTGTGTTCCTGGACAGTCCGGAAGCATCACACCTTTGAGAAAAGCAATAGATACAGTAGTACTGTGGTGAACACGCTTCCAGTCTGTTTCTCTGTCAATATGTGTACTCATGATCCTACCTTCACTGTTACGATCCTCCCTCGTTACTGAAAACTGCAGCTGGAATTCTGCTGACTCAAGCATTCAATCTATAAAAACCTTCTGAGCTGCCACTGCCAAAGACACAATCTATTCAGCTACTCCATTTTCAACAGCTGACTTTCTTAATATGTACCTGAAAACAGCTCCTAACCTACCAAGGTACGTTTCTTGCTATAGAAAAGGGTCTCAGGAGACAATCAGTTGAATGGTTTTAGTAGATAAGGATAGAACTACAGCATGTAATTATCAAGCCGCAAAATAACATATTGGGAGTTAACAAGGAAACTGTTTCCATATTGGGCTCAAAAACTAAAAATCACCCTCCTCCTGCCCCTACCTCAAGAGGAGTGGGGGGAAAGAGGCGAATCCATAATGTGGCACAGGGCACGGAAGTAAGATTAAGTCACCTCAATTCAAGCAGCAAGCTTTTTCCAGTCCTCTCAACCCCAATCAAGACACACTATTATGCAAACACATATACGCTCACACAATTTGCTTTTTACAGTAATACGTCAGGTCATTTCATGTCAGCACACTCTCAGCTTCCCACGGAGGCCTCTGGAAAAGCGCACCCCTATCTCACAGGCACCGCACCTGGTCTGGATCTTGCACAATCCCGGTTACCCACTAGCCAGTGGCAAATAATTCTTTTCTGCTTTAAAGGGGTAAGTGCTATAGTCAGTATGACAGAGTACATTTGGTATCTGGACTAATAAATCACCGTGACAAGTTTGCAAGACTGCCATTCTGCATTTTGTCATCTTACAGCTCTTTCTTTGAATACGAAGAAATAAATAATAGAACTGCCTACTTATTTGGTGAAGAAATGCTAACCTTCTAAACTGCGTTTTTCTTCATGCTTGAAATGTCTGAGTCTCAGCACACCAATGCACGAGAAATATTATCATTTCAAGCATATTATAGACAAGTCGGCACAAATGCCGATTCTGCAAAACCTTCCCAGTATAACCTTGTTTCAGACTGAGATGACTGTGTCCCAGAGTGGCACAAATCCCTCACTGTCCCACATTGTAAAGACAGGAGAGACTGCACTCCTGTAATCATTCCCTAATTGTACACAAAACATTTACTAGAAGAGAAAAGCAGAAATATTATCACACAATGGCAGCCTTTCCCTATCCTTTGAATAATCTCTGCTTTCCCCTCTCTGCCACAAGGCTCCATGGGCCAGGGCTATTGCAACGTGATCCCAAGCGGTCAGCGTGCACCTTCACCCATGACCGTGTCATTGCTGCCACGAAACCCTGGTACTGTTTGGTCTCATGCTCCTGCAGTGCCTCACTGATGTCGGATCGGCTCAGCAGCCGGCTTGTTCAGCCCACAGCTTTCCGTGAGGCCACTCAAAACGCAATTTCAGAGCTGAATACAATTTAATTGATATTCTTCAGTTACAGGCTATCAAATTTACTTTCCATTTCCACAATTGCAGCTATAAAATTATAGGGCATTCTTCTGTTAGAGTTCAAGTCAAGCAAGTTAGAAGAAAATTGTGTAGGTGCTAACTGGTATTAATCCTGCAGACCTCATGCATGGGCACTAGCAACAGGCTGCCATGCACCTGGCTGTGGCCCTGTGTGCTGCTTTTCTGCCTCAGAAGACCCCTCAGCCAGCAAACACAACCTGCCCAGTACCACAGCACAGAACTGATGAGATGCAGCACCTGACAGTCAATTGCACCTGGTCCACGGCCACACAGGGTTCCACCTCCTGGTCAAAAAGGTAGCTCAAATCTACAGATCTGCTGTTAACTTCCTCTGGGATGACCTGGTGTTTGCTTCAAGTAATACTCATTCACTTCCCCAGCCTATGTGTTAGCTTAGCTCAAAAAGCATACAGGTCCCACTGCCCCCAGTTACGCTCAGACGTGACTCCGCTCACTGGAACACTGCTACCACTGTGAAACAGATTCATGAGATGACCTCTAATGACAAGAGCTGCGGCACTAGAGAAAGGGTTGCCAACAAGTTGACACAGTCTTCAATTATGCTGCTATTACACCAAAACACATGTAATGCAGCTGTAGCTTTAGAAAAAAGAAACACCTCCATTTGTGAAATGAACTAAACTGAGTACTGCCTAGGCTTGCTTTCAGATAAGGCACACAACCATTAAGCTATGAAAGACATTTCAAATGTTAATGCCTTATCTTGACAACCCAGGAACAAAGGGTGCCAGACAGTTAGAGCCATGTAGATGCAGTAAGTTGTCGAGCGTAAGCTCATGAAGTAACGAAGGTCATCATAAAACCACACCACCAATGGAGCAGACACAGCTAGGATTCATACAGTCATTTGGAAAACAAGATTTACCACTCGCCTCAGCCCCTGATTAGTTAGTTATGCCTCATTTTTTGAGGACAGCAGGAATTTTCTGTGTATTTATAAATATACTAGCTAGCTAATGAATTGGAAATTTTACTTGGAAACATTTGGTCCCAATTTCTTCCCAACTTTGACACAGATTACTGTACAAGTTTTTCAAAATTTTGGCAAAACCTTGTGCGCACACGTGAATTTTTAATTACCACAGTGTTGCCTATGTGGGAAAAATTAAGAAAGATAAGGTTAACTAACTGAAAACGTAAAGATCAATCAACAAAGTTAAAAGCACAGAAACAAGCTTTCGTTTCATTAAAACCTGTTTGAAGTACTGCATAGGCACCGTATTCCATTTGTTATACCAAGGCGCGCATTTCTGAGTTTCCATCATTACTGACAAAGATAATAGATGTATTTTCTATGTATTCTTTCATCTTTGTAATTTGTAACTGTCTTATTTTCATGATCCCACAACTCTGGACTGTAAAACTTCACATCAGAGTATGTTTACTCTCACATTTACACAATTAAATCAGGCCCACCAGTCTCCCAGCAAGTAAACAACTGCCACCCCTGCAAATAATGGGCACTGCTTTGTTTAAAAGGCATGTTTTAATGGATATGCAGTTCTTGTATCCATAGAATTAACTGGACTAACAGTTATGAGAATGAATTAAAGATGCTATAAAATTACAACACACAAGCTAGTGTAAAAGGTAGAAGTATTTTTGTCTTTACCTATAATATCGAACGCCCTAATGAGACACTTAACACAAGAGAAGTACGTTTAGAAGAATCTAAAAAAAGATGTGTTTATTTTCTGTGTAGATACAGATGAATCCTGAAGATGATGTTCTTTACCCTTCTACTTTCACCCCAAAGTACATCGATCAGGCAAAGAACAACAAAGGATAAGACAGTTTGCTTAAGTTACAGTTACATACCCCTTTAGCAACTTTCTTGATATACACATATTTGGTGAATCAACAGGAGCCAAAATACAGTTCAGGTTATAGCAGACCATACATAAAAACAGAAATGGCCTAGAAAGCTGCCTCTTGATATTTTGTTAGCAATTTTAACAGCATTTCTATTAACTAAAGTTTCTATCAATTGCAGCTATGGAAAGTGCTGTTTAAACACAGATTTATATTAAAAATTACACAGAACAACATGCTTTTTTAAATTTTTATTGAGTGTAATTTTTAAACAATTTCATAAACAACTAAAGCATAAAAGACTGTCTGTTCATGATGCTTCCAATCTTTTCTTCCACTTTTCCATGTAGAACTTGAATGTCTCCTATAAATAGAGTGGAATAAACAAGTTCAGCAACTGAAAAGTTACTCATTTTGAACAAAGTCTTATGTCCTGACAAAAGCAAGATCTATTATTCTCTGTCATGCAAAACTAGATCTGTATTGAAGTCTGTATAATTAAAAGAAACACTAGAGAGACAGAATAAAAGGAAAAGGAAAACGTTGCCAAAAATGCATAATGAAGCTTCTATTACAAAATGCAATAATATAATCAATTTCATTTTAAAAATGAAAATACTTTTTAACTGCAATCTGCAATTGTGTCAAAAAATTATGAGACGCTTTTGAAGACCAAGCTGCATTACAGAAAAATTGAACAGGGAAATCAGAAAATGAATCATTTCAGTGACTTTGAAAAAACACTCTTATTTTCACTAGCTACATGTAAGAAACAGACATTCTAGGTTTTAAATTTACACAGTCCCAATAAAAATTCGGATTATAAATTATTTGCAGAAAAAACCTCCAGAGCTGTTGAATGGCTAAACCAAACATTCTATGCCAAAATTTTCTCCAATTCTTTGCAAAATGAAAAAAGAAAATCACATTTTATCATGAAACAATATGGAGAAACAGCATATAATCAGGTCTTTACGGAACTATAGAAAAAACACTTATTTTAAAATGTAAAAAGGTGGCTAGAAAATGGCAATAACAGTTTGCTTAGAGAGGGAAAATATAAGTCTTTCAAGTCTGCTTCGCCAAAATGGTACTAGTAGACTATTAGTCAAAGGAATGATGTGAAAGAAGTATTTACAGTCTTGACAGATCTAGAGTCATGCCACTTGTCACCCTCAAAGAAGACACATTCGCACAGTTGCATATATCTGTTGGCAAGGCAGCTAGAAGCAAAGCTGCAATAGAAAAATAATTCCTACAGTTCTAAAATCCCACCCTACTAATGCAGCAACCTCTACTAGATACAAAACAGGTAATTAATGAAAACTAAAGCCCATTAATTGTTATTGAAATACACATTCTATAAGCCTTTTAAAGTTCCATTGCTTAGATAAATGCCCCAAGGACATTTGATAAAGGTACACCTGTAGGTGAGTGCCTGATAAGGATCAGATTCTTTAAATATCGTAAGCCCCAAGAGGTTTTATTTCCTCAAGTCAAATCCAATGCAAGATTACTGTAGCTCCTACAACACTCAGTACTTCATACATTACCTCCTTTGAGGAGTCTCTGCAGAGATCTAATCCCTATGTAATTATTCATGCAATTTGTTTTATTAACATTGAACATACACAATTCTGCAGATCTATTTCTTAATTAGGAAATACTCACAGGAGGTTCAGTGAAAGGGACAGGCTCTCCTACTTTCTTCAAAAAAGCTGCTAAAGATTTCAGAGATAGCTCGTGCAGCTGTATATTCTTCGCTTTTGTTTTCTCATACACAGCCTTTACAGAAGCAACATCCCCATCCAATTCTGTGGAAAAAAATAAAAACCATAAAAGCCCCCAGTGGTTAAGTGTTCCTCTCTTCACCTGTTTCCATGATGTCACACATTCCTACTCCTTGCCAAAACATATTCTAAATATTTTAATACACAATATTCCAAATATTCTGGATATTCTCCATATCCCACTGATAATTCACTTAAGAGAACAGAACATACAGCCATTCTAGCTTTCCTTTTTATTTGAGGCTGGATGATCAATTCCTTTAAGAATGTGCTGGAACCACAAAGGAGTAGGAGGTGCACAGTGAGAAGACACCACTCTAGGATGTGAGATGGAGCCACATGCCTCTTTCTGAGGCAAATGATAAAAAAACCTCACAAAAGCTAGAACAAAAGCCACCCAAGTTCAGCATGTGAGAACTCTAGAACAGAATTTAATTCCCTTAAGGGCAGAATATCATTATGGTTACAGGTGCTGGCTACCTCAGAGCTATAACCTAATGGAACAAAGGAAACAAAGGTCAGATGCTCATTTTAGAATACAAAGAAAGACCCTTTTCATCCTATTGAGCAGGAGAAAATTTTTGCTGACCCACTAACACTATTACAAACCTTAACTGCTTAGGTAACCAATAACATTTTGTTGGATGTTCCATAAAAGGCACCATCCCCCGCAACAGGTTCTAACTGATCCATTCTTCCTTTATTTAAAGCACTTTTCACTTCTAGCTGTAGAAGAGTGGAGTATATTTCTCCTTCCTCTGAAGTGGGAGAGGGGAGAAACTCCTCCTTCTACCTTGGCTTATGCTTAACAATAGACTTTTCTGCTGCTCAGACATTTGCTTGAGAAGCACCAGGATGAAATTAAAGTGACCCCTGACAGTTTCACTGTTGTCCTCAGGGTCCCAGAAGCAGTACAACAGTTCCTAGCACCTTGTGAACAACAAGGAAGCCATCATGTCCAACTAAATTCATTTTGTTGCCTGGGAAAATGCGAACACCTGCAGTATGGGAGCTGTCTCAGTTTCTTACTTGTTCACATTTGGAAACACCATCTTCACAACCACAGGGGCTACAAAAACAATGGTTCTTAAAGAAAAAAGCTTAATTACGCAGAAATGGATAGCCTGTGTCCCTTTCTCATGAGAAAAAGCTTCCCACTCACATCTGGCAAGTGGCTGAGCTCTTTTTTCCATGTGGGAGGCTACTGCAGAAACTGCATGAAATGATGGTTTAATGAAAGCCTAGTAGAAATAGTTATCTTTCTATTTCTTTAAAATAGATGTATATACTGTATGGGAAAAAAAAGGAGCTAATACTTAGATTGCATTTAATGGACCATGCAAATGTGATTTTATATACTTCCTTTTTCTAGAAGCTATATAGCAACAAATTACATATCTCAGCAGATGAAGGAAATCTAGTCCTGGCACTGGATCATATCTCAGGACAAGGAAAGGAGTAAATGTCCCTTTATTTGTTCAGTCATGGATGTCTGCTATACAATCAGACTTCTTTCAGCTGTGATCTATATTGTACTATCTCTTTGCTAAACACATAAACAACTATAGTTTTATTTGTCCATTTATTTTGATAAGTAGCAACAGTAAACAATTGTAGTAATAGCACTCTTAGCTTTCATTCCCCTTTCTAATGAATTAAAAATAACAATGGGCCTGACAGGAGAATCATTTGTTCTCAAAGAAAATGATGATACTACAAGGTTAGACTTGGCCCAAACATGAAAAATCGTGTTTTAAAACTTACTAACTGTGAAACGAAAAAATAAAAATCAAATCTTTTCAATACAAGATCTTATTCCTAGCCCTCTTGGCTAGAACACAACCAAAGCACAGCCTTCTAAATTTCAATTGTGCTAAATATTTTGCTGATGATCATTGTAACAGCCAAATGGAACTAACATACTCACTGCTGCAGAAAGTATCAAAAATGGAAGAGAAGGGATGAGGGGAAGAGGTAGGTAAATTGCTCTTCATGCATACAGGTCTGTACATATTATACATGATGGGGACATAATATAGTAAATGCCCCTCAATATCCTAAGAGTAGGACAACACCTTACTTCCTTAAAACAGAAAGATGCAATAGAAAACACAAAGATATCCTAGTACGACTCATCCAGCCCAGGCCCGGTAAAGTGGGTCAAGTAACTGATGTGCACTCTTCTACCTGATACAGGAGTGGAATTGATGTCTCATACAGGTGAGATGCTTGTACAGAATAACCTGGGAACAGCTTTTAGAATTCTTCATGAGAGTATTGAATGTCTCCTCTAGAACTTGCTATGAGCCAGCTACATCTCTGCCTGAAGAAACTACAGCAACCATCTCTTCACACACAGTACTGCTTCACATATTGAATACACTTTAATCACTGTTTTAGGTATAATAGAGCAAGTGATTGATTCTCTGCAATCTCTTTATGAAATTAAAAAATTAATTAGTTCACTTTTGGAATTTTTACTGAGGTAAAAGCAGTAAAGGGCTAATGATAGTGTAAAGCAGTAAATAAGGGGCTGGTGACAAAAGGGTGGGTTTTTTGTTTTATAAAAACATGTCAGAAAACTTACCCTGCTGCGAATGAAAGTATGGGGCTAACCGATTTTGGTAGTGATTGCTGTTTTGAACATTACTAAGCAAGTGAATTTTCTAAGTTAGCTATTACATCATGACAACTTCTACAAGGTGATTCCAATACAGTGAAGTTTGTATTCCTTTAACACCATACCTTGGATTTGGGTTGGAAGTGTTTTACTTAATTATTCCTATTTATCTTCTCTGTGATAGACTGGAGCACAAGGGCTTCTGTCATTATATCTTTTTGCTTGTAATACATGTGTGAAGAGTATTTACTCCTTGTAATAAAACTGCAGGACCATATCAGAGTACACAAGGCAAAGGACACTACAGCACAGAGACGCAAGCTTCCAACTGAGTGTTGACACAGGGGCTATATGTCCTGGTTTTTCAAGAGTGAGTGTTGCAAATAAACATATTTAAATAAGCAACTTGATTTTTTAGAGCTGGTCCTCTCTGACTTCAACTATTAAGAGAACTGATTAGCACTTCAACTATTTAGGTAAATCCAAATGAAGGCATTGGGAGTATTAACTTTGGCTAAATTAAAACAAGTATAAAGAATCTACACTAGTAACAATAAGGTCCTTGCACATTACCGACATAACTAATCACTCACGATTTTGAAACACACACATAAAAGGAACCAATATACTTATTACATGTTTTGGGGAAAAAAGCTAGATTAATTTTAAAAGCCATTCACTTCTACAGTATTTCTCTCCATCGGTTAGGTTGGCTTCTTTTTTATTTGACGAAGCTCCTACTTAGCCTCTATTGTAGCAGTATCCCTTCATCTAATACAGCTCCTTTTGTAAAGGATTCAAGGCTAGGGTCAGTTGGTTGCTTTTCCAACCTAATAGCTAGGATAGTATACAGACCGAACAGACTTAAGCAAAAACCCCAGACAAACCCCCCACCTCTTTGTGGCTCAAACTGTAAAGCAAGTTACACAGAGTAGACCCTACTCCCCTTTCTAAGGGTTTCCATGACATTTCTGAATGTCTCAAGAGTTCTTACTAAAAAACTATTCCAAGGAGAGTAAATTACCGTAACATCTCATGAGGTAACGGTACGCAATTTCTGTATCTAGATGCTCAGGAATCAGTTCTAGAAGTGTCTCAATCTTCTTTGCCTATGAAATTTAATGCACAGACAAAAAAAGCATTAACTTCAAATCTTAAAAAACAAAATAAAATTGCCAAAGTTAGAAGATCTGAAATAATTATTCTAAGTGATATGAACTGTACTGATAACAAGGAATGGACTGTGCAACTCAAAGTAGATATAATAACTTACTTCCCAAAATTGCACATGCAGGTAAGAAATAGTCAAAGAAATCAGGCACAAAATAAAACAAACAAAATACCCAACTAAAACCCATATTCAAGAAGCCTAAACATTAGTTTCTCAATTTCTTTTGAAGGAAGCAATTCATGTATTAATATGTCAGGATTTCAACCAATTTAAAAAAATGCAAACCACCCAGCAGCCTTCACTGACCTAGAGGTCAATAGTAGCTATGACCAGTGCTTAAAAGAAGTTCGATCACTAACTAATGTGCTTAAATTTGGAATCTCCCTCCACCTCTGATTCCAGTTTCAAAACCCCTCAGGTCTTGAATTAAAAAAAGTTTATAGAAATTAATAACATCTTTATCACATACTACTAACTTCTTATGTTACTAAAATTTCAGCTTGGAAAGCTAGAAAATTTCAGAATTAATTTCTTCTACAAACACCAAAAGATTGTGCTTATCATTATCATATTTATCATCATCACTTCAACAGAAGAACTTTTATTCTATGAGTATTTAACAGCAATTTCAACAAAACACAAATGTGCATTTTCCCCTCATTTGAAAAGTATTTTTCTAGTTTGTGTAATAACTGCCTCCCGATGCTGCTCCTCTGCGAAAGAGAAATCAATGTGTTTTTGCATGCATGTGTGTGTGCTGGGGTTGTTTTTGTTGTTGTTCAGTGTTGGGTTTGGGGGGTGTGTGTGTTTTGTTTGTTTGTTTTTTGGTGGTTTTGTTTGTTTGTTGATTTGGGGTTGGTTTTTTTACTTTGAGGGGGGTATATGAGAAGGGAGGGACAGAAGTAGAGCAGGCACATAAATGAGAGGATTTCAAATTATCAGAAATGAGCACAAAGCCAGGAATCTAAACAGATGCTCAAACTAGATACATGCTCAAAGCACTGTAACAAGTAATATGAAATGTACCTCTTAATGTAAACATAGAGGCATTTTATCATTAGAGAGGTGCTGAGGTTTTAACTTGCATTTGTATTCATACAATGTAGCCAACAAAATAAGTACTTCCAGGTTGTGATACTGAACTGGATAGTGCAGTAAAACATTTAAAGCACAGTGTTTGTAGGATATAAAGTATGACAACAAAAATGGAGGAATTTACTGAAACAATAGAAGAATATTAACTACCCCCTCCTTTCCACCATGCACCATAGAGTAAACTGTTCCTTTAAATGTAACCAGCTCTGCAAATTAACCTCCCTCCTCCCCAAGAAACCTGATAAATCCATCACTGTGAAGTTCAAGATTCAAAACACTTCTGCAAAGATAGATGAAATAGTATTTTGCTACATATACAATGATATACATGAAAATATATTATACCTGTCCAGGTTTAGATGCTGATCTAGCCATAAAACTCATTAAAGTTCTCTTCTCAACTAATGCACCACACCTCTAAAAAAAAGAAATAATTAATGTAGCATTTGCAAGTAGATTAGTGATAAACAAAACTACTAAGGTGAAAATTTCCAATTAAAGATGTTTAAAATAATATACTAATATAATACCTATTTACAAGGTAAATAATTGACCACTAGTTTGAAAAAAACCAACCACCACTGAACATAGGAAACAAGTTCATTTCATGCACCCTTTTGGTACAGATTGTTTTTAAAATGATAGGTATAAAGTTTGTTTAAAACAAAAGGGGAAAGAATTAAACTAATACTTCAACATACCACAAAAACGAGGTTTAGGACTGCAAACGAATGAAAAAGAGAAACACTATTCCTCTCCAATTATACTGCCAAGCATTCACAAGTGAGCTAGGGATCATAAGGTTAATTATACATTTAATAAGGTGTCAGGGAGATAACTGCTCGTTTCTTTATAAAAATTAAAATGTACAAAGCAAGTTCTCTTTAAAGTATAATTACCTACACTTATGCATACAAAGGACTGATTTCAATCTCTCTATTTTATAAAAGGCTTTCACTGCAATAGACAGTGTTTGAGAGAGAGAGAGAAGTTGAACTTAAAAAAGTTTGAGGCAGACCAGATAAATCAAAAATCTATCTTATTTTACAAACAAGGGCAAAATAAAATATACAAGACAATATTTTAGTGTATGTTCCTCAAAGGTGTCAGTCTTAAAATTCTTACAATGCACAGTGCTTTTTACCAGCTGCAAGATATTTTATCAGTACCAAAATGCACAGGAAGAAGAGAATAGTGTGCATATAAAAATACACATACCATGAATTTACTACATTCAATTAGTATTTCAGACATATGCAAACAAGAAATTTTGGTTTATGTCATTATGAATGTACTGTATGTGTAATAAGGTTTGACAAGCTCTTTAAGGTCCAGGTGAAAAGGTGTGAAGCCTCATTCCATCAGGCAAACTGAGACAAAAATGTACCCATAGTGTTCTGACAAAAAATTGCTTTATGGTGATAAACAGAGGCAAAATATCCATGGGAGAAACTTGCGACATTTTATTTACTGATTCCAGCCATTCTCACCTACTGTCAGTATAAGAAATAAGGATGCTCTGAGAGGAAAGAGACAGTCTAGTTGGAGAAATGTTTTCCACAGCCCCCTTTCATGCTGGAATATCAAACCCCTTTTGACTTTCGTCAGTAAAAGCGTTCTCCCTCCAGACAGTACAAAAGACACTGTTTCTTGAACTTTTAAATAGACTCTTAGATGGATTTTTGAAAGCAAGGATTCTCCACATGTATACTAATATTTCAGATTATTACAAGCAAAATAATTCATTTATATTGTGGTTTACTTTTCAAGGAAACAAAGGACAGTGATTATTACTGTCTTCTAGTTACCTATTAGCAGAATACTTGATCCACAATAGCAGTCAAGTATCTTTAACACAAAAGTTTTTCCTGCACCATATAAAAAACAGATTTTCTCATATACACAGAAATTTCAACTCAAGCTTATCTGTGAATGTCCACCTAACATGAAATATTTTAAAATGCTCCCCCAAGATATAACATATACAATGTTATTTCAAGTATGACATAGAGCCATGAATTTAATTCCAAGAGTTGAATGCTGTTGTAATAAGAAGTTTTAGGAATATACGAATGGAAATTATGTCATGTTTTGAAAAATTTTAAGAACATTAAGATTTTACTTAAAAATGCAAAATCCCCTATCTTCACAAAAGCAAGAAATCATGACTGATTTCCATTCATTCATTCAATTTCATTCATTTCAATCAAAGAGCAATCAAAAAATCAGGAAGAGTAAAATAACCTGAGGGGTTTTTTTGCATTTTGATGTTTCATGCTATATAGCAAAAGGGTGTTATATCAAAATTGTAGTATCCTTCTAATTTAATACTTGACCTGTTAGGCAATGCAATAAACAAAGTAGTATTCCAGAGCAGGGAATATACCAATAATACACCTCACACTACAGCAGAAATAACTGAACACATTTGTTGGTATGCATTCTTCTCAAAAAATGGTCTTGGAATATCATAAGACATCTGATGGATGAAGCAGAGCTTTTTCTTTAACAGTTTAAAACACTGAGGAAGTGGTGAATGAGTAGCATGCATTCCCAGGAGATGTTACGAGGC
Organism: Gavia stellata; assembly: GCF_030936135.1. Lineage (NCBI taxonomy): Eukaryota > Metazoa > Chordata > Aves > Gaviiformes > Gaviidae > Gavia > Gavia stellata. The sequence continues at coordinate 14,257,541 of NC_082595.1, forward strand.
CTCAATTTGAGGCAGGAGCCTATGCACACAGAACAATCTGCAGAATGGGCATGACTGCTGGACTGCCACCTGCTGGGACGAGGCTCCCTGACGGAGCCTGGTTGTGCACACTGCCAGCAGCAGCTCCCATCACCCACAGTTCATCCCACCTCTGGCTTGGCTTTGTCTTTAGCTCTGTACAAATGGCACGAATGCGGCTGTCTCATTCCTTGAAGATCGCTAACTTAGCTGAGACTGTGGCCCAGAGACCCGCATTTGTCTTTTAATGCATCTGTGACACTCAAGTGAACAGAAAGTAAATTCAGCACTTAATAAACCTTGAATACAGCATATACAATATTATAGCACCCAAGTGAAAGAAGGTCCACGAAAAGCAAATGTTGCCTGCTTCTGGTTGGCAAACTGTACAGCTGTAAGGTATTATGTTTACACCACTTAAGAAATGATGTCAGAAGTTGCAAGGAGATGGTTTGCATGAAGTAACTGCTGTCTAACAGAAAACTTATAAAAGAGTATTTTCTTTGGATGGAATTTCAAGCAATATACAAGTCTTCCTTTATTTCCTTCAGGTTGTTAGAAGACAAAAAAACTTCCGACTCCAGCACCCACTACTACTATTAGTACTAGAGTACTAGCTCATGGTTTGGAAAAGTCTAAACTGTGCTAGTGCTACGCACACTGTAATTCAAAAGCATACTAGTACTAGCCTATGCTATACAACACCTCTTTCTGACAATTTCTCAGTTAACCTTTGAAGAGCTCTAAGCATTTCTGTACCTCTCTTGTTATGTCATTACCTGTATCAGTGATCTGGCATCATCCACTCTGTCTGCACTGACATACTGAAGGAAAAGATCTGTGACAGGTCTGTAAATTCCAAACTGAGTGGCCAGTCGTTCTGCCATCGCACCAACTGCAAAATGATGGGTACATAAGGAAAACCTTTGATTGAAAAGCCACTTTTGCAAACTTCACTGGCATGATTTATGCTGACTGAGCAGGTTTTACATGCAATAGCTCTTTCATAACACCTCTGTCTAGTCAGAATATTTAAATATCATTGCAATTAACTTACATTTTTCCAAGGCTGGTTCTAATCCTTCCTCAGACACCTTTCTTAACAAATAGGAAATATTTCTGACAGCTTGATTAGGATTCTGTGCACTAGAGATAAGCAGAGGCTCAAGGTATTCCACGGCAGCATCAAGGTCATTGCTAGGGAAAGAGATTGAACTGGCTTAGTTTCTGAAATCAAGATTTCTAAACCTAAAGAAGCAATTATGTCAAAGTTTTTGTTTTCTACATTAAGGTTATATTTCCCAGGAATGGTTGAGTATCTATGACATCATTCAGATATTGTAAAAGTGAAACCATTTATGACGGAATGAATAAATTAACCCGTAACATTTTTTAAAGACCTTTGACCTGTACAAAACATAAGTAATTTTGACACACTTTTTTCCTCATTAAGGAAGAGTTCAGCTAGGTGCTTTAGGAAAATGGGTTCTGCAAATCTAGAAGGCAAAAGCAAAACATTAACAGAAAGTATCTGAATAATTAATGCATGCAACTCAAGTATTTTTTTTTAATGCTATCCAATTAATTATTTACCTTTTTCCCATGCCTGCCTTTTTGGATGCAAAAGACAATAATAAATGTCGTTTGGTCAGTCCCTTTGCCTAAACACTTTTAATCTTATGGCCCAAGTATAGCAAATGCTAATAAAATAATGCAGGAAGTATTCACCAAAGTGTAAACTCTACTTCTAGCACTCTAAAAAGTTCAAATGACAACATCTCTTATCTGTCCACTCTAAAAACTAATTTAATTGAAAAAGAAATCTGAGCACAATGAATGCTTTTAGGTGAAGCAGAAACGCAGCACATTAGAAAGCTATGAAAAATGCTTTGAAAACTGTATCAGAAACATGAACCTACCAATAAATGAACAGGTATTAAAAGTATCTGTAAGAATCTGCTTTTCATAGTTCTCAAGGAACAGCTTGCAAGTTATTTAAGAATATATAAGGTGCATATTATTTATGCTGCTGCTAAGTCTCTTCATATATCCAAGCTAGTTTTGGTATGGGGCAAGAAAAGTTGATGCTGCTTAAATAACCTACGCCTGCATACAGCAATTTATTTACTTATTTATTCTTGTCACCAATCTACATCTTAAGAACATGGCATGACTTTGCAACACTTTTATGACACGGAAATATAGGAAAATACGTAGTTTATGAGACAAATCCTGAAGTATCTCTCCTATTTGGAGTGTGTAATTTGGACAAAAGTCAATGCACTAGAACTGTGTGCCAAGGACCACTCAGACCTAAGTATTTACAGGGTCAGTCCTTCACAGACAGTTTTTTTTTTCAGTGGCTGAAAATACAGTGAGCTCACTACTGAAACTGGCCTGCATGGTTCTCCTTCAATTCAAGTCCTCTTGCTGTTCCAAACACTTCAGTGACTATTCTCTCTGGTGTGGCATGCCTGAGGCAATCAGGTTATCTGTTAAGTACTACACAGTTCTACAGCTTTCCTGCCAAGTTAGACACAGGAGCTCCACCTGATGAAACTGGTTTGAAATGAAACAACAGAATATGTAGGATTCCAGAAGACTGGTACCTGCAAAGCATATCTGAGAAGTTCATAGTATGCCCTTTTGCTTAGAAGTGCTTCCTCCATGCCATTTTATACAAAGGATTAACTAGCACAGTACCAACATATCAACTAAAACAAAAATGCTAGGCAGAACATGATACTGAATTAAAGAGTTGAATCAAAGGATGCTCAAAGTGTGGAGATAAGTATCATAATTGAAACTGTGGCCTGGAACAGCAGAGCAGCCAAGTTTTTATGATTCTGACAAAAACAAAAAATATAAAACCACTCCACAGATATGTATCTGGCTTTCACATTTTGAGAGTAAACGCAGTAATATTTTGTCATTTCAACTACTGGAACAGGTAGCAGATTTTTGTTTCCAAACATGTATTATATGCATAATCTGTGGGTGCTAAATTCCAAGACTTTTTACATTTATATTGATGAAGTAATTCAATTTTACATCCAGATTTCATAAAGCTTTTGATCCAACACCAAAAAGAACACTTTACATGAGGTATAATACATTAGAACTAAGGGATCGAAGATAAATTACACTTTACTTTTTTATGAAGCATTACCAATGCTTCATAGCTACCCCTGTATTTCATTAAATGATTTTCAAACCCAAATGTGTTTGAGAAATGATACCAGAACAGAACAGCACACTGCTCAACTTGACCAGATTTTTAATATCTAGGACACTGTAAGAATGGAAACAGAATGAAATGGATAATGCAAGTGATTTCCCACCACTCTGCATAAAAGAATTACATATACCAGTCCTAGAAATACTTACTTCTTAGTATGAGCCAATGCAATAGCATTAGCGATTAGTGAGGCAGATACACCAATTGATTTTGTGATGTCTTCCAGCATGTTTTTAAGTGCTTGCAGGTTCTTTAGATCTCCTTTTTCTGCCAGAGTCTGAGTGAGTAAAATAACTGCTGGTCTAGTAGGCAACAAGCTGCTGTCAAGCATTCCTTTTAAAACAGCCATGGCATCTAATGATGGTAAAGAAACAAGAGAAAAGGAAATCAGATTTTTAGTTCAGAAGGCAACTATGCTGCTGGTATCATTAACCCTACCCTTTTGAAATACAGAAAATAATTCTCTTGCTGAACTTAAGCCCCAAAATTGCTATAGTCAGTCATAACTTGAATATATACACACACAAATAAAACTTTCAACATAATTCAGGTTAAAATGCTTTGATATTTGCTCAATAAAAAATATTAAGATACTTTAACATTTAATGAATTTATTTTAGTATCCAGCTCAAGGAAAGCAGCTGTGTCATAAACGTCCTCCCTATGACCTTAAAGTCATGACCTTTTCAGTTTGTTTTTTCTTCAAGCTATAATGTATTTTCATTACTAAAACCCAAAAATGTTGCATACTTAAGAATATAGTTTAAAAATGTAATTCATTATCAAAACTGCTAAAGTCTAGTATTCAGATTTGTCCTTTTGAGTGTGCAGCAAAACTTTGTTTACCAACATTTAATTTTTCAATTAAAGCACGGGACATAAGTCTCCATATGAGAACAAAAATAAACTCAAAACTGGACAGTTACCTCAAGAACTCCTAGAATTATAGCAATTACATACATTAAAAACACACAAAATCAATCTCCTGTCCATCTGCCACAAATTCCCCAAACCCACCGCAGATGCAGTCACCCTCATTTCTCTAAGCAGAATTCTTGTCAATTTACATTATACATGAGCAAACATACACAGACATGTCCCTCTGGTAAAAATCTCTTACTCCTTACCAGCACAGGCAGGATTAGTCAAAGATAATAATTATAATACCAAGGGATAACACTTCCAAGATAATATACACCCACTTGAACTCCACAGCATTAACATTCCAATTCAATACGCAGGTACTGCAGAAACCAAATATTACCTTTTACAAGAAAGAAAAAACATCCTGTATGCCTACCCTTCCTTCACAGCAAATTTTCTTTCTGCACCCCTCGGCCCCTACTTTTTTTTTTCCCCTCCTTTCTTTTTTGGGGAAAAAAGGAACAATAAATGAGGGGCAAGATTCCTGAAATTTAAAAAGCAAACTTAAAACACGTGTTAAGTTCAAATTCTCTCCTGACTGTAAGTGTGGACCTCCCTTTAGCATGGAGCATAACCAGCCTTCTCAAGAACAAGGACAGGGAAAGATTTGAAAGTTGCATATGTGCAGCACCACTGCAAGAAATTATGAACTAGTAGCATACTAGATAATTCTGCTGGTATCTTTTTGTTGTATGCAAAAGCACTCATTACTACTGATCTGAATTCATAATTTAATCCCTTGTTTTTTCAGTACTTAAAAGCACATAACTACGTGCTTGTGAAAATTGACCATTTATCTTTTAAAAGGCTTTCCTATAAACTCCACAAATTCCATACCATGAAACTCCAGTTCTGACTCTTAAAGTAACCTGGGTTTTACCAAGTTCTTGCTAGAAGATATTAGAGCTCTTATGAATATACTTAGGGACCTACATAAAACCTTTTAACTATACCACATTACACAGCAAAGAATGATGGTGAACTATGTAGGGAAATGATAAAGCAAGCAAGTTTTACACAAGTGAAAGCCTTCACAGGATGTAGGTGAAATGGAGCTCACCACTAAAAGATTACAAAAAGACTGCACCCAAAAATTTTTTGGGTAATCTATGAGCCTCAGAAAATGACCAGTATGGCTGAAATATTTAGTAGCTTGCATTTTCAAGCCTTCACTTACAAAAAGAGAAGGAGTAGCTTTCAAATTAAAATAGAAACAAGGATCAAGTCTGACTATTCCATTAAATAACCAAAGTAAAGCTTGTCAAATGCACAGGATAAAGGAAAATTTAATTTTGCAAACCAAAGTAATTACACAGATTTCTTGAGAAACTTTGTATTGTCCAAAAAGAAACACTTTTAGAGTACAGCAAGGGAGAGGGGGTTGACGTGGCAGAGAATTTAGTATGCTAGCTATAAAGAAATCACATAGTTAGCACAAGGGATTGGCAGAATACAGAAACAGTGATGTTCTGAAGAATAGAAGATTTTCGGTGTGCAATACTTAGGAAGAACTAGCAAAACTTCGTGGCATACTGGACAAGCAAAAGCAGAATAAAATCAGACAGGAAAGTCAGGTGAAGGACTTGAAAGCTGCAAAAACTTAAGACTTGCCAAGAGCAAGAGAAGCAATTGCATTCACCACAAATACTTCAGTCAATGACACCTGGCAATGACACCAGACTGGAGACTGAATGGGGAAGGAATGTGAAAGAAGACAAGTTTATCAGCTGCAGGAAAGAGCACAAGTGAGAAGATGCGTCTAAATGCTCATCTTACAGTATTTTAATGTAGCTGATATTACACAGGTATGGACTACTACAGCTACGCATAATGGAATGAAATAAAATTAACTGACAGCAGAATCAAAAAAGGATTTTCTGGCCTGCCTTTTTGTACAGAAGTAAAACCCAATTCAGTGTAATACATTTTCTTCATATGTAGCTGCTTTAATGCTTAAAGGTACTGATGAAAATACATATCAACACTGTACTTAACGCTTGCACAGGTATAAAAGACACAGCACTGCATATAAAACTATGTGCTTGCACAGTTTTTCTCACTCACAAGAGTTCTACAAAACAACTAAGTAAAATGTAATGCTGTGGAGCTGAACTCTAGGCTGCAAAACAACCAATGCCTAGAAGTAAAATAACACAACTATAAACTTTATCCACCATCTTGTAAGGGTACCCAACATATTCCACAGCCACCATTTTCTCTTCTATCATCATTGTTACATTAAAAAGAAAACCAAACTGAATATTTTGTTACTGTTGGTATCGAGAACTATTAAAAAGTATTTGATTAAGTTTTAAAATCAATATTATAATCATTTTGTGCACAATCACGCACATTTAACAGTCAATTTAACTCATCTGGTATCTCACACAACCAACACAATATGCAAGAAACAACTGCTGGGAATTGTTTCAGATGCTCTAAAGTATGTTAATTTCCAAAGCAAAATGACTTGTGCTGTGAATTTTAACGCACTTGAAAGCCTGTACTTTCTCTCGTTCTGGAGCACAAATTTTGCATGTCTGAAGAGCTGTGATTCATCTTAAGAAAACCCATCTTGTGTTAAATGGAATGGAAACTGGACTAAGTGGTCAAATGACAAGTACATTCATATTCAAGCTGTATTATAAATGCATGTACAGTAATTTACGTCTCTCAGCTACCACAAAAGGCTCTTGATAAGCAGGTAATTTGCTAAATGGACTCCTTTATCCAAGTATTCGAAGGGCGTTACAAGAAAAATCTGCAGAGGCATTAATGTGACGTAAAGGTCAAGCATTGTGACATACCTTTCAAATAATCCCGCCTAACTTGCGATATGATGAGGAGGCTGCTGGCAGCACTGTTCAGTGTGAAGCCCTTGATGTGGGTCTCAGCGCTAAAAGAAGCAGACATTTAGAAAGGAATTACTGACATGCTTCTGATACGATAATAAATGGTTGAGCACCAAGGTGAAATTATAAAAACTACTGTTCGTATGTTAAAAATATTGCTGCAAAATATCGACCTGGAGACAGCTTTTGTGTTATCCTGTCAATGGTTATAGAAGGATAATTTTTTTTTGCATTCTGACAGATGACAAAGTTGGAAGTGAGCAACAAAAGAAACAAAGTACAAGATTTTTTTTAAACAATCGGTTCAGATTCTTGAATGCTGACATATTAGATGACTAAAATAACTGCATGCCCTACATTGTTCTGTTGTATCCTAAGCTGGATACTTTTTCTTCTTTTTTCAATAGTCACCATAATTATAAAATGTAAAACTATTCTTTCAGCAATAAAAATGAAACATTTATTTTCAGCACTGTATATTTTAAACATAAACTAAAGCATATTATGAACTAACACCATATCATTTGGTTGATTAATTTTCAAATTTCTGTCATCTAGATGTATACAGGTTTTAAAGCGAACATACTACATTTGCTGCCTTAGCCATGTTAAAATTGTATTTCACTTATCAACTCTTTATCTCCTATAACACAAAACTTTACATACCTCTAGCACAGAGAATCTTTACTTTAATAACACTGCTAAAGCTTTGCTAACACTCTGGAAATTAGTTAAGAGAGACTAACCAGCAATCACATTGATCTTATACTACAAAATGTTCCTGTTCCTAAATGACATATAGCCCCATTTTTAATATATAAGGATAACTTTACACATGTTCATTTCTAGATTACAAAATCTCTACACAGAAAAGGGGGGCATTGCCATTTACCATATCAGCAATCAAGATAAACCTCACTGATCATCTTGTGGCAAACAACTGAGCAGCCTACCTACTTGAACTTAGAGGCTGAGCGGATTGGGAGGTAAGCAGGGTCATTGCTAAATTATTCTCCTCAATCCCAAGAAAATCCTTCACATTGCACACAATATGACTACCCTCTCAGTCACTTTCAGCCTCCCAGGCTCAAAAATGCAGTCACTGGACTCGGGATTTTCTTACTCTCCCAACCAATCCTCTTAATCCCTGCCTAAGCACCCACTGCTCAGTTCCGCCTTTTTTTTCCCCTTTGTCCCATCTGTCAAAGCCCTTAAGTCAACAATTCATGCATGAGACTGTAAATTACATGTAACAAAGGATTTACTTTCTCCAATCTTCCAATCTTTAGTGTGATTAAATAGATGTTAGCTACTATTACAGAACTAATCCATCATTCTAATACTCCTAAATTTCTATTTAAAACTTCTTGGACTAAATGCAGTAAATATTCCTCAAAACAGTGCTAGAATGCCAAAGCAACTAGACTTGGGTTGACCAACAGATCAGTAACCTTCTGGGTTGTTTGGTTGGTTTATTTGTTTTCAAATGCAGAGTAGGAGTGTAATTTCCTTCTACCACCTCACTTTGTCATGCAAGTTTCTCAGTTCGGATAACAGGAGGGAAGTTTAAATATTATCTGGCCTTTTTAAATAAAAAAATTACTTATTTTGTTACCTATGCTAATACTCATACTATCTAAATATTATTTAAAATTTCAAATTTGGCTTCAAGCAGAATAAAAAGAAAAATACATAAGCTTATATACATGAAGGTAGCTTTCCTGTATTTTACGAAAATATTAGGAATTTCACAAATTTCAGGCCACTGCACAAATTTAGGCTTTGTAGTAGTAATCTCTTTGTAATACGAGGTTGGAAAAATTGTCAAGCATGCAGAAATGTGTACAAAACACAGATTTGCTACTCCTCAACCATGTGTACACACACAATCACTTTCTCTATTTCAGTGAATAATTTAAAACTTCCAGACTTTTGAAAATGCTTAATGTAAGCACAATTTTGTTACTAGAAAAAAAAAGATACACAGATAAACACTATGAACACTGTCCATATGAAGCATTTTCTGTCTTGATGCAACAGTGAGTGTTACAGGCTTCTTAGAATGTCATTATTTGGCATTTCTATGCTATGAGATGGAGTATGAGAGTTCTGAAAAGCAGAGGGGTAAGGATGATGGTTGGCTTTGACCAGTGACCAGGAATAGAACCTCTTATTAAATCCTATTTTCTTTTTTCCTAAATATCTCAAGGTTCAGAGGCTTAGTCCTTTAAAACACATGTCCAACTCTTTTAGTCTTTAAAATTTTTTGTTTTTTCCACCCTGCATTTTGAATTTACATACTAAAACACTTATCTAAAGTGGGAATTCTGCATCACCAAAATACTAAGAACAAATCACCATCTTCTTTCTGCTCTTCCAATCTGCAAACTACTGCTGATAATATGCAATACTTTGTGCATCTTCCTTACAAGTGTGTTTGAGCTGCTGAGCCCGGAAGCAGTCAATGCATGTACACACCTTCAGTAGAAAGTTTCAAACTTCTTCCCTGAAGAATCTTTCAATACATCTTTCGATACATTAATATTTTCTGTGAATGTTTAACAAACTACCTAAATTTTATCAACATTCTTTGTACTTCTAAAACATGTCCTTTCCATCTTCTATTTACAAAGATTTATCAGTTACTCGCATTTCAGGGAGCTTAATTTCATAAACTGTTTTGGTTTTTCCTTGATATAAACCATATATCCATCATGCACAAACATTCCTTATCATAAAGCCCAGTTAGTGAGACCTATTTGAAAAAACATTATTTTTTTCTTCTGAATGCAGAACTTAAATACTTTTTCCAATGAAAGACATTTATTCAGTCTAAACACTTTTAAAGAAAACATGAAAGTAATAAACATCATCTTACACTATACTGTTCCTGGACATCAAAAACTAAGTTGACTCTAAGAATTATTAGACTTTTATAGTGCCCTATGCATCATGAAAGTTACCTACAGGCACTTTCAAATTCACTGTATTCAGTCAGAGAGCACACTTGATGACAACCACTGTTCTTATTTTAGCTGAAGAAACGGAAAGACTTAAATTACTTCAACTTAAATTTTTGTTCTTCTTACCTCTACATTAGTGAGTAGTAACACTTCTACTTTGAAGCCTATAATCTGACCAGAACACACATTACAGGCAATAATTAAAGCAAGTGGTATACCATACAATTGACTAAAGGTTATTCGATTCTGGTGATTCTAATAATACATGACAGCAGGTTGGATTTATTTCAGAAGTGTAAGAGTTGGATCTAAGATTTCTGGTCATCTCCTAGCCACTGGCATCACAGTCAAATGTACCATTTTGCATTTGGTAGGCAGGCAGCTGCAAGGGAGTGTGGGTAGAGTAGGACAGCAGCAGGGATGGGCATGGAGAGGAAGGCTCACAGGCAGTTAACTGAAGGAATCTTGTCTGTTTGGATATTGCTCTAAAGAGGAAAAGGCAGACTGCCAGAAGGGTAGACTTTCAGTTCTGATGCCAAGTACATTTGTTGATACTGTTAGTTGAAATGAGTTATTAGCAATACATACTGTCACTGTAGTACCTTTTTAATATATGGCGTATTGCCCTAAGAAACACTGGTGTGTTTCTTACCATAACACCTAATTACCAGTCATGACCTGTTTTCCCATTGAAAGATAAGGACTTACCTGAAAATGATCCAGAAATTATTTAAAAACACCTCCCTTACACCAAATTAAAATCCCCCAAACACAGAAAAGCCTTACATGCGTTTCACTTCAATGGCTTCTTCAAGACAATTCTGTGTTAACAATGCTTTTATAAGGGTCCCATAAGAACGGTAATGAAACTCATTCTTCCCTTGCATTTTCAGGAAAATATTGTAGGCCTCTAAAAAAGAAAAAAAAAAAGCCAAGATGAAATGTCATATTGCAATGATGTTGACCATAGAAAGAAATCACCTATTCATTGCAAAGGTCCATCTTAAATCTATTTATCTTCTGCTTACTTCTTTGAGTCCAAAGCTGTTGGTCACAGCTTGTTCAAAACTGCTTGTACACAACAATCAACTGACACATACCTCCACAGAACCAAAAGTTTGCTACTGCTCTTTTTCTATACGTGGCTGTTGCTTAAATACCAACAGAGCTGGTTAGGAGGGGAAGACTCAGGATTTTTACAGCAACACCTAATTCTGGGGTATATAGCTACAGTGTCTGGTGCATGATCACAACAGCGTTTAACAAATAATATAGGAGGTGATTCCAATATGGGGAGATCAAATTATTTGGCTACGACAAGATTTATACAAAACATACAATTTACAAATATACAGATATTTAACAAGTAAACTACGCTGCGTTTGTTTGACTGATTAACAGTTTTATTGCATGCATTCACAATAACTGTCAGTGTATGAAAAGATGTTACCAAAAAGGGGGGGAAAAAAAAAATGGTAAGCGCACTTTGCAGTCATTTATTTTTCTGAAACAAGATTATGCAGCTCTAAACATGCAGCTAAAACTGCTATTGAGGCTGTAACATATGCTAGAAAGCTGTGTTAAGAACCACAAATGATCTTTTACATCTAAACTGTGATTGCATGTTCCATTTAATGAAACCCAACAAATAATCCCTTTGCTAATTCAAATCATAGCCACAATAACCTTTAAAAAACTTTTCAGAAATACTTGGACTATCACTACAAATTTCACAGCTAAGCATTAAGTTTTTTTCTTACACTTCGAAAGTAAAGATGAAGACAACTCATTTGAATCTTACTGTCAGAAGAAGTGTCACACTAATAGAAATTACTACAGTGTGCTGCAGAACTTTAAGCTGGCATTCCCCAAACCAAAATTGTTGGTGTGCCTTTTGGTTTGAATCTTAAACTTCTTCAACCAAAGAGCATACATAAAAACCTCCTGAAACGTAGGCACAAAATGACTAGGCATAAAATTTATTATTTACAACACACAAACTCTTACACTGAGTTGATAGTGAGAATTAACATTGCCATCCATAATCTACTTTGGACTCTTGGAGCTACATTAAATAGATATATATTAACAGAGATGAGAATACTACAGTCAAAATTAAAGCTGCTTCTGTGTATGCGAGTTTCACGTATACAAGAGAGACAAAAGAGAGTTGGAGAGAGATTATGACTGATGTTTGACATTACAACAGCGATTGCATTGTCAACCAAAAGACCACTAAAACAACAACAGGACAACACAGGAAAGGTCTTGAAATCCTCTACCACATTTACTTATAGGTCTGAAGTTAAAGCTTGGCCTGTTGCAATGTGCTGAAGTCGCTTGCCTACTCAGATGCTCATCACCAGCATTCATAGAGTGTTCACACTTAAATTCAGTGGGAAAGACATTTTTCTGAAATCTGAGGTACCAGTAGACTAGCAATCACATTCAACAATAACAAAAACCCTTTCACTGGTATAGTCTCTTACAAGTGTAATGAATTATTTCATTAAGAAAAATGTAGCTGACTGGTGATAGGTTTGTTCTTTCTGCTCGTGAAAGCCTGTTTAAATTCTATTTTTTAAAGCCAAAAACTCCTTAAGTTTGGAGACTCCTACAAAAGCTCTGCTGTCTTCAGACTGAACTAGGATTTCACCCTGTGTTTGAATATTGCTTTCCATTGCCACCAATGGACATGATGTCCAGTATATGTTACCAACTATCACAGTCCGCAAAATCTAAATCTATTTCTACAAGAAAATATATTTAAATCTTTTTTGTAATGACTAGTTCAATGAAGAACTAAAAATCTTTGTATCAGTTTTGTGTTTTCCTGTTCTAGGATGTTTTGTTGTGTATGTCACTGCCAACCTCAGAATGATTATCCTATTCAGATTATTTTCTTAACTTTATTTTGCATCAGTGCAAGTAGCATGTTTGAAGTATACCTAGATGAGCCTTGAATTGAGACATATGCCTGATCAGGTATTATCAGCATTTACCTCTTCAGATGGCATCTAAAATTACTAAAGTATATTAGCATTCAAAAGAGAAAAGTTCTTGGTTTCAAAATCATATTGTGTTATACTAGCTATTTCAAGTAGAAAGACTTGTTAGAAAAGTGACAACTTGCCAAGAAAGTCTCCGGTCTCAAGACAGTCAAATTTGTTTCAGCAATTGCAACTGTTAGGGATATGTGTAATATGATCCCCTGGAGTCAAGTTCTCACACTGAGGAATCAAGGTAAAAATGAAAATATGACTTTGCATAAATCAAGCACTTCAGAGAATAGATTTTCAACACACCTCCATGTCAGAGCTGATAAGTTCATGAAATTAGTTACATAACTAGATTAAGTTACTCTTTTTCCTATCAAAAAGCAGATGTTGATTAAAAAGTTATATTCTGCCCTATTACATTAACATCAAAATTACATTATGCTGTTATACAAAAGTGACAACTTATTTTTTATAATTTTTTTAAGACAAAGAGAACTGTTTCCCAACAAGAGAAAAACTGTTTCCCAACATTTGGGTTTTTTTCCCTTAATTCCCAATAGCTGTAGAGCATCTCCTCTCAAATACTGCACCTTTAAATAAAAGAACATGCAGGAGTAATTTACTGATAAATTCAGTATCAAATGTCCTCACAGACTGTTACCAGTTATATTTTATACTTTCGTTTTAAACTAGTTTCCCTGCAAGGTCCAAGGCATATTTAGTTTCTTCCTGCTCTGTACTTGATCATTCATGATACCAAAGGCACAGGACACTTTCTAGGAATAGTGTTATAAAATGCATTCAATTAATTCTGGGGGGTTTTCAGTGAAAATATTTCCGCGTTTCCTCATTTTCTTTTGATTGCCAAAATTTACCAGCATGAAGAATTTCCTGAAAACATTAACTTTATGACTACCATAATACACATGATTCTTACATTCATATGCATAACACAAGATTGCACTCCCTACATACAGAATATCCAGACTCCATTTTAGACTTCTAATCAGTGCTCCTGTGACTGAGTAACTCTATAGGGTCATTTCACTAACAACAGAAGTTAACTGTGTAAATGACTGACAGATTCTTCTTTTAAAAATTCAAAGTTTAAAAATCTGTGTTCAACCTGTAAAATATACTGATAAGACTCAGAAGAAAATAATTCTGTATCTTGCATTTATAAATCTTCCTTATTCAGCAAAATTATTTTTTTAAACTTATTTAATTGTATATTCTAATCTGCTTTCAAGTGAGAAACCTAGTTATTTATCATAGTCTAGGTGAAGAAAATAAGGATTTTGAGAATATTCAGATTCTCTGCACCTTGGCAAATGCTAGAAATTGCCTGATTTCCTCCCCACCTTGAAAGGTCCGGTAATGCTAGTTCTGACTCTGTGACCCTGTTTTGCGATGAGATGGTAGGAATGGATTTCCAATAATTTACACATAGACTGAACCAAAGGAACTGCACTGAAGTACACTCCTCCTTTCTATATACAAAGGCAAATACCCATTCACAAGTTAATTCTGGTTTTATCTGAGGCAGGGAAATTTGCACAGAAGAGCTATTCATTTTTCGTGGCAGAACTGATCTGAAGTCATCTCTCAATAAGGCCATTTTATTTGTGGGGTGGCACCCACATGGACAAGGGTTTGGAAACAGTGAACTGTGCAGACACAGATTTTGATCTTTTGTTTATAGTCTGTGTATTTCTTTGGGGAAGAAACAACTGGAGGAAGAGTTTGCAAATTCTACAGAGAAACATGGACAACTTTAATCTTAGCTGTAAAGAAGCTAAAGACACTATGCAACACATTGAATCCTCCCTTCAAATAGAAACAAATAGCCTTGCAACATCAACAAATAGAAAATAGACTAACAGATAAAAGCCAGATAGGGAGAGAGCAATGATTATCTCCATAATACAGTTCCATCTCATTTAATCTCATCTATTTTCTTTGCCAAATCTATAGCTTAAGTAAAGTACCCGAAGTATACTTTGGAACCATATCTGATCTTACTCTAAGACTTCAACAGCAGGGGCAAATACAAAAATCTCTGAACACCTTTTAATAGGTAATTACCTTCCTATAAAAACGTCCCAGCTATTTCACTTGATATTACTATTTCTTCTCAACATACTTCTCATGTCTCACACCATAAAACTTGTGACCAAACAGCTAGATTTTCTGGGAATCATAAACCCAGTATTTTTAGCATCAATCCTATACATAAATTTAGTTTCTGGTATTTAATGGATACATTTGAAAGTCTAGAACATGGTGTTAACCTAACAGTATAAAGTGAACTACAGACCAGCAATACTTCAAGTAATTTTAAAATTAGCAACTTCACTGCAGAGTGGCTTTCAAACATGCATTTAAAAGTCAGCATTTCCAATGACATTTTAAATATTTTAGCATATGCTTCTCCTATCAGCTTCTGAAGCAGAATATTGGCAGGTAACATTATCATGTACCTTTCCTAACATATGAGCAAACCAAAAGCAGCAGCAAGCATCTGTTACTCTGTAGTTCATCAAAACCTTAAAATTAATGCTGAAGGGGGGTGGGGGGGGAAACAGTGGTTTTCAGTTTACCTTTTGCATTGTTTTTCTTGCAAAGCATCCTTATTTTTCTTTCTTCCACATCAGAAGCACTTAAACTTCTGGTATCTTCATGTCTAAGCTTTAAAACAAAATTCAAGTTACTGTAATGCTATCTGTTAACATTTTTCGATGGAAAGAAATATATTCAAAAGTGTTGTTAGCTAAGAAAGTTAAACTCCAATTACCTTAGGTACCTCAAATGGAACAACCTGACCATTTTTCTCAAGTATATCAGCCAGTAAGGCTAGTGTTTTCTCACGAGGAACAACATTTTCTTCTTGAATTTTAGTCCAAACAGCTTCAGCCTTTCCCCAGTCACCATTGTTTCCTGAAACAAGATTCAAATCTTCAGATAAAAGCCCATTTAGAGTGTACATACATATCTAAAGTGATTCAAAAAAAGGTATATTTGGAAAATAATTCATCAGTTAATCAGGTACTTCCGCTTCATATGATCATCAACTTGAAAAGTTCTAAGCTACTTTTAATACACAGAAGACACGAGAAGATGCAAACAGAAAAAACCCAAAAGGATTGTATGAATTTTCAAATTAATGAGAAATCAGCTCAAAAATATTTCAGAAGTGTTCCTCTTAGCTCATCAGTTGTAATATTCTTGATTGTTAATTGTAAAAACAATTACAAAAATTTCTAAATTATTACAAAACATTAACACTGTAAGGTACCAGTTCTAAGTTCTATTCTGAAATTCTTGAAATGAAATCCTCTGGTTATGTTGCTACTGAGTTAGAGCGCCTACATCCCAGAGGTTTACCACTTTCAAGTCAAAGAAGTGTTCTAGGCCTTCAGGCTCTCATTTTGGTAAGAAAAAAAAGAAAGCATATCTGAAGACTGTAAAAGCTAAGTTTTCTGAAAGAGAAAAGCTTACTAAATTGCTACAAATTCACATAATAATTCAACTGTTTTCAACAAGAACAGCAATTTATATATGCACCACTGTACAAAACGGCAAACAAATAGAAAGCTGGACTTTGTGAAAGATAACAGCTAATTAATATTTGACTACATTCAGCAGGTGGTTTCCTGTGTCTCCTAAGTCACCAGAACAGCATTGACTTCTGGTTGTAGGTCCTATTCACAGCTACCTAACACCAACATCCGCTAGCTGTAATCTGTCCGTTCCATGGTTTAATTCAGAATCCCAGAAATGAAGAGATACAAGGCAAGAAGGCAGAGTAAGAAGGCGGATGATGGAACGAATCGTTCACACGTCAATATCTCAGCCTGTAACAGCAGCTCTTCAGCTGTTCTTCTGCTGTTCAATAAAGGAACTTCAGCTGTTCTGTAGCTCAGGCTCCACTGACTAAGTCATAACACAAGGAAAAGCTGGAGCAGCCACCTGGAAGCAGCATGACACACTTGGGTATTCTCTAGAATTGTTATAAAGTTGGTGTTGCAAAGCAGCATATGCTGCTTTGCAAACAATATTGCAATGCAATAGTGAAACGTTTCAGTACAATGCTCTCTTCTTTCCAGGAGTAGCATGGGTTTAGGAAAACACATGGATATGTAACTGGGCTGGTTCAAGATTCATGCCCACTTTCAACAAGGTTCTGGCATCACTTCAGCTTTTTAGAAGAGGCAGCAGACTTGGTGACTACCTTAAGTCAAATAAAATGATTGGTTTTAAGGACTAAATACTGCAGACAACATTTTAAAGCAGATTATTATGGCACTTTGCAGAGCAGGACAGAGAACGTCTTAACACTTCTTCATGTGTTTGTCCCTATGTTTGATACTCATGAGGCCACATCTAGAGGACTGTGTCCAGTTTTGGGCTCCACAACTATAAAAGAGATGCTAGCAACTGGAGAAAATTCAGCCATCAAGACAGACATGGGTCTGGAGCAGATGAAATAAAAGAGGAAGTTGAAGAAAATGAGTTTTGCGCAGCCTGGAGAAAAGCAGGCTAACAGGGGATCTAACTGCTTTCTTCATCTACCTGACAGTTAGAAAGAAGAGCAAGCCAGTCTCTCCTTGGAAGTGCACAACAAAGGGTGAAGGTGATGGTTAAAAGTTGCAGCAATGGAGTATCTGAGGATGATCAAACCCTGGAACAGGTTGCCCAGGACGGCTGTTTGATTTCCACCCTTGGAGACACTCAACATTTTACTAGGCAAGGCCATGATCAGATCTAACTTTGAAGCTGGGAAAGGGATAGGCCTAAAACTCCTGAGGCTCTCTCTAGCATAAATTATTCTGTGATTCTACAAAACCAAATGCATTGTTTTCAACATTTTTGATCACAGCTTGGACTAGATGGTAGATTCTTTTTTATATGCTTAAAAATAGATCTGAAGTTATGACTTAAGTGCACAATGACAACTCCCTACTGCACTTGTGCATGGGGCAGCTTTGATAGATAATCTAAAATGGTTCAAAGCAGGAATGTGCATGGTTTTTGTCTTTTAAGGTGACAGAAACCCACAAATATTTTCCACTTCTTTCAATAGATGGAATTGATTTTGTCTTTTGAAAGATGACTGGAGATTTTGCATGACAGAATTTGATGAATTGTATCTTCTTAGATTCTCTTCCTAGCAGGCACACTGTCAGACCGAGTCACTGCCAGAGGTGAAAGGATGAGTGGAGAAATAGGAAGGCTCCCTCCCTGTTGAGACAAGATTGTTCTTCAGGCCTACTTGATTTTTTGATGGTGAACCAGTATATGCAAAGCCAGAATTGGGTAACACTACAGTTCGGTTCTGAAGCTTTCTGAGGCTTTCAGGAAATGAAAAGGAAGAAAGTTATCAAGGGGTCTCTGGTCATTTTTTTGTGGAAGTACTCATCTCTTCTGCTCGTGGTAAGTACGATGGGGAAGAAGCCTCTTTCATTACCATATGAAAAGGAAAAGGGAGTTTGAATAATATTTTATTTAGCATTAAAACATCGCTAGTTCTAGCAACCAAAAATATACATGGGGAACAGCCTAAAATTACTTCAAGCTCACATGCAAGTTTTCCCATGACCAAATGTATCAAATTGCTGTGACGGCTCATTTATATGCACATAACCAAAGTACACAGCAATCCCTGTAATGCTTTTTTTAATGTCCCAATTTACTATTTAGTGCTCCATATCCAATCTTAATAGAAAATGTTTTTTTTCAAGACTTTAAAATAACAAGAAATGAAGTTTCCAAAATTTATTATGTATAATACAGTATGATACACTGAATAACAAAACCAGCACAGATTGAAAAAGACAGAAAAATAAATGAAAAACACTATAGATACATCCTACACCAAGTCTGCAGCATAGAAATGAACTTTCAATTTTAAAAACTGTTCCATTCCTATAAATGATGCAAAAGTTAGGTTGTGGCTGGTGAAGAATTGGTAGATTTAAAAAAGAAAAATAAATGCACCTTTCAGAACCAGATCCAATTACAGGAGACACCAAATCTTCAGTTACAAAGATTTAACAAATGAGCAGTTTTTCTTCTTTAAGTATATTAAAAACCGAAACAGAGTAAACTTTCAAATTAGGACACAAGACAATACCGTGGATTGGAAGAATTGTACTATATAAGCTCTATGAAAGTGTTGAGGTCTGCAGGTAAAAAAACTGTACTCTCTCCCCTGCAAGATGCCTCAGAAACTTTATCTAGGCTAATTGCATGTCAGGATAAAACTCCTCTCCAATTCAGGGATATTTCCTATCTCCAACCACTGAAGAAAACAGATTACATCATGAAAAAGATCACAAGCTCACTTACCACACAGTTGAAGCAGGTAGTAGTACATCTCATCTCTATCACATTCAAATAGATTTTGAGTTAATTCTACCAACTGTTCCAAAGTCTCCATCTTTAAAAAGAAAGAAGGAAGAGCATAGTTATACCTCAGCCAAACAATTATTTTTCTATATATGTGCACTTCTATGCTGTGTGCATTCAGCCAAAATAATATTTCTGTTTAAGTATGTACACCAGCATTTACACACAGCATTAAGTTCACCTCATCAGCCTGTCAGATGTCCTTTCACAAACATAAAAATCAAGCAATGAAATATTTCAAAACAATTTTTCTTGGAATATAATGACAGTTACATAGAAGACATCATACGAGCCACATACCTGATTACTTGATATACACTTTTTTGCAAACCACTGCAACCTTCCAGAGTGTGCTCTCAAGCCAGGAGTCTGTAAAATATTTCCACAAGAAGAAACACATTACCTCGCACAGAACGTTGTAAGGAAAAGTAAACACAATGTAAGTACTCCTAATAAAAGCTCATAGTTTTTGTTTGTTTTTTGAAACCTAAATGAGACTACAAGTTCACAAATAATCAAGTTTGGTTGCATTTATGAAAGACTTAAAAATTTGCAGTGATTTTATTCATGACATTTTCCTTTTTTGGTTGAACACTGCAGAGAGACTTGACTTAACATACACTTCAGATAAACTAAAATGCTAAATAATTTCTACCACCACAGTAACAGAGTATTATTGCTATCACCCATGGTAATCATTTGTATTACTCATGGTAAAGAATTATACCAGATGCTCCCAAACTGTCTTCACAATGAAATTTTCATATTCAACACCACTGCAATGTCTCAGCAACTAGAAAACCATGCCTCTCAACCACATCATCACCATTTGGTACCCCTTCTCTGCTAACATTAGCTATTTTCTTACAACAATTAATACTTCTCTTGCTTAGTAAGACAGAAGAATTTACAGAGCAATATCTGTTACAACTGTAACGCGCTGCCAATACAGATGCCAGGTATACTAACTGTAAGGCAATTCCTGTTCCAGAACAGAGCAATGGCTTACTCTTAAGTGTGTGTACAAGGAGCAACTGATGTATAATCGTTAATGTGCCACAGTTCTTTTTGTTATTATTTTTCCCAGGTTTAATGAGCCTTTGCTTATTCATTCTTTTGCTGTTCTGAGCAGACTACAGCTACAGAATACACATTCTCAAAAAGGTTTCAATCCTTGGAAACTCCATTTGGTATGGACTACCACATTGTGCCTTCTCACCACCACAGACCATAATCAAAATGACGGTTCCTCCACTTAAATAAATTCTTAAACACAGGAAAAGTCAAAAAGTTCTTAAAGAAACATGTTACAGGCATACCAGTACCTATGTCTGATGTATCTAAAAAAAATGATACAACCAAAAACCTGTGTGCAAAGCATTAATCATTTTCACCTCTTACCCTAACCTCCCACAGAGTTTACTTGAATTTACTTTCTTTATACTCTCTTGTTTTAGCACAAGGATCATTTACAGAGAGGACTCTGCTTTCATTTCAGGTGTCCAGATTCACATAAATATAGCTCAAAGTGATTCTGAGGAAATATCTGTTCAACCCTACAGACAAACACGTGTTTTGACTCATGAAGGCTTTCAGCTCTTAACATTATAATAAGTCTCTACTGTTTAAACATGAAGTACAACTTCCAAAATTTGAACATGACTTCACAGAAAAGGTAAGAGGCAGATTGAACAAAAAGCTGTGAGAACTACTGAGTCTCAGCGGAAACAATTACCATTTAAAAAGCCAATTTACCTTCTGTCTTTTTAAGACAGATAATTTCCTTTTCCTGTATTCTCCAAGAGCAGAATTATTACCATTACGTCTTTCTGAAATAATTCAGCATACACCAGAAAACCAGCTTGCAAAACTTCAATCAAAAATGCTAAAATTTCCTAAAGTCATAGGAAACAGTGTTCTGCAGAACAAATGTTAGGCGATATAATCCTGCCAACCATCCAAACCATTTTATGCAATTATTGTAAGGTTTTTTAAAAAAATAGGACACTAACGCCGCAGTTCTTCAACATGGACCATCTTTTCTATGTATTTAACTGTACTATAAACATAGTCTCAACCCAAGAGGTTACAGAAAAATAGTGGCTTCAAGTATTCAAAAATGGTGTATATTAAACACAGTTTTGCTTTCCAGGTACTTGCTTTTTTTCCCCCGATTAGGTTTTTTCCCCACAGTTTTTTTATGTTTACAGGTACCTGTTCAGTGTTTTTTAAAGAGCCACCAAGCAGTTTCACATAAAATATGCTGAAAACTAACTCAAGAATTAACATCTTACACAACAGGCTCTTGAAAATGAAAAAGAAGTATGTTGCCTGCATTTGTAGCTAATCCTCTTTAGGACATGGTGAAATTCAAATGCTGAATTCACTTACAACTTCCAATATCATTGCTGATCCGAATGCCAATGAACTCAACAGCTCCAAAGCTACAAACTTTTTATAGTAAATCCGTTCATGTTCAGAAATGATTGATGCGTCTGTCACTACAAGGACAGCTGAGTTATACAACAGATATCCTTGCATTTCATTTTGAAACTGAGAAGTATTTTCACATACTGCAGGTCTCAATCATCAAAAGAACATCTAGGTCAGATTAACTAAATCTCCAGGGCTTGCCTGATAGTCCATATTTGTAGCTTATCCCTTACCATCTTAGGGAATTTTAAACATTGCATTTAGCAGGAAGCAGACTTTCTACAATACAGCAGACTAGAACACAGAATTAAAAAATGCAAGGAATAAAAAAAAGTAAAAACCTGTTACTCTAATTACTCTTCCAAATTCCCATTTAAAATTTTGATCTTGCTTGTTTCAGTGTGAAAGAAAAAATTTCTATTATTGAGTCATAGTGTTTTGTTTTGAGGTTTTTCCCCATTTTTAGAGCATTCACTGCTTTAAAGAATGAAACAACTATTGAGAGTCAAGCAATTCACACAGCATATAAACTAAACATGGAGGTTTTCTGGCTTTTAAATTCTCGGAATATAAAACAGCTGTACTGTACACCAGTCCAAAGGTTCATCTAGCTTTTTATCCTCTTCTTAACAGTGCCTGTGGGAGAATATGAAGTGACAGAACCCCCAGCAATACTTGCCCCTTAATGCTCTTTCACTCTCCGACTACCTGACGTTCTGTGGGTCACAATTTCCAGTAAGTGATTTCTCCTCCAGGAGCTTTTCTGGTTGCCCATGGAAACCCATAAGATTTATCATTCATAAGATCTTTTGGCAAAGGGTTGCCTCATTACCTTCTGCAGAAAACAACCAAAATACTACCACCTTTTGTTCGTTTTCAGCCTAGCTACTACCAGCTTCATTTGAAGCCCCTAGATTTGATATTGGAAGACAATGCACAATTGATTTCTCTTTATGCTCTCCATTTCATATTGATTTCATGAGCAGTAAATATAATAATTCCCTGTTTCACTGTTTCTTTTCCAGACTAAGCAGAACTCACTTCCTTAGTCCTATCTCCTACAGAAACCATTCCATACTTTTGATCACCTTTGTTACCATCTTTGAGGCTCAGCATACAACCCTACGCTAATTTACTCATTGATTCTATACCTTCAAACACAGAAAGTGAAAACTAACCGGACGGGGAAAAAATATGCTTCATCTTTAGAAGAACTCTTGCCAAGCAGCACTCAAAAATCTTGCGAATGCAACAATCCTAACACACTGAAAGCATGTGATTTCTTCTCTTCCTTCCTAGAACCAGCCACTTCAACCAGGTGATGGAAGGTGTTCCAATCACCAGAAACATCTTTCCTGTACTAACATTTTTATTTGAGCTAATTTCTACCTATTACAACTGAAAGAAAACAGATTGTCTGGGAAAATATTGACCTGTCAGAGAGGATTCCACTTGATATTTTTCCAGATTTTTAGATAATAATAGAAATTTTCAAGTTTTGTCTACGTTAGTGTTCTGTAACTGTTACAGCTAATAGACCAATACTATTTTTTTTACTTTTAAAAAGCCTTTTTTAAAAAAAATAAGGAATTTACAGAAGACATATGGAAAATATTTATTTACTTCTCTCCACTTGCCTAAAGCAAACTTTTTCTCTTTAAACACAAAACTTACTTAAGGAGAAAAATCACAAAACCCAACATAACAGACCAGAAACCCTGTAGTATTGTTCGGAAGATGGACTTTCAGAAAACTAAGAGTTGAGAATATCCCCCAACGGTACCACTTTTGCTATAGCTGGCTTAGGATGCATAACTATTTAAAAGCCAGCAAAAGCATTTTTCATTTGGCATATACCTGACACGAGGTAGATTACTCTTTTGTTTTAACCTTCCAATACTGCACTTCCACAAACTACTACTGTGCACTGGTTGGCAAAATAATTGTTACATATCCTGGGCAACTTATTCTAGCCTTTTATAGTATAACTTCACTGTGAATAACACATCAATCCTAACCCTTCAAGTTTAACTCTGCCTTCCTTAAGTGTTTTATGGTTTCTTCTAGATCATTACATTTTCCTCATAAATTTCAGTCTTTTCTTAGGGAAACAGTTCTACTATAATCACCGATACAAACATATTGGAAAGAAACAGCCAAATTTTATAAACACTATCCATGCTTCACTGTCTGATGTTTTTTTTTTGGATAGGTAGATCCATTCATTCCTCTCTCTGCAGCTAAAAAACCCAGTAATAATAAGAGACAGCTAATGCTGTTAAGTAAGAAGAACATTTCACAATGAGTTACATCAACAGCCGTAACAGACTTATGTTACCAGTACTAGAACCAGTTACTGAGATTTAGATGCCAAAGCAATGTTTTGCAAGAAAATGCATTACTTCTCCAAATAGACAGGCTTAAACAGACAGCTATAAGAACTGATGTATGTCATTTCTAGCAGCTCTCTCCAACATAAGCATTGGTGAAAACAGAACATTTGATGGGAAGTTCTTAATTTAAAGACAGATTTTTCCCTGATTCCACAAAAATGTCCATAAAATCTCACAAATTCCATGCAGCTTTAATGAAGGCTGTGATATTTTTGCATGGCAGCTTAAGTTTTTTACAACATAAACACTGTATGCTATGCCTGAATCTTGCCCTACATTAAAACTCTCGGCAGAAGTCCTCACTTCTCTTAAGCAGTAGGTGTACTGCTTAACCAGAAAGTTCAAAGAACATGCAGATATAAGTGTTTGTACCTTATATAGCCATCTAAATCTAGTTGATAGATGAGATGGTTAAAATTATCTTACACTTCTGTTATATCTTTGCCTCTTATTAAATACTCCTTCACCTTCAAATAGCAATGCATTAGTTTTCAAAGATACTGATTATGTGGTGCTTATGGGCATGGTTTAGTGGTGGACTTGGCAGTGCTAGGTTAATGGTTGGACTTGATCTTAAAGGTCTTTTCCAACCTAAATGATTCTGTGATTTATATTAAGATTTTTTTTTAAATAATCTTAAATCTGTGTTCATACGCATGAAACAAGGATACCACTTGGCTCCATTTCTTAAATTATGCTATAAAGATTATAATGTAAGTGAAGTACCATAGTGGGATACACAGAAAATACAGAAGATGGTTTTGATTACTGGTTCTAAACAGACGAACTTTTACCCAATAGTCCAGAAGTTTATAAAAGAAGCACCTTTAAAGACTGAGAGATCCAAAACCGATCTCTGCATCAAAAAGCATCTTTCCTATTGCAATCACATCAGCTATCTAATAAAATACATTACCTTTCTCTAGCTCTGCTTTTCTTTAAGTCATTGTACTACCAGAGTAACACTAGAGCTACATCTGTATATGGCAGGCAATGGAAGTAATACTTTTCTACAAGTTCATTTTCCACCTTGAAAGAAGCTTAGCTCTCACGGATTTCAAAAATGGTTTATTTAGCGATGGCATGAAAAGATATCCTCATTCATTCTATTCTTTCTAAACAAAAGAAAACCTTGCAAGCTGCTTATACCTAAGACAAGATTTCTCTAAAAAAGGAGGAGTAATTGCTTTTGGTTTTTGTGACCAATTTTGCCCAGAAATAAATAATATGACTAAGCACACCACAGTTTCCATGATACTGACTTCTTTAATGAGAAGCTCATCTGAAACATCCCAACACTTGCACAACTTTTTGGGTAACTGTATGAAAGCTTTAATACAATTAAATCTGTACCTTCAATAAGACTACTTTTCAAGTTTGATAATGACAACAAGTACCCTAATATAGCATCAGAATTTTGAAAATTATGAATTGCTCCACTGCAAGTTACGCCTTCAAAAACTATACAGCTACAGTGTATTTGATATTTTATTTGCACTACCTGATACTTAAAGACATAAATGGACACATGTCTACATATTTATCCTCCCTAACTCTCCTGTTGGGAGTGATTACAATGCAAGCTCATGCTCTCCTTTCTGCCTATCCTACAATCACCTGAGGTAGCAACTAGCCTACTTATACTATGTTAATTTTTTAAATAAAAAGCAGCAGTAGTTCACAATAAGAAAATGCAAAGCATACTGTCTCTACTGTGAAAAGTGACAAAACATCAGTTGTTACTGTTGTTTGTTTTTTTCCTGAACTATGCATTTGCCTCAAAGCTTCCAACAGTTACATAGTTCCCAGACTTTACCAACAGAAGTAGTACCTGTTGAGTAAATACTCATTATTTTATTTGTTTCTCTTGAAACAGGAATACATGTTGCTTTATGTTAGGCAGGTCAAAAAGGTAAGAAACTGATTAATTTCCGAAATACCAAAATAAAAACAGGAACAAACTTTACAACTCTAGCATTACTCATGATAACTGAGACTGATGTATGTTTAAGTACTATTGGAATACCCTACATTTACCAGTAATATTTCCAAGAGAAATTCTGCAGTAAAGTAGTATTATAAAAAAAAAAAATCATTAGACAATAAGAGACCTTCACAACAATAATCATGTTGGAAGAAAAGGTGACATTAAAAATATGCAAAACCCCTGCACAAAACAAAATCTTCAAGGATGTTCTAGACTCAAAACAATGTGATCTTATGTTGTATTTTACTTATTTGAAACATATTCATTTGCTTTCTTTTAAGGAAGCAGTAATTAAGAACTTCTAAATAACATGCACTAAACTTATGAGCACCCTTTTTTTATTAACCCACACACACACACAAATGTGTGGACACAAAATCCAGCTTCACTAATAGCTGTATCAGGGTCCAGTTTCATAAGGAGAAGTAATGCTTTTATTAGACTAATAGGACTCAATAGTAAAACACAAAAAAAATCTTTTTAGTAATTATAGGGCTTGCATGCCTAAAAGCTCTTCAGTGTTCCCCCTCCCTCTCAGCTGTATACAGTTACTCTAATAAAAGCTATTACACCCCCTACAAACTACTCTTCAATCTCAGACCACCGTTATCTAATAAAATTTGCATTCAATGTTCACAAACATTTAAATTTTGTTCTCATCACCTCCACTCTTTTCTTAACTGGACCAAAAATAAATCCTTGTAGGTAAATTCAGACACTAGATACAACCATCATTAAATTACACGTTAAAAAAACCTAAATCCTACTGTCGCAAAGCAATAAAGCATCTTCTCCCAATAGTTTATCTCCAGCATAAAATCAGCAAGTCTCAATTTTATGATGTAGACTCTTAAAAAAAGCAATCTGGATAAAAGAAGGTTGTAATCTCTCAGTATCAAGTAGAAATATTCTCATTGTTTTTATGGTAGATTAAATCCAATGGCAACTGGTATCTTGAGGTCTGCTGACAGTGAATGTCACAATTCTTTGCTTAAATCTGTTTACCTCCTGAATTAAGTTGACATCTGTTGATAAATATATTCCTGTACACTAAACTCACCTAAAACAGTTCTTTTGTCAGGTCTTGAATTTTAGCAGGAAATGCCTTTTCTTGAAGTTATTCACATTGGAACATATTTCATTAAAATATTTCACAACCATTTGTCTGTCAATTTTTCACATAATGTCTTGAGATATGTGAGATATAGTATTATATATTTAACTATTAAATATAAAGCATATATTTAGTATGAGAGCAGAAGATGAGGCAAATATCACACTTAAAGTCTGGTTAAAAGAATTCTGAAGCCATGCACTATGCATTGCCATTTTCAACTAGGTTCCTCTAGTGGTAGCAAACTTGTACAGGTTGGTCTTCTACTAAAAAAATTTGGCATACAGTTCTGAGATTTTTCCCTATATCCCAAATACAGCAATCCTCTCTTAGCCTTCATTTCTGGTAAAACTACAAACAGAGCAGAACCTAGAGCTTTTACTCTTTCATTGAAGGAACGATTTAATTTAATAGCTGATGTGATTTGATCTAGAAAGATTTCAAGGAGTATCTGTCAAACAATAAAAAAACAGCCAAACATCTCTACCAAATCCTAGTTCCTATCAGGAGTCCATAAGCTTCTAATTAGAAATGCCAGTGACCTGATACCCTTTTGTAATGTGGTGCTTGTTTTGGGTTTTTTTTACCGAAGTATTTGGTGTCCCATGAAATACAGTTTAAGGTGTAATGATTTTATCAATACAGTGCAGAAATGGATTTAACACCAGTTTAAAACCCTGCATACTTTAGCAACAGGTGTGAAGTGTTGGCTTCCACTTCATGAAAACATGGTTTAGACTTTTGCTAAGGAGATTTAAAGAAGGGCTTGCTTGAACCTCTGCCGCAGGACTGTTACAGTACTTAACAATATGTAAGTCTTGTGACTCTACCAGAAAGAGCCAAGCATGGACATGGGCTTAATTACACACAGATTCCGAGAGTATTTCGGTAATTGCATTCAGCATGAATAATAAATGAAGAAAAACAGGTGAGTCTAGAAATATTCAACCATCATGCACGTAAAACAGCTGCAAGTATGAGATCTAAGTGCAAAATTCAGATATGACCAAATAATTGAAATTGAACCAAAATGACAGATAACTATATTCTAACTACTTTAGCTAGTGAAATCTTTAAACTTCCATGCAGCATGCAAACAAAATAACAGAATACCAGGTGAAGAGGGGAGGAAGTAGATTCCTCTAAGGTGGTTTAACATTCTCTTTTTCATTCCCACTCTCCTGGATGACCTTCACATCAGTCCAGCTCTCAACCATCAGCTCAATCAGCTTAATAAAGTGGCAGTCAACAACTGAGTAAACATAATGGAATTCCAATTGTCCAGTTCTGGCAACAGGTAAGAAGCTGTGGATTGGAGGGATTTGGAGGACTAGGCTGTAGAAAATTTTCTTACCATTTATATACCAGACCTAAAAGAATACTAGGTCAAGCAACTCTTCCAGACTCTCTGATCTACTATCTGGACCTCTGGAGCAACACACGTGAAGAATTACG
Organism: Gavia stellata; assembly: GCF_030936135.1. NCBI lineage: Eukaryota > Metazoa > Chordata > Aves > Gaviiformes > Gaviidae > Gavia > Gavia stellata. The sequence continues at coordinate 14,286,325 of NC_082595.1, forward strand.
TAAGATGTCTCGCCAAGACAAAATCTGATTAGATGTCATCAAAATAAGACAACATTGTAGAAGACAGTACCTTTCTAGAAGGTACTTTTTCCCTAATCGTATTTATTGAAAATTCATATCCCTTTCTTTTAGCCTACATTAGTTTTAATGTAGTTTAATTTAGTTAAAGTCAAAATGTATTGACTTTCTTTTCTTTCTTTTTTCTTTTTTATGAAAAACAAAATTGAAGCGAAAAAGGCAATTTAAGTGCCTTTCCAAGTAAGGGAAAAAATCTTAAGTAACTAGAGCTAGATTTGATGACACAGAAGTCATGCTGTGCCACTCCAAGGGAAAGCAAGCTAGTACGTGATCTTACGGTAAGGAGCAAGAAGAGAGATGTTGCAACTTTGTTTTGACATGATCACCTTTGAAGGACTCAAGACAAAAGCTAACTCTTTAGCTGAGGTGCAATTAAGAACTGAAGACTAAATCATGCTTTGATGTACTACAGCATCCAATGGTAGAATTTGTTCCCAAGTGGAAAGCAAAAGAGCATCTACCAGCACATCCCTCTACCAGCATAACTTCAAGGGCTCAGGAATCTCCAGGCAGAGCTAGAATAAAACAGACTTTTGAGAGCAGCCAAGGCTACCTCACTTAGAGGTATCTTCTCAAAGAGGCTTTCTTCCCTAGCTAACTGATACAGAACAAGTGAGAACAGACTTTCAAAAGCTTAACAAGGCAGTCTAGCAGCACTGGACACTGTTACCTTATCAACCAAACTCTGTGAAGCCTTAGAACTTAGCTGCATTTTCCCCCACAGTCTTCTTCATCACAGCTTCACTTCCACTTAGCATCGCCTCAAAAGAGGCTCACAAGACCAAACTACCACATGCTTCAGTTTACTTGTTCTGGTATCAGTCAGGTGCATTCTTCGCCTCATCTCCTTTCTATTAACTTTTTTGTTGTCTTTTATACTATCATTCTCTGCTTAGTCTTGCTGTCCTTCCAGCAAGCAGATGAGCCCCAGAGCTTTCAGCTTTCTTGCTATGACAATATCCCACAGCATGAGCTTATATATATGCATGCACAACGCATTTGTGACTGGATAATATACATACACAACTCTGACCTAATTTTTATAATCTCACTCAAATATTTCCCTTCTTCCTTTCCGACTATTGTCACTTAGTTGTACTTTACCAAACATCGAGATTTAAGAGTTATTTTCTTATTCCTGGGGCTTTGAGTTGCAAGTTTTTCAAAGCAGCAGTTATCACTAAGTTTCACATAAGCATCTAGCGTACATCTAATTTCTAAAAATAGCAAGAGCAAAGAGAGGCAGTGGCCTCCAATGAGTAGTACCCCATTCAAACCACCACATCCTCCATGATCTTCATTTCCTTAGCTCCTAAGGAAATTTTTTTCCAGCTTCATTACTACCCTTCTAGAAACTCTTTATTAACTCTGTAGATACTTTTAAAACAAATGGTATCATTAAAATCAATTGACCATCATAATCAGCAATACATGATAAAAGTGCATGCTGAAAGGTAATCTATGTCTAATACGCAACAACATCTAAAAAGAGAAAGCAGCACCAATTGATCACCTTTACTGAATATTATTTCACAAGAAAAATAGAAAAACAATCTGAGATGACCAACAAGGGAAGTAATTTAGTCACAAAAACCACTGACTACAGAAAAGGATACACATACACCTTGTACTCTATCTTCCACATTATATTCATTAAGGCTTCAACTTCCCAACAAACAAAAAAGCAAATAGTAACTTGTTTATGGTTTAAAAAAATAATCTTCTTCGGCAAAATACCAATTTCGAGGGGTTTTTTTCCCCCCCTCGTGGAAAAAATTTCTAGGAAAAATATTTAACATATTATTACATAATAAAAGCATACTTAAAATATAACACACCGTGTAGTAATTTATTTTGTGCCACTTTATCCACTGGTAAAATACATGCATACTATTCCCAGCTAAATTCCTCTACTCCTAAAAATTCTGGAATTTAAAACCTCTTTTTCTCAACAGCATATATAAAGCTCTAATTCATACTTCATGGAAGTCAGGTAAGAGCAAGAAAACCTACTCTAAATAATATAAAAAGCCAGGAAAACTTCCATTTAGTCTCCAGATATCACGTTTTCAGATTTACGCCTAAGTGTCTGTCTGTGGTTACTAGTAATTTATGATCAATGACCAAGTACTGAATATTTGCAGAGATAATTTGGCACCTCTTAAGAAAATGACAAAAGTTTCAAACCTCCACAATTTGATTATTTGCTTAGTATCCTATTCATGGCTGAACTTTAGTCACCAATGTAAGTTTTGAGAAATTAAATGCCAGTATCAAAGAAACAGATGCTAAATCACACCCAGTACCAGTTTTATTCATTTAGCTTTAATTTCACTTCAAATTTTCAGATTTCATCCTTTTACCTCCTATGTGCTTTAATCACTATAAAAATAACTCAACTCCTCAGTATCGTCTGCTGTCAGCTACTGATATTTCTCTTCTTCTGTATTATAAGAATTTGAGCTCCAAAAAACCCTCTCAGAACAAAAATATCAATGCTTCAATATCGTGCTTAGCGATTTCCACACACCCCGCAGCAGGACAGTATTGTTCCACCACAGACAAACAAGCAGATCTTCAGTTAAGATCTTTTAAATGCAAGAATTCTATTAGATAATTCAAGTAGGGATAACTGGTATCTCAAATATTCTAGGGGGAATTTGGAAAAAGGCATACTTTGTCTTAGGAAGGAAAAAACCCAAAAAACTAGGTTGCAGAGCTGTGTTATGTACATAACACAAAAACGATGAGGACAAAGTATTACTTCTGCAAGACGTCTCCTCCCACACATTAACTGGAAAACTTATGCAGCATTTTAAAAACATACAACTGTGTTAAGAAGGAAAATAATCATAATCTGGGTAGACTCTGCAGCTGCCCCTTTGACTTATCAATTTCAGTAAGCACAATTTCAATCAAGTCTAGATAAAATATACTAATCCTAAATAGACCAAGTTTGTCACCTACCACTTCCTATAAGCTGCTTACTATCCTGAAAAAGAGAGAGAGAAAGAAGAAATGCTAAATTAAATGCCAAACAGTAGCAGACAGCGCTTGTTTGGCTGATTAACTTGTAGACAAGCATTACAAATAAATCTGAGCATGGTCTGCAGCAAATTAAATTCCAGTGCTTTCAAGAACAAAGAATTCCTTCGGAAAGAGGATTAGCAACTTTACACCCAGGAATGGCAGTTTAATTTAATTGTTCCACAATCCGATATTTAATATGCAAATATCATTTTGATATATAACAGCAAACTTGAAAAAGTGAAGAAACAATTTCAATATACAAGACTGTCTCTCTTCTGAACTGCAATTATACAAAATAAAGCTGGTCGAGGTTTTTTTTTATTATTGGGATTGAATTCTATTAACATGAATCAGAACAAGTCTAATTAAAGGTTAAAAACTTTAAATGTTTCTAATTAAGAGTCTAAATAGCTGCACGATTAGAGTACTATAGTTAAAATCCCACCTCAATGACCTTCCTGGCCTCTTTGTATTTTCCTGTTTGCAAAAAGGCGAAGAAGAGATCATAAAGAGCCATCATGTCACCATATTCTCTGCTTATAAAATCTGAAACTAAAGAGAGAATAAAACTCATTAATTTACTAAATATATTGAAGCATTTTAATATATACATCAGATAGTCCTAATACTATAATTTTCCAAGCATCACAAAACTCCAAGAATAAGCCATAGGGAAATAATTTTTGAAACATACGGAATTATTACAACATATTACACAATTTGTTGTAGCTTTGCAGTTAAGCATATTTAAGATGTTTTTTCCACTTATCTGCACTATATTTTGAATTACATTCAACAAAACAGACTACATAGTGGCATTCTCTGCTTGTAGAGAGTGAGGATATAGGATTTCTTAACTGCACAGCTATTTGAAAAACATATGTTGTTTTACTATTATGTTACTATTAAGTTGTTTCTTATAGTAATATATGTAGCTAGAAAAAGTATTAGCAGTAATCTTTGAGAGCTTGATGATGTATTATCCAAACGTTAGGATTCTTCCACATTTAAAATTAATACCAATTTTCCATCTGAAGAATGCAGGCATCATTTAAGTGCTTTAAAGTTACACATATAAACACAAACAATTTTTTTCTTTCAGTTGAAAGAAATGATATACAAATCATCGAAGTAAAGCCTCTAGAAAACACTCCATATAACCAGAGAGCATTTGACTACATGCAACTAACCCTTTTGCAGAAGATCCGTGTCTCCTTTTTCTATCAGTCTACAGTAGATGTTATGAAGCTGAAGAATTTTACCATACTTCTTATAACAGTTGATTAAAGCTTCCAGAGCTGCTGGCATGTCATCCCTTGTGGAATGAAACAAAACAAGAATAAAACCAATCAAATATTCCGAGCAGGAGCAGTGCATGCTGAACCCACTTTAGTCTTGAAAATTTCAAGAAAAATTCATTCAGCAGTCTACAATCCAAGAGTGTATTTCCCCCCGTCAATAAACCACAGTTATTTTTACATAACACAAAGTTTTCCTACAAACACACACGTATGCTTGACAGCCACAGAAATGAAATCAGAACTACAGATATATGCTTAAACCTCTTGGTAGTATAATTTTTGATTGTATGACCACTGTTCACTACAAATTAACCAAAAGTATGAATACTATTCGTCATTGGGTGCACTTAATTTCTGAAGTAAAATTCTTAAGTTCTGCTATGTACTATTGTGACAAAACCCCAATTCCATGGCAATTTCAGTTTATATTTGAGAGTACCATTTTTCTTGTAAGTAATACTGTGCACATTATATTACCTCCAAGCATCTCTGTTTAGACATTTTCAGTTTTTAAGCTCTTTAAAATTTTTCCACAGCATTTTTATTTCAGTATAGATCTCCAGAGTTAACTAAATTAACCACAGCACTTTAGCTTGCTTTATACTTGGTTTTACACCTTCATAGGCTAGCTATAAATCATCTATTGATTTCCATTTTGTCACAATTGCAGGGTTAGCATTTTTCGATTCTATAGAAAGGGCAGAATCCAATATATATTTTCTGCAATAATAATGATGTGATTTTTTGCAATTAATTCAACAATATATTAAGGTACAAAATGTATTTTATGCTGCCCTATCCATGTCACATAGACCCATGCATTAGTATATATCCATGGTACTAGTAAATGAATGTGTAAGATGCTGGCTTCCTTACATGCACTTATTCAGGAGCCTATGAGCAATAAGTACCAGTAACAAGTACAATATTTCCACTGTTGTTATCTCAGTCCTTTGCTGACTTTTTTTCCCCTGCATATACATTATTAACATCTTCAGAAGTGTACATAGTTAAAATGCAAAACTGAGAAGCTATAAAAACAATCAGATCTGGAACTTAAAATAACAACAAATACAAATTAACATTCCACACAGTGCAACTAGCAGAACTAAATCATCTGCTGTAGACCCTTTTGCAAAGGATTACAACCCAATCCAAAAAAACCAAGCCAAAACCAATGGAGGACAACCACTGAAAGACTGGTAAAAATATGTGAAGTTATTCTTTGAAGGGGAAGGTTTAAACTGAAATTGAAACAAACTAAGACAACATGCACAAAATGTAGTAAGTAGTCAAACAGTCAGCAAGACTGCATTTTAGATTTCAAAAGTCATATCAAATAGAGTGTGGTGAAAGTAGGCAAGGGGGGAAGAATAAATAATAAAAAAGCACTTAGCAGCAGCTGAAGGACAAAAAACTGACTTGAAATAATAATTTTGCATTCCTGATGCAACTTTATTATTGATCAACTGAACCTTAACAAATTAATATACTACTGTTAAAACAAGCCGCATTCAGACGTCCTCTCCTCACACTGCATTTCTTGTGCAGCACAAATTTTGCTTTTTCGAAGAATGAACTACCTAGATTACTATATACTATCTTGATCTAGGCTAATATTTTAAAAATTTTAAGAGTAAACCACAGAAGAATAACTAATTTTGTTCAGTAATACTGGTATTCTGAAAATGAACCTAAGATGATGGATTTCTACCTTATCCCCCTTACCGAGCCCTGTTTACAGTGCATCTTCTGGCACCCCATGGAGTCATTTGAATTTTTGTCATTGGGGGTGAAGACTAAATTACAGGTTAATTTCAAAACTGCAAGTAGATGTTGCAGGCTAGATTACTGTCATAAAAGAGAAATACTATGGTAGTTACCATAGACAGATATAAAGCTTTATATAATCAGTATTTTTCTTCTGCTTTAGATGCAAGTTCAGTTAACATTTAAAAAAAAAATAACAGTTTTACAGAAAGCTACTCAATTCCTAAGGAGGCACAACAACATTTATACATTCAAATTAAAGTTTTCAGTGATAAATCTAGCTTTTCAGATTGATGCTCAAACAGCCATAGTATTGTCTCAGCTGTATTCCTAAAGGATTAAAGTGACTGTTTTTAGGTCAAAGCTATCAATAAATGAATGAATAATTGGAATGTCATTCAAACAGGAACTTTAAGAGTTTTCTACTCTCTAAATGTATACTTCTGAAGGCATTAATACTGTATACACAGAGAAAAAAAAGTCAGCAAAGAACTGAGATAACAACAGTGGAAATACTGCACTTGTCACTGGTACTTACTGCTCAAAGGTGCCTGAATAAGTCTGCATTTAAGAAGGTCAGTATCTTACACATTAATTTACTAGACATTTATTTTCAATCTACCGAAATCTGATATATTTGTTCTGTCGCATTCTAGCAACCAACCAGTCATCCAGAGTTTACTAGAGAATGGCATTTGTAAAACAGATAAATGGTAAAACTGGCAACAACCAGGTATAAAACAATAAAATGTATAGAAGTTCAGCCCCTAAAAAGAAATTGTTTGTACCACTACTGCGAGGAAAAAAAAATGAAGCTTACGCTTGTACTCGAATTAATATGATTTATTCAACAACCTGCAGTATTTCTTAATTGTCACAAACTGCAGTTAATTCCAAGTAAGTACCAGCAACTATTTTTGTAAGCAGTTTTTACCATCTTGTTAGAAAAGCCCAATGAAAACTAGGAACTTACTGTAGGCTTCAAATTTTGAGTATAGGTAACATTTTAATGTGTTTCTTATTATGACTCACTAACTTAAAAAAAGAACTGCACAAAACGTATTTTCCACATTTTAAGAAAATGCTATACAGACATAAGGATTTCAAGCCAACAAGCAGCTGTACATTTGAAAATATTTGGCAGTCTTTCTGTACAAACTTATGCACGTCAAACATGCTTTTATCTTCCCAAAGGATACTTACCACACTACTACATTAAAAGCCTAGTCCAAAATTACTACTTAATTAACATGGATCAAGTCAAAAAAGAAATAAAGCCCATATATTCATAGCCATGCTGGAAAAATCTGATTTCCAGTGTTAGTCTGGACAAGATAGTGTTTAAAATGTGAACACAGATGATCCATGCTTCATTTTAAGTTGGCCAGATACTACAGCTTTAAGTTACTCACAAATACTATCTGTTCAGGCCTAATAACTGTTCCACTTCAAGATGAGGTGTATTTTTCTCTCTCATTGAGACTTGGTTCTTTTAAAAAGAGAAGATACACTATTATTTTTGAATGACAGAAGGAACCTCAATCATCACTGTATTATGCTTGGCCTTTATGTAATCCTGGAAGAGTCCTACTTTGACATTATTTTTCAACTTAATAGATGCTAGGGTTAAGACATTGTAAGTTTTTGGATTAATTTGGGGTTTGTTTAGGATGCCTATGGAGTCCAAAATACTATGGGCACAATCTTCCAAAATATTTGCGTGGGCAATTTTACTCAAAGCTATTTGAAGAGACAAAATTACTCAGATGTCTGAGTGTTTGCAGCACACACTCTGTACCAGGACTGGCTATAATATGCATGGCTATAACATCCCCCCCTTCACTTTCAACAAGCCACTCCCCTCTTTCTTCAAGAATGTAGCACTAAATCTAACCCTTTTACTTGTAATAAACAACTTTCCCAACCAGAGAGTCTGCCTGATAAAAATAAGACTCCAAATATTGATTTTAATTGGAATGAAGTGCTGCAACATTATGCATAAAGCTTTAGTGAAGTGGCAATTTACCTAAGGGGTTTACTGATTGAAAAGCTCTCAAACCTGAAATCACTAGAGAGGTAGAAAGAAAAAAGGGACTCTCTGGGGCGGGGGTGGAGGGTAGACTGGTAAAACAAATCCCTCTCTACAAATCTGAAGCAGATGTTAGTGTAGTGGGAAGTCAATTCAGCAAGGTACAATCAGCTTTACAAAAATTATTCTGTTAAAAGAGAATGGGCTCTTGAAAGAGCTAAATGTTTTTCTGTTCATTTGCTATACTAAGGAATCTTCAAGGAGACTGGTGTTGCAATTACAACTAATCCTCCCCAAAAAATTAACTGTGTTGAAGGCTTTGTAATTTCCCTAGGTACAATTTAGCTGTCACTTACTTTAAAATTTACTCAAACATGCGTTCCGAACAGCACTAACTTCACATGTCAAGTGCTTTCCAGCCAATTGAGTCTAAACTGGAAGTCGGTGTTAAACAACTGAATGATTAGACAAGATAGCTCATTTCCCTGCTCTTTTGTTCAGAATAAAATGCCACATTTACATTATCAGACTCAACAGGATTTTCTGACAGAGGGAGAAAAAACCCTAGTGAACACTGTCCGTACCAAGCACATGAAGCCTGTCATTTACCAATCATCCTTCAAAAAGCAATAGCCATGAATGTAACTTAATTACGACCCAATGATCCTTGACGAAAAATCATCTTATCACTGTCCTGTCCCCATAGGGCAAATGAGACACTTTTGTCCTTTGGCACTGATGATGCTAAACTCCTAATTGCAATAATGGAGTAAGGGAGCCAAACATCCCTAATTTCATTGCAACATATAAAAAGTTTTAATACAAATATTTGAAATAAAGCCACTAAAAACTAGAAAAAACCCTCCCCACTAGAGATATTTTTCCCCCACTAAAAATATCACCTAATTTAAAAAGATGCCTATTTTTAAAAGTAAATTTAGAAGTCAATTAACTTGCATGTGCTACAATATAATCTCAAAACAAAATTACAGGTGAATTTAACTACACAAAAACAACAGAAGAAAAATTGTCAAGGCACCGGATTAACACTGTATCTGCTGTATATAAAACTAAACAAAGTGGGTTTACAGAAGATTAATCACAAGCCAGCACACAATGATATACTGGACAACGCTGTATTAAAATACACTAACCATTTTTACAGAAACAATCTAGCTATAGCCTTTTGATCGTTTAAAATACAGCTATTAACTGCTTGCTTTCACTGACTTAAAACTACAAAATATTTTGTTCATACAGTAACATAATGTTTTCATAGTTTACCTGCAAATTTTCTTCCCTCTGCTTAAGAGCACTTCTGATATAGGGAATCAGTAAATTTCAAACCTGAAGATGTTTTGTTTCTTTTTTCAGAGGTGATATTATTCAAGGAGAGCAGAAACAAGCTAATGTTAATGAAAAGATGGGAATCACATCAAGTTTTTAACATGTGTATTCCTGTTTTTGGTTGTATGAAAGTTGGCTTATGCAGCTTTCTTGGAAGAAGAAATAAAAATCGTCAGTAGTTACTGTATCTGTTAATTTATCATCCTGTAAATAGGTATTATCAAAGTATCATATAGCACAGGAGCAGGTTAGCTTCACAAACCTCTTCAGTTTTGTAAAACGGCTCATGTCAAATAGGTTTCCCCTGACAGCTGGTAGAGAAGGTAAAAGCCAAAACTACAATTCTTAAAATTGTAAGACATTTTATATGGTGTAGGTAACACATCCTTTTCCAATTATTAGCAGTTGAAGAACCAGTTCAAAAGTAAGACATGTTTTAAGTACAAGCTCTTCACATCCTTGCAGATTTTAGAAACTAAGATTTTTGTCCTACTGTCCAAGGCAAGTTTATCACCTTGAATGACAGACCATGATTCCACACATGGACTGTCTCAATTTTTAAAGTGATTTCACCATCTTGATAAACTGTTCAGACCCATAAATAAAGATCATGCAATTAAAAGCAGGGGGCTGGTTCCCCTTAAATTTACTCAGGGCAAAAAAACCCCAAGATAGTATGAGTTCTCTCTCTAGTTACTTCAGTTAAATATTTCTTAAAATATTAGAAGGCAAAATGTCCACTCTACTAGAATATTAGGGTTTGTTAGCTTTTGTCAAGTTACACTGTTCATCATCAACAACTTTTTTCTTTTCCATGCTCTGCTGCAAATTGCCACTTTTAACATGCACTAGGACTTAACAATAATTTTAAAATAGTCAGGACTGGGTACAGAGAAAAGGGGTAGATGAAAACATTTTACACTCCCAATTGTTGAGATCTTCAGAAGCAAATCACAGATTCCTTTACAAGCAATTTTAAAGTCTGCAATAAATTAAGAACACAAAACACTAGCACAATGACTGCTGTGGAACATTAAAAAATATCCCAGAGCTAATTTCAGAGGCATGCTAACGGCCTGCAGATAAACGACAGCATTTCAGCATGATACTTGAACTGTAGGATGGCAAATAGTAAGCACTACTGTTGCAAGAAATGACTAACACTTATTTCAGTCCCTCATAGCTTTCAAAAACTCTTAGCATCTCCAAGACAAAAAAAAAAAAAAAAAAACAAAAAACCAAAACAAGTGAAATTCTGTTATTTCTCCCAAGCAAAATATGTGGAAAAAGGCTTCCCCTTCTGTTCTGTCTAACACTGGAGAAGAAGCAAGCCTCTCCATCCATAAGATGGCAAAAAAAATCATAGGAAATGAGCTTACTTTGTATGGTATTTATGTACATGAAATGTATTAAGAGTTATACTGGTAAGTACCAAAGACTTGTAGCATACAATTCCGCAGTACGCAATTACTTTCTCCTTTAAAAATCTAGTCTCATCAGCAGTCCTTTTATTAAAAAAAAATTTCTAGAAAGTTTTACCAAACATTTATAATCCAAACGACTGTGGAATCAAACTAAAATAACATTCTTTACTGTCCCTCTTTGCGTCCACACATGATCACTTCTTTATTTACCTCATCATATACTACTTCTCAAGTGAAAAGAACCCAAGTAGCACCATGTACAACTTGCATGTCAGTGTGCATAAAGCAATTATGTAAAATGCAGCTGCTCTTACTGCACACTGCAAAGCATATCAGATATTCTTCCGACACATTAGTTACGTATGATTGCCGTTAAATTACTTTCATAAACATCTGCCTTGTCTTGTGATGTAACCAAGGCAGTGTCGCTGATTGAAAAGATGTACACTATATTCTTAACTGTTGACCACTATACTAAAATACTATTTTTAGAAGAGAATGTACATGCATTCACCAAGAGTTATATCTTTTTGGCAAGGATTTTGAATACAGAAAACGTTTTACAGACCTTGCACACCCAGAATACTTACAAGAACTAGAAAACTCTACATGTTAACAGAAAGGTTAATATGCATCTTTGAGGCTGACTTACACGATATGATGAAAAATTCACTTATTTCACAGGTATTATACTTAAGCCAAGAACATTTCATACACACGAACCAAACTGCAAGAAACTGATCAATCACTCTAGCTGCAAGAGATTAAAATCCAGCAACGACATAAATTACATAAGAAAAGAAAAAAAAAGGATTGTGCATATGGTAAAGGAAATGAAAAGGGACTCTTGGCTCAATTTTAATAAGAAATTGTTACATAGTTCATATGTACATTAATTCAAATATCCTACACCTCACAATAAAAATTTATGCAAAGGAACATGACACATGGAATTAGACACTCCCTGCCAGAATGAATATATGAACTTCCTTTTCTCTATTAAATGGTATTAAAAATATGTATGGGGGAATAAGAAAAAAAAAAAAATCACAATAGATAAACTAGACAGTACCTTCTTTGAATTTTAAAATGTAGCAACATAGCAGTCTACTGGCAATAACATCAAATTATTTGAATTATGTGAAATAAAAATATTCCAGTGTTCAACAACTGCCCTTCAACTCACCTGAGATGTATTGGATAGCACAGCAAAATAATGCTGTTTTGATGGGAAAACACATACTACTTAACCACAAGAGCTGAAAATATACCTATCATGCTCCAAATAACTGTCTTGTCAAACAGACTTTAGAACCAACTAATTCATAAGCATATTCCAATATATAGCCACTTCATCTCTGATGTGTCCATACAACACAGTTGCTGTTCCCAGAGACCATGATGTGATGTATAACCGATGAAAACAGACTTACCTAACTTAAGAAAACATATTCCTTCATTACTATTCCTAGATCACTTCAGTATTATATATGCGTGCATGTGTGCATGTTTATGTGCATGAGCCCTTTCAAACGTGTATGTGCAGCTGTGTATAGCATACACAGGCCATATAACAAATACCGTAACTTGTTTCCTCTGAAGCCCAAACATAGCTTACTTTTCAAGATGAACTGTAATCAGAGGGGAATGAAGGACAGCAGTTTCCGCCAACCCCAGGTTCACAATGGTCTCATGTAATCGATGCACTGTTTCAACTTCACCTCGCATGGCAGCGGCATTAAGAATGCGGAAAAAAGATGCAACTGTTCTGTCTGAGATACTAACATCCTTCTCTTTCATCTCCGTTAGAATGTTAATAGCATCTACAATGAAACAACACAAAAGACCCTTAGGTAATTTCATGTAGGGAAAACAAACTGCTATTAAAACAGCATTTCAAACCCAGCAGGAATGTAAATTCTGGTGTATAATGCCGATTTCAAGTTAATTACTACTTGCATTTCTAAACGAGACTACAATTATAAATCCACAATAGCATGGTTTTATCATTTTGCTGCAACTTTGACTACAAATTATAGATAGGAACTGTGTGCCCACTCTGCACCACATAACCCTGTATAGTCTGCCCTATAGCTGCAAAATTCTACTAAATGGATGCTTTTATCGTTCAATCCTAACATCTGCTAAATCACTCCATTGTTTCTTCAGCAGATGGCTTGTCACGAGGCCAGATAATAAAGATATGTTTACACTGTATATACAGCCAGACTAATGGTCTGATACCGATAGGGCCTGTTTGCTGTGTCGATACTAATTAGCCAAGGAGAGCCAATGAAAGCTTTCTAACAGACTGCATGTTAAAACATTAGGTTCATTAAGCTTCATTAGTAAAGCAGAAACAAACATTTTGGTATATGGAGTAAGTGCATTTTTACAATGTTCTTAATTATTGCATAGACAGACTGTTTTGACTACTTTACATTTGCCTACATTTATTAATTGTTTTATTTTCTGAGGGACATTTATGCTCTTAAAAGCAAGCTAATCTTTTCAGACTGCTTTAATGTAGAGGTGGTCATGATACGATTTATTACGATTTGGAAAACATCAGCTTTGTTTATTATTTTCTAACAGTAAGCTTAATAAGAGACCACGACAAATTTCCAAGAAAGATCTTACAAGAAAAAATTATACTAGCTTTTTAATTTTATTGTATAGTGTTTTATATAAAACCATAACATTTTGTGTCTAGGCTTGGACCACGCTTTTATGGCGTTAAGTCTTCTACAAAATCATAGAACTCAATATTCAGAGTCACCTTTTGAAGTTGATGACAGTCTAGAGTACTTTTAAATATCAACCAAATCATGTAAATTACAGAATTCTATTAGACTAAATTACAGAAATTAAAAAGCTAACAGCTTAATGCAAACATCTAGAAATACAAAATAGGCAGTTTGCAGAACACTCATTAAAAGCCAAAATTTCCAGGCAGTTTGACAGATTGACTCTAAAATTCAATAACAAACACATAAAAGAATACTAACAGAAAAATACATACTTTATAAAAAGTTAAATGATTTTTTGCAGTACTTGGCTCTTATGAGAAGGTTATGTTTATAGGTTTTATGTTCAGCCTTCAGACCTTCTTAAGCAAAACCAAAGCCATTAGTCTAGGCACATACGCAATTTGTGCCATAAGTCATGATCTTCAAACTCAATCCAAACAGCAATGCTAATAAAAACTAGCTGCAGAAATGCAAAAAGCACTGAGCTGTGCAAATGTAAATGACAAGCTTGCCAATCCATTAAAACTAATGGCCTGCACTGTCCAAGCATCTCTGGTTGAATTCACATGCAAATTTGTATGCAAAATGTTCAAGCACTTTTCAGGACATGATATACCATTAATAAGAACTCACATTTTTATTCTTGAGGCAAGATACCTTTATTATATAGCAGAAACACACAATGAAAGCAAATGAATTACCTTCTAGTCTACCATGCCTTCCTAAGACTTCTACCAGTGCTACGTACTTCCCAGTGTCAAGAGCAACAGGTGAATTCTTAGGGAAGCTGGAAATTAAAACATAAAGAATTGTATCAACAGAAGTTCACGCTTTAGGGATTCAGCTTGAAGGTTTATTTTTAAAACTACAAAACAAAGGCATTGAGAGCTAAAAGTTATAGTAACTATTAAAGGAAAAATCTGATAGACTTTAAAAGATGCACCATTAAAATGTGATTTAAAAGTATTTTCCACACACCTTCCCATCCCCAAAAACCGTAAGTTGTATTTTAAAGAGCCAAATGGCTTAGTTATTTGGTAGTTATTTCATAAAATAGGGTATTTCCCAGAAGCCTGGGAAGAACACTCAATCCACATGGCTGGGGCAGAGCTATATTCTTTCCAATAAAGACCATGAAACTATTCACCTATAGTAATAAGTTAAGAGCTACTATTTTGAAATTTCTGCTATCTATTTGGGGTTTTCTTCTGGAAGTTTTAAAATTAATTCCTTCTCTGTTGGTTTATTTTGTAACAATTCAAAAAGTCACTTCTTATCAATACTATGTTACACTTGAGGCAGATCAGTAAAAATGTGCTACTGCAGTGAAGCTCCGCCAGAAGACTCAATTTTACTTCATGCAAGCTCACTATGGGGATTCTGTGAGAGTGGTAGTACAACCAAAACCAACACACTACTGTTATTTGCAGAGCAGCAAATTTTTTGACTTTCATACCTCAATCATTTCACGTAATTTCAAACACTAGCAAGGTGTAATGAGCACTTGCCTGCTAACTTACTGTAAAAGCAAAGCAAATACTTTGAGAGTGCATGTGAGAGAACCTCAAAGTAACACATGACTTGTTCTATATTCCCTGTAGCATCAGACTGAAAGGAGGCCTTCAAGGGAAAAAGGGAAGGGGCAAACAGAAAGATGATCTGTAGGAATTTGCTCCGGGATAAGTCATGCACAGCAAGTTTTAGCTGGGAGCTAATTTTCACAGCCAAAATACAAAACTCTGAAAATAAAAATTTTAAGTAGAATGTTTGCTGACAGTCTTAAAATGATGTCACTCAGAAACACTGCTACTCTAAAGACAATACAGGTGCAGCATATTCTAAACACATTCTAGGTACTATTCTAAAACACAATACAGATACTTTTTTTTCCCCCTTAATTTAAGTCAAACTTCAACTTAGAATCTATGTAACTTTAAAATAAAAGCAAAACAGATCCTACATGGCAATTTGCCTTTTTTTTTTAAAAGGTAATTACTGACCATACAAAGTAGCTGCTTCTGATGTTCAATTATACAAAGCAAATTTTTTGTTTCAAAAAACCACACCCTTGACTGTTTTAAATGCACATACATTGGTGAGGAAAACTAATTAAAAATGAATGAGGGGGTTAATACTCAACCTACTTAATTCAACAAGGTCTGTGTATCAGCATAAATCTCTGTGACATGTTTCAGTGCCGGTGTACTTACACTTTTTCTTTCAGGTTCATTGCCTCTTCTACATTATCATGTCGACAGCACAAATTTATTAAGGCTGCATAGCCACCGACAACCATGTCCGGTTCGTATTTGGCTTTCACTTCAAGGGCTTTTTGCATATTCTATAAAAAGGAACAAAGCAAAGATGTGAACTAGAGGAAAAGTCAATATGACATTATGATTCTTATATGTTCAGTGTGCAGTTACACGACTGCTTAATGCTTTTAGTAGTGTAAGATCACATTTGAAAACACAGTGCTGTAATGCTTTAGCAAATTTTAAGAGTGAAAATTATTAATTTCTGCAAAATATTTTTCTACAACACCTTTTAGATTTACTTGAGAGTAGATTTCTAACTAAATTTTCTTGCTTTACGTTTATATTTCTAACATGTTTAAGTCTAAGACTTTTTTTAATCCAGACAGACACCATAAACATGATTAACCCAAATTCTAAAATAGTTCTTATTTATTTGGAATTCATAACAATTGTCAGCTGGTACACTGCCAAACACATAATAAAACTACTTCCTAAAGAATAAGGAACTACTTAATCCCATAGAAAGCTTATTTTTTTATACATTCCTATTCATACATTTGACCACTTTGAACTTACAATGGTGTTTGCTTCTAGTCTTATTTCATATGCAAAATCGTAGAGACAGACAGCTGAGAATCACTCTTTCTAAACTGTATTCTTACCAACAGAGAATATTGTGCTATCATCTGCGTGACTGTTACTGTTCCTATATATACAGCTTTATAGGCAGGAGCCTATACTGAACAAGAACTGAATAAAAGTGCAGTGATACCCCGCAAATTACAGACACACACTAAATGAATGTAAACTACAGCTGGACGCCTGCCGAATGAAGGCAAGAGACCCTTTATCTCAGAAGAGCTTTCCTCCTGCAGGAAAATGGAATTTCAATCCCTGCATTAACAACCCAGTAATATTTGAATTGCAAATGACTAGTGCATGTATCAGTTGCTTGACAATCTAGATATAAGAGACCGGAGCCATGGCTTGAAAGGACATTTGGCATGTATGATAAACCTATCACAGCTGTTACTATCATTCACTTTGCAGATTATCGTAAACAAACTTCAGCAACCCCAAAACATGCCATTCAAGGTGTTGCTGAAATTAGTTAACCTTTTGATTTAATTGCTTTTTGCACTTATGTTTGATTTATAAGCATCAAACCATGAAACCTCAAGCACTGCACTTGTCTTTGCCTAACTATGTCTTTCCATAATACAGTCATTTATGTCCCCTTAAAAATATAGCTATGCATTTCCAATTATCTCTGCATTCCTTAAGATACCTCTTCTTCACAAAGAGCATGTATGAGTTGTTTCAAGACATCTGTAATAGGCTGGTTTTCAGCTTTTCGCTTTTCTAGCTTCTTCTCCAAAGCAGACACGTCAGATTTAGCACTCTAAATGGAGGTAACAGAAAGAATGTCAATTGCAAAAACACCCTTCCCCGAACAACTTGTCGGATCACTTTTAATAAAAGACAGACAAAATAATCCTCTTCTTTCATACTGCAACAAATTTTTTAATCATTTAAGGTGCTTTTATCTGTTTAAATACTACATACTAATTGACGATTTGAGTCAGAATACAGTAAAAAAAAAGCATTAAGTAGCATATCTACAAAGGTCAACATTACTATTTCTCTCGTACTCAGTCCTTTGTGTTCAGGGAAGTAGGGAATAGAAGCCTGTTTCTTCTTCCATCTCCACCCTGCTCGGATCAGAGATGTAAAGACTTGACACTCCACCATTAGAAGTACTATGGATTTATATGGTTCCTGCCACTCAAGTGGATCACTGTAATTTACAAGCATGAATTAAGCCTCACACCACCACTGTTGACTAACTAGAACTTTCAAAAAAATATTTACCAGACAAGGAAACTGAGGCATGAAACCTCAGCCAACTCCAAGGTCAAGTGTCAGGTCTAAGTGAAAATCTGGATAGCCTTTACTCCTAACTCTGGAAAGTAACCTCTGAACTTCAAATGGTAGTTTTAATTAACATTAATATACTTCCATGATCTGAAAGCTAGTGATCACACTTCATCTAAACGCCATATCCAAACATTATTATTACAGTAAGAACAAGCATAGCTATCTGTGAATTTACTTACTTCTGAAATGTTGTCTGTAGACAGGGATTTAAGAGACAGTAACCTTGCATCCTAAAATGTAGTAAGACAAAGATATCACTAATCCCCCCAAAAAGTTCAATCCCTAAGTGTATCATGCTAAAAATGTTCAAGTTAATTATATAATTGCAATGTTAAGAAAAGCTGAATTCTGCAGCATTATTACATTGACTTGACAAAGTACTTATTAAATGTACCCCTCAAAAACTTTCACATATGAAATGAAACCAGCTTCAACACTGAAAAATCATGGAAAAGTTAAAAGGCTTACGTATAATCACTGCATAAAGGTATTTATTTTGCAAAGGAGAATATATTCACAGAGAACCGATACTCCATTTTTTAGCTTCAAAGTAATTGCTATAGAACCACAGACCTTAATTAATTCAGGAACTTGAGAGGAGTCCAGCAGTCTGCAAATGCCGCTGCAGTGGGTTGCAGGGATAACTATATTCTGTACCAAGAGGTGGGGAAAAAATTATATGAGTTTTGAAACACAACCAAAATGAAATTTGTCTAACAGAAATTATCTCGGACGTAATTCAAGTCTCCAGCTCTTGCATGTCATTGAGAAGTGGTCTGGTTGTACTTAAAAGCAGCAATTTCGCATCTAATAGATACATGTCAGGCAGGACAGGCATTATGTAGCAAAAAATGAAATGGTACCATCTTCTTCAGCTGATGGAAGTATTGTCTCAAACGCTCCTCCTTGGCCTGTACCTCTGAGTCACTCATGCTGTCAATCAAGTGATAAAGAAAATAGCCAACAGCTTCTGTGGAAAAAAACAAGAGAAAGCATTCCACTAAAATTACCGAGACTGTCATGTTATCAAGATTAATTTATAAGAAATCATTTTGGTGTGAGATGTCACCCTGATGAGAGGCTCTGAAATGGCAACAATGATCACTGAGGCATAGAGATTATGTGGTTTGGGAGCACATATCTAACTGGTGAGTGAAAGGAATATTAATTATTTTCAGACCTAGTGACAGCTTTTCAGTACAGAATCTTACTTCAATCTATTTTTTCCACTACTGTGTGACAGAAGTGGTACTGCCCAAGGCCTTCCCCCCCTTTCCTGCCCACTACCCCAAATAGTTGCCACAAATATTTTGTCATTGCTCAAAAGAAAAAACAGATTTCTAACACTTTGCGTATTTATTCTGTACATTTTACCCATTATATTCCATTACAAAGCTACATCAAGTATTGTAATATTAATATAAAAAAACACGAAAAATATTTTAACCATTAGATCAGCTAATACTGAAGAAGTTGCCTATTAGCCAATGAAAATCAAGATGAACAGATTTTAGCAAACAGTGCTAAGTTTCTTATCTATGCAAGTGTAAAAATATATGGGGTCCTGTAGCTGAGAATAGGAAAAGCATCAATTATGGTTTTCCCAAAGGTTAGCTTTCCCCATACCCCTTGTCCCTCCAGCCCTGACAGGAGGGAAAAAACCCCCCTGTTTTTTAAAAAACAGATTATAAAAAAAAAGTATACTTATTTCAGGTTAGAGGATTTGGGATGTTAAGTAGCATTTTGCTTCACAAAATCAGAAGAGCTAAAAGTAAAACTAGGTTGAAAACCTACTTTTTTTTAAAAAAAATAATTAAACACTGATACTGCATTCATTCTAAATCTCTATTTTGGTCAATAAATTTAGAAAAATAAATCATTATCAGCAAGATTTTTTTATAACTCTAAAAAAAGATCTCATGGATCTCACAAAATATGCTCTGATTATTCGAATCAGGATTTTACCCAACATGTTTTCAAATTTCACTTTCAAAAAGAAGCAATCAGTGTTTACTGTTGTAATCCCTCAAACCCATCATTACACAGAAGAACGGATTTGTGGATAAGTTACAATCATAGAAATTGAAACTCTACCAGTTGGTCCTGGAGGCGTCAGGCAATAACGTTCATCCTTGTACAACAGTTCTGTTATCTGGTAAGACAGAATAATCGTACATTGCAGCCAAAAGAAGCAAGCAAGGACAAATAGTATCTGAAATTGAATTCTCAAAATAATAAAGCATTTCTCTGTTAAAGTATTATTGTTTACCACATCATAGTAATTCCCTAAGAAATATAAGGAAGGTTTTTTGTAAATAATAGGTTTTTCTTAAAAAAATACTGCAAACAGAAACGCTTTCTGAGGTATAGCAGTAAGACAGACACTCCAGTATTCTGTTTATGTATCATTCTACAGAAAGTTAGCTATCGTTAAGACATTGCTTAAAGCAAATATTAACCAGTGTCACTCCTGGAAATGCTACAATTATTATGTTCCAATTTACTGAGAGGCTGAAACCGGCCCATAATGCTTTTTTTTTTTTAATTTTATTTTGAAAGAAGTAAATACATGGAAGAAAATAGAGGAACATGATTCATCATGCTCTGCTAGATTTAAGATAACTAGTGTAACTGTTGTAAGTAAGTGCAATTTTGAATGACAAAATATGCGTCCATAAAAATTAATTGCATTTGACTAAATTTAGCACATGTTCCATCAGTCATACAAATTGAAGGAATACATAGATTTTACTTCCACAGAGGAAAAGAAGCATTTACCCAAAAGCCCCCACATCTTACCTACAAATACTTTAACCTAAACTACATCCCTCTAAAAATCCATTTGACTGTTAAGGAAATCACATTATCTTTAGTTAAAAACTGAGATTAAGTATTTCAAAAATTTTGCTTTATCTGCCATGATTCTAGAATGCAATCTGAAAGAAGAGGGAGATGCATTCCAATGTCAAAGTGCTGTGTTTTAAGTAATGACAAAAGAAAAGGAATCCTCACCTTTAACAGTTAATGAAAATAGATAAACAAAGCCAGAAAATACCAAATGTGCAATGGAATACCTTAAATATCACTTCTCATTCTACCAATACCACAGACACTGTGGACAGTTAAACTACAGCTTTCTTCTGCCCTTTTGCCCTCATCCTCCTATGACAAATCAACACACTGAAGAACCTACAACTACAATAAAATCCAAGAAAGTCATGATATTACAGTTCTCCTGAAACAAATGTTAGCGAATATAAAAAAGGATGGATTACAGGAAAAAAAATTGATGTGTGATATTATTTCTATTTATTTCCTAAGTTAGCATTTCTTATTTTAGAAGGTTAATACATGTATTTACTCATAAATTTAGTGAAGGCAACAAAATGTATCTTTCTTCCATTGCGGAGAACAGCAGAAGTAACTCTAGATACTACTGCACGTAGAGACCTCCATTACTTTAGTCCTCTGACTAAACTTCAAAATTAGTTTCATAACAGGAGTAATAAGAGATCCCCTTTCTTTCTCTCCCTGCTCCCCTTTTATTTTTTTTTAAACACAAAAAAGGAAGGATAGAGGCAGAGGACAAAAACAGCCTCTCACCATATTATCCTCTCACCCCTATCTTCACCCAACAGAAAAAGGTAGTAAAACACAAAAAAAACCCCTCCACCTCACAAGCTGTACCTGATTTATAGAAATCATTAAACAGTGACTTTCCAAATTACAATTTCCATTTCATTTCAAGATTCCTTTGCAAAATCTAAAATATACTGCAAGCCATGTACCAGTTTATTAGTCAGCAGGAATGGTATTGAAGAAAAAAGACAAAAAGCACAGTGCTTTCCCTCCCAAATTCTGTAACCACATCCCAGGCAGTACCTGCCAGCACCTCCTCTATTTTAGTGTTCTGCAAAATTTATTGAACAAGTTATTAAACGAGTTATTGAACAGTCTTTCTAATGTAGCCCATACCAGGGAGGACAAGATGATCAGTCCTTTCCCCTTGACTTCATCCAGGTTATTTCTTTTATCTGACTTTGCCTTCCATGTTTTAAGCTATATGACCAAAACTTTAATATTCTACTTGTACCTTATTTTATTAGTACTAGTGTGGGAATAGGAAGAAAGTTTAGGGAAGGCAGGAAAGAGAATTAAACAATGTCAGATTGCACAACCACGGCAGGCTTTGTTCCAGAAGCTACAACTAAATACTACCTTCAGCTATAACAGCATTGATCTAGAAATCAGAGTAGCATAAGCTACACTACATGGTAACACTGCATTTAATTTTTCACAAATACACTTAACCATACAATTTGAAAACTCCATTTCATACAGTTGTACAATCTGCCACTGACAAAAGTCTTGCTCAAATTAATCAGGTCTACAGTTATCAGGCTCAGAATTCAGATCTACAGTGATGCATCATAAACATGCAGCACCTAAAGAACTTGGGTTTATTTACAGCATTATCTCCACTTACCTTGCTCCAAAGATGTACATCATTTGAGCTGAAGAGGGCAGCAAAGGATAACAAATTAAAAGCAACAAAATGATTTTACTCTTGTGTCTTTTTTTAAAAAAAAAAAAACAAAACCAAAACCACAAATCATTAACACTGAGGATCTTATTAAATTATTTAAATAAAATTAAAATACAGTAATTGCCAAATAGTGTTTAAACCAACTTTGTGCAAAGTATTGTACTTTCTACTATACTGCGTATGATCATAGTTTCTGCTAAATAACTTAAAATAATGCAGCAATCCAAACAGATAACTAAGACTACAAAGAATATTTTAGTTTTATTTTTAGTTCAATCTTTTAATAGTCCTAATTGTACTTTTTTATTTTATACTGCATTCTATTTAGCATTTCAAGAAAATAAGCCTCACTCAAACAAGTCACACTTTACATAGCAAACACTATGCGTGGAATTTGCTAGAGCAAAAATCTAGACTAATCTAATTAAAAATAGATTTTTAGTACAGGCATATAACTACAGGCAGCTATAAATGCATTTATACCATGCCAAACAGGAAGTAATCAAATCTCTTAAGGTATAATGTTTATTACAGTGAGATAGAAAGTATTTTTAAAAATAGAAAAGAATACATGAAAGAACTTTAACTTCCCCCCCCTCACAGAACAGGACAGAACTTGGAGAGCACTTCTCTGTACACATCATCAGGTTCCAACCAAAGATCAAATGTTAACCAGTTCACTAAAGTATAAATAACCCAACGTATTAAAATGTTAACCACTTCACTGAAGTATAAAAAACCTGACACATACCTATAATTTGTAGAACATCAAAATTCTCGCTAGAAGCTATAGCTTTTCGACAACTATAAAGCAGCATTAACCTAGGCAAGGCTAAGAGAACAAAAACTTATGACCTTATTTTATCTTCCTGCAATTCTCATAAGGGGAAAATAAGATGTCAGTCTGAACAGCTGCATAGAAACTTGCAAGCATTCATAGAAGTTTAGGACTTTATTTAGGAAGTTCAAGCCTATGAAACATTTATTCTTTTTGTGCTACTGCCACTTGTATTTGAAAATGAGTCAAATGCAGGTCCACACCGGGGCGGGGAGGAAGAAATGCTATCTGTGAGGTTAGTTCAGCTTTCCTGGGTGAACTCGCTCCACCACTGACAGCATGACAATGAAGTGCAGATATCAAATGCATCAATTTCCTAAAGTACTTGACTCTGAAATAGTAATGGTACATCAGGCAGATAGAATGGGAATACTTCGAAGCAGTTACTAGAGAAGAGCAGCTTCAACAGAAATCCATAGCCTGCCACCGACATTGTTCATGGGTCCCTGGTGTCCATACTCTGTACTTTTGTACACCAGTCCTAAACTCTGCTCACTTCAACATTCGACACCAGCATTTAATCATAAAATTTTGCTGCTGTCTTTACAAAAAGTACAAATCTTTTCTTCTATCCTATTATACCCTCAAGCTTCATTTTCAGGCTGTTCTAGCCATTAAGTTTAAAACAGAAAAGGAAACATGTAAGGGTGAAATTTGGGCACAGTCAACCTTGTACATAACTTCTGAAGCCAGGCAGCAGTAAAGGCAAACAAGAGTAATATTAAAGAAAAAAAACCCTTATGCCACACTTACAAAGGGGGGAAACCAGTAAGCTGGAGTAAAAAAACCCCAAAAAGCAAACCACAAAAACCCCCCAACTTTAATTTCCCTCAGAATTCCAAGTTGTTAGCTCAAATGTCCAATAATTATTGAAATCACAACAGTAGTTACTATTCCACTGCTGAAGAGAGCAACTGTTTCACTTGAGGAGATTCTTCAGCAGCTAGTTTTCATGATACAAGTTGATAATATTTTAAAGATACTTTAAATCACATTCTGAATATCTGTACAACTCTCCAGTGGTGGAGGTATTCCATGCTAGCATTGGTTGTGTGTGGTAACCACTGGTATGGCTTCCTTTCTAGTGCAAGGCTTACTTCAACTTAATATTTATCTACAGTTACAGACAGAAAATGCATTTCAAAAAATCTTAATTTAATACATCTGAAACTGATGATTCTGGAACTGATTACTAAAAAGAATAGTAAAATACCCCTACTGGATCTAAAACGTTATTTCACTTATCCCTTGGGAGTCAAGGTCAGCTAGGGCCTAGTTAACAAACCCAATTTGAATACTAGTTTGCTTTGTCTCCTCCCTTTTCCCATGGTAGAGCAGGATCAGCTAGACAGAACTTGCAATTTACTAGAAAAGTATTTTGGTCATATTCACCTGTTATGTTTTACTAATATCTAACCTAAAAATAGTTACATCTCATAGTCATTACAAAATTTTAGGAAATAACTTAGTCAACAAAATCAGGCTTCAGACACTGATCCTGAGTAATATTAAGTGACCTCTCTGGTTCCCAGTGGTGTAGGTATGCTGCAAAAAAACTTCATTCACAGTCCTAAATGTTTGACTGGGGCAAAAAGTGAGTGACAGAAATGCTTGTTAATTCACATATACTTGCTTAAACTTAAGAGAACCCTGCAAATTCACAAGGAACCCTCCTTACAAAATGGGACCATAAGGCTGTGAATACAAAGTCACAGCAATGTAGCACAATACTAGGTGTTAAATGTGAGTATTCAGGAGTAGTATTAACCCAGAGGGCACAGAAAGCTATCAGATGTAGTAGAATATGCCTGGCTCCTACTGGTATTTCATCTTCATTAAGCTCCCATTTACTTTAATGGTTACTAGTATAATCTTCAGGGAAATCTTATATTAGCATAGCAGTCTATAAACAAAAAGTGAATAAACTCCCGAAATGTTTACTACCCTGAGAAGTTTATATACTGTCAAATACCACAGAACAAAAAAGAACAGTGAAGTTCTTTTTAATCCACTATATATAATACTTCAAAGATATGCTCATACATAGCAGAGGCAAGGAAACCAGGGAGAGCAAAGAGGAACAAAGGTACTCCTCAGATCTGCTACAGCTGGAACCCTACTTTCAAATTTTCAAACATGGAATGAAGGGGGAAAGACTGCACAGGCTTGTGCTCAACAAGGCAAAAAAGAGAGGGAACTTTGCTACAGAGGAAAAAAAAAAAAAGGTATTCATATAGCAACCTTACCTTTTAAAACCCAGAATGAGGCTGTTTCTAACCTGACGAATATCAATGGGAGGTGTGCTTGCTGAAGACACTGTAAATGAAAGAAATGTTTCTAAATAGTCACTGTAAAAAAAAAAGCTGAACTGCAACAAGTCATTAGGTCACGTAAACAGGGTGTCTTTAGATGAACTATTCCATTAGTTTAGTAAATGCTGACAAACTTTTGTAAATCAAGATTTCAAATACCAGGGTATTTGAAACAGTCCTGGTTTTATCAGCTTTAGATCTGCTCCGTTTCAAAAGGGATCAAATATTCTAAGAGCTATTTTTCCTTCTTCATTACCTTTAATATCAATAGTTAATACATTAGTCTTTTATACAAATTGGTAATAGGAATAAGCATCTTGTCTGTAAAAAAGTACAAGACCGAACAAAATATTATAAATATAATATATATTAAATATAGTATATATTATAAACATAAATATAAACCAAAACCCAAAACAATCCTAAATCAAGAAAACTTGAGATATTAGCACTGGAACAAAAAGATCCAGAGGCAAAAGGTTTGCTAATTGTTTCAGACCGAATACCTGCCTTAAAACAGGCTTTACAATTTTGCCTTCTATTTTTTTCACTTAAAAAAAAAAAAGGTCACTTTCTTAGGTGTTTGCTTCTGCTGGTGTAAATTGCCTGACAAGAAAGAAAAAGTAGTTCCACCTGAAGTGCTATCCACTGAATTAAGTTAAACATAAGGGGAACAAAGAGAAACAGTTCTAAATGTTGATATTTACAATATTGGTTGAACACAAAGGAAACTGTAAAATTACTTAAAACTAGATGTCCCTGAGAGGTCATTCAGTTATGCCCTATGTCCTCATCTTTACATCATTTCTTGGTTAAATATTCCAAACCATTCTACCCTGTTCCTCTAGAATTGCTGTCTCTCACTCTAGCACCATAGTCCAGCAAAGCAAAAAGTACAGTAGTAGATGCATTTAAGTCTTGTGTGAAGTTATTATCATCCGACTTCACTATCACAATAGAATTAACCCCTGTAAAAACCTGAATGCAGTGGGCCCTTTCAGCAAGGGCTGCAATATGGGATTATAGAAGAAGAGAACTGAAATAAAACCACCAGCTCTTTAGGAACCTGGGAAATAAAAGGCAGACAACATGCTAAAACCACTCATTAGTCTAACTGCAAGCATTTAGAAAATTAAAAGTTTTAAATGTTGGAACGTTTATTTTAGTTTGAAAATCTCAGGTAAAGTTGGTTTCAAGAAATCCTCAATACAAGTTGTCCTCCAGTGGTATATTAAACTTTTTGCTCATAAAAAGACGAGCAGAAAAGCATCTTAGTATGCTCAGCTGCTGCTGACAATCGGCAACCTGGTTTCCTTAGCAACAAACAAGTCTGAGAAAATCAAGAGGCTGACAATGAAGTGGAATGGAACGGCATGATAAAGGGAAAAAGGCGGCTCTCGTATGCCGCCTTATGCGCCCAGATTCCTCAGCTGATGCTTCGTAGTTTTCATCTTGTCAGTAGCAGAAATCTATACATCATAAGGTATGAGAAGCTGAATCAATACACCTAGAGAGCAACCAGCATTAACAGCCAACCTTCACCTCCCCTGACTACACTGATGAGACAATCTTGAACTATTTTCCATACTGCATCTATTTTTCCCTCTTTGTAATACCGCAAAAGGAGACAAATAAAAAAACCCCAGCTGTTTAATATCTGTGCCTTATCATTACACAGGTGCTAATTAGATTTACTAGCATTCATTTCAGCTTGGTAAACTATTTACAGGAGTACCTTCCTTTAAAGCGCAAGTTCAAAAGAAATTTTGTATGTCTCCATGAATTATTAACCCTAGTCTTTGTAAACAGAAATACCACTACAAGATTTAAATTCAACACACAGACAACAGCTAAATAATACACAATGTGAGACTAATTTCATGACAGTAAGACAGAATGCAGTCTACTATATGTGCCTGTATCATACTTTTGATACCATATTCATTTACCATACACCAGGCACACACTTATTTGTGCCTTGTAATACATTAAAACGTGACTATTTCAGTTAACCAAAATGAATGTGCAGGGGTGGGTCTACCTTTTCATGTAGGAAAAAAAAAAGAAAACCTATTCCACTTCCCAGAAGAAATTTCATTGCTCCTAATAAATAGTTATTCTTTAAAAAAAAATTTCTAAGTACTTCATTTTTCGTGGTTAATGTTTTTTTCTGTAATAAGAACAAATAATGGCAGAATGTAAGATGAATCTTAAAGATTCACTAAATAAGTGTGAAATCCAAAAATTAAATCACTGATTCGTTACTACTCAATTTTTCTCATTTTCAAGACAACAGCTCCTCAGGGTCATGGTGTATAGACTACACATTTCTGTATTTGTTACATGAAACAGTTAATGACAGTTGCAGCAAAAAGACTGCTTAAGCTTTTTGCTGAACCTTGGACAAATAAAACTGTTGTTTAAAAAAAAGGAGATCTTTCTGTATCAGATTTAGTCCAAATTTAGGTGTTCTATTATTGTCTTAGTATACTAGGAAACTAAAAACTGCATTTGTTTTAGATCTTGAAGAGAAACATGCATTCCTACTTAACCAAGCAAATCATCCCATCCCATACATTCAGTCAATGACGTATATTAGATTTTGCAAGCACTGAGCATCAGAACAGTCTTTGGAGAAAACTCTCATCAAGGGAGTAATTCATGCTGTTACAACTTCATCACCTAATTGACCCATCAAATTTATACACATAACTTCCATGACCAGCAGATCAGCAGAGCACCCTCAGGTTGACATCAGTGCCAATCAGTTCAGTTCTTTAAAGTTGGTTCTTTCATTAATAGTTCTATAGTACTTCAGAGCCGTATTGTTAGACTAGCATCCTGCTGTAATTGGTGCTGCAAACAAAAAACAAACACCGCACCAAAGACTTAACAGTCATTGTGCAAGGCAAATTGTTTCCTTAAGCCCTCTAAGTACGAGAGGATCATAATCCTATCACAATCACAGCAAAGCTGTGATTTGTAAATATCTTGTATGTAAATCCTATGGCTAGGTTCAATATTAAAAAATAATTTCACCATTATCTGTTGTCCAGAATTGGTAGTTTCAAACAGTCTGATATCTCATCATAGAGGACCTCACATAATAAAAGCTTTGCTCAGGTTTCCCACATATTTTTAAACCTCATATATTAATACATGTAAATCTCTTAGCTTACAACCCATCAACACTACCGCCAAGTACGTAGTAACACGCATTATGAAAAATACTTACATAGAGAAAGAACATTGTTCAGTCTTCCATGTGCTGCTTCATATCTTATTTCTGCTACAGAGAGTCCAACAGTTTCAAACAGGCAGTCATTTTTCTAGAGATAAAGCAATCAATCATTGGAAATACACACAGAGAGGACCTTCTGATACTTTTTATTTTTAAATGCTTCCTTCCCAAAGGACATTGGCATTCTTGTATTGATAGCTGTTGAGAACATAGAAGGTGCTCTACAGAAGCCCATATGGCTAGCCAGATAAGTTGCTACTGATCAAAAATTATCCAGCTTTTGTATTCAAATCAATTGCAAGAGACAAAGTTACCAAAGGCAGAAAGAGTGGGACAGTTAAACTTAGTCTGTAATTCTGAATTATTCAGCAAGTAAAAAATAAAATCCACTAGAAACAATTGTAATACTTTCCCCAGTAAAAAAAGGACATCATTCATTTACTTAGTTTTCCACTTCAGGAAACAGAGAGTTAGTAAGTCTTGAGCAAAATATTTTGGTTAGCTCTGAAAAGGAGAAAGAAAAGCAGGAGGAAGACTCCGTAAACAAACCATCAGTGCAGCAACTGTTTCAAAAGCAGTATTCTGAACAGGCTTTATCATACCAAGTTCATATTTAGAGGACTACTGAGATCTAAAACCTTCACAGAGAAGATAGAAAAACAAGCCATGCAGTAGTCATTTTTGTGAATTCTAAATGTAAGCTTACCTTCAGCTGGGCACGAGCAGTTTCACTATCAGCAAAATTCTTAAAAACATAGTCTGTGTATGTTTCTGTATCAAGTTCCACCCCCAACTCGTGCATCACTTTCAGGACCTCAAAGATACCTATCAAGGCAAAATTGGTAAGGTTAAACATTTTGGAAAAATTAAAACTTGAGACTCAACATTTAAAAATAAATGTTGCTTTTCAAAAAAATGGACTTGTCTCCTCAATTTCCCTCCCTGAAATTGCCATGCAAAATCCTGCATTTTTATTTTAAGTGTTAATAAAGTTCTTAATTGTGGAACTTGAAATAGATTTACTAAACTTCCTGTTCTGTGCTGTACTATCAAAAACATGAAAATCTTGGCTACTTTGGAAACTGCTAGTATATAAAGCTATTTTCTAAGACAGTGAATATATGACAGTTACTCTTAGTCATGTTTGCAAAATATCTTTTAGAGCTATATATCAAAATGTCCATATCATTGTGCATAAAAAAGAAATCTGAAATTTGGTGTAAAGTATGTAATCAAATTCAAGATACAAATGCATTCTTCAATACCTAACACATTCTTAGCTTTGTTCCCAGTATCCAATCCTGATTAGCGAGGGAAGCTTTCAAGATTTGTCTCTAGATTTGTTTAAAACAAATAACATTTTTGTAAACAAATAGGTTGATTATTCTATCAACACATCAGCTTCAAACTGGAAATTCAGAGAAAGGCTGGAGTCTCCCAAGCCCCAGTGAAGCTGCATTATAACTTCTACAGAGTTCAGATCAATTCACACAACTAGACTGTATATTACTATTGTAGATATGCATTTGAAGACAACAGATTCCAAATCTTAATAGTTCAGCAATTAGAGTGTAGAGTTTTAGAGTATATGTCATGCTTTTTAATTGCTCACACTTCTGATTTGCAGAAACTTCTTACAGTAACCCTAGCTAGCAAACTCTGAACCCCTGTCAAAACAAATACAGGTATCATCATTTTTTGCTGGTCTAAAAATGATTTGTCAGTTGCTGCAGGACACCAGTACCAAACAGCATATGTTTTTTTCAACTTGCATTTCATACTTATTACTTTAAAAACGTGAAGTTTCCCAAAGTCCCTGTCTTTGCCCTGGAGTGCCACCTATGGAAAAGTGACACTTCCATGAATATTTTATGCAGTTCACTATGGTGCAAATAATCAAATGTGAATTCCCTTTGAGCACTTGAAAATACATGCAGGCAAGTCACACTAGATTAAAGTCGCATCATCTGTTCAAGTTTGCCTTAAACAAAAGTCTCATTTTGGCCCAGAATCTGCAAAAATATGAATAAAGAATTAATTACAGTAAGTCTTTCTTGATACCTTTCAAATTTTGACAGCTAGCTCCTATTTCAGGTTTTCAGCTTCCCAGAAAATACATTAAGTCCTCTTATGCTGAAACCTTTTCTAAAATAACTGTTATCTGTATCACTAGAAAGTAGTTTGAAGACCAAGAACTAGATACCACAGTGGATAAGGTGTGGTAAACTCAGGAGATTTAAGTTCAAATTTGTATCTAGAACAGAGTCGAAAACAGGCTTGTTAAGCATCTCCATTCCCTAGTCACAAAAACATTACATGGCTCGGCAGAGTTCCCAAGTAAGAAAGGGCACGTACGACGATTAGAACACTAGCACAACGGTGAGATGCAGATCAAGGAGGAATACCAGTAGCAACACTCCACGTAGCCAAATTAATTGCAAACTTAAAAAAATGCTGCCACACATTTCTTCATTTCTAAGATGGCTGACGTACAATTTTTGGGGGGAATAGAAGATTAATGAAAACCAACACAGAATGCTACAATTTCGCATACGTTTTCTACCTCACCGAGAGCACAACTACTTTATCTTCGCATAAATATCTTCCACAATACAAAGCAATGAAACTTTCGCACTTCAATCAAAATACTATAAAATTGTCAAATAAATGCATGAAATAGGGTTTGAGCATTACATGTGTGGACTTTTAGAAATTATTTGTTCCTCATATTGGAAAATATACTAACCTATTGTCTCCCCCCAAACGAAAGAGCAGACCAAAAAGAGAGACAGAAGTGCAGTCATGTCTATCTATAACACTGGTCTCCCAAACTTTGAGAACACACCCCCAATACATGTATATTTATTTAAAAATTATATACATGTATTACTGTACGGATATATTATGCACGTTATAAAACATACACAAAAATAGAAAGTAAGAAAGGATGAAGTAATTATTTATTAACAGCCTGTTCACACCCCAATGGACTGCCTTGCACACCCCACTTTGGAGACCACTGATCCAGAAGACTGGGTATGACTAAAACACACAGTAAAGTCTTCTGGCCATCTCCCTGCTTCATCAAGAACAGGTTTTTGAGATCTTGGGCTGAGATATATAAGGACTGCAGGAGCTGAATATCTAAAATCATATAATTGAGTGAGTGGAAAGAGGACAGAAATAGGGAAAACAGCCAAAATTCTGTTTTCCTTTCTGTCGATACTGGAAACAGCACTGGAACACCCCAACAGAACAGATTCCAGCCTCAAATCAGCATATCCAAGAACAAATACAGAAGAGATGAATTACAGGATGGTCATAATATTTCTGTGGTAGAGCAGAGCAACCTGCTGCTTTTCAGTCCACCTTTTATTTCCTAAGTTTCCCACACTAAGTTGTGCCTTCTTCCTAAAGCAGTCCCATCAGAACAGGGGGGATTTCTAAGGCAGTTACGTACAGTTCTACATATGCAAGGGCAGTAAAAATTGGGCTTCAAGCAGTTTTCTAAGGAAACAAACCAATAAAACTCCAGTTCGAAAAGTGAGGTCACATTCAGGAAAGCAATGTAATATTTAACATATTTTTGCCGTGCTGTTAATTTCAGATGCACTCAGAAAGTTCTTTGCCAGAAAAGTCTGTCTACAAAACAGTATTTCAAGCAGTTACTTTGTGAAATCACCACCCTTATTCCTCTCTGGACTCAGACTCTTATTTCCCAAAGTAAAAATTGAATTACCATTCACTAACCATGCTTTGTGTCTATAACAACAGTCTAGTAGAAAACAAAAGTGAAATACATTACAGACTTAAAAACTGTCTTTAAAAATAACGTGATTATACAAAGATGAAAGGCAACTATAAAATATTCAGTAACAAGTGCAAGTCAAACATTTCTGCTTATTTATACTAGGCCTTGCTGGTTTTAGTGTATAATCTGATACAAAGATGAATCTCAGTGCCAGTAACAGTTTCAGATCCACCGCATAGTAATCTTTTAAACCCTGGAAGCACTTCCCATTCCTAAAAGCCTAACAGCATTTACTTAGATAAATACTATGGAAGTAAGTAATTATCAACTTATATAACAGATGCACATAAAAGCAAGAATGCCCCATCTGAAATTATTTGCCTGTGTAAAATGACCGAAAGAGCTGTCTGCATTTCAGAGTGGTTAAGTTCTCTACCGTATATTTAACAATGGCCTTGCTTAGTTTCATTCCTCTTAGCCACCAGTTCACTGCTATTTTTCTTTCAAACCCAATTCCATAATACAGAAGTTAGGGAATTACCTTTGATATCCAATGTCAGCTTTTGTTATAATAAACATTAGATAAATGCAAAACTGAACATTGCTACTAGTTATATAATTGTTTGGGTCACATTATACATACTGATTCAGACATTTGTACCCTGCAGTTCTAAATAGGTTGTTGCTTATATCCTGTGTTATTTAATAATTATTTAGTCCACTGTCTACATCTGATCAGATTTTTAATTTTTCCTCAAAGTTCTTTTCCATTTTCAGCCTTACCTTTACCAAGATGCAAAATTACACACATTAAGCTGGGCATAACTACTTCATAGAGAAAAGCATTATTACCTCATTTTTGGTGTGAGATGTGATACAGTGTCTATCTATACTTCTGTTCACACAGCTCTATTATTTTTTGCTGCTGGAAAGCACCATTCCGTTCATTTACTATCTGCTGTCACCTTTTGGTTCTCACTTCAGCATTATTTTTTCGCTAGTATTTCTACAAAACAATTTCAGGGTGGGTGGGTTTTTTTTCTCCCTATTTACTTTCCCTCAAGCATACTGGTTGTATTTTAAGATAGGGGGTCTCATTTATTAATTTTTTTTATTATTAAATTGCAAAAAATGAATGTGAGCTTACACATGGGAAAGAACAAGACAACTTGTTTCACTGCATCAGGAATAATTCCACTGATTCTTCACTGCAGAAGAAATTGCTTAAGATATCTTCTTAAGTATTTTAAGAATTGCAAAATCACCGACTTTTGTAAGTATGCACACAGTAGTAATGCTCCCACCTGACAATTCAAATGCGGAGATTAAGTACCAGGTTAGAAAAACATGCTTGCAAATCCCCAGTATTATCATACAGCCATACAGAAGTTTATGTATCCAATGCCTTTGCAGACAGAAAAAGAAAGGCTCTTTATAAAATGGCAAAGAAAGCCAGAACTGCAGATTCCTTCATCAGTTTTCTTCTCAGTTTGCTTACATGACTTCCAGCAGGAACTACTAGCTAAAGCATAGTCGAATTCTACAGTAGGAGTCCAAACTAAGGCAACCTCTGATGTTGCCAGAGACATAAAAATTTAAGTTTCTCTCGAGGGTCAGATATTGCTTCAGTTTCGGGAGCTAAGTCTAAATCTAAAAATACTTCCATTGGAAGTATGGTTGGACTTGATGATCTTACAGGTCTTTTCCAACCTTAGTGATTCTATGACCCAACTAAAACAATGTTGCCAGACTTTTAAAATATCACAGAACTTTCAAGCATTTGAAAACATGGGAGAAGATAAACTTGGGAAGTAGTCTAGAAGTAACAGAGCCTAAGGAGTTAATAAAAACTGAATATTGTTTTCACAAAGGCTTTTTCAAAAAGACTTGAGACATTTTTATAGCCAGAAACAATTAGGGAATACTTGCTTCAGCATTTCTTCCAAACTGGAACGTGACTGTATATTTAAGATAAAATTGCGATATGAAGAGTCTGCTAAAAGCACTTTTTTTTTGTTTGTGCATTTTGTTTGTCACCCAGTGTCACACTAACAACTCTGCATCTCATTCTAAAGCACATTATACTGCGAGATAAGATGAAAAAGACAGTTTTTTGTTTCCCCAAGGGGGAAGTACTTCTGTTAAAAGCATCTTTTTACAATACCATTCTTTCTGAATTACCAATAACGCAAACCAAAGAATTAGATACTGTACTCTAAAATTTAATATTTGTTCAATTCTTATTCACATCCTGTAGACATCCCCATGTGTAACAGGGGAAAGTATGCTAAATGCTTAAACCTACTTAAGAATCCCAAAGATTGAGCATTTCTGTCCTTCAATCAGTATGCTGTCAGTTCAGGCTCACGCATTCAGCAATGTAAGTTCTCCTGCAGTTTTTATTATTGTAACGAAACTCACGTTTGGCTTATCAGGTAGATAAGAAGTTGGCTTGAAAAAAGGATTGGGTTTGCAGTCCAAGATAGCTATTATAACATAACCTTACTTTTAAATGCTTCTCTCAGATTTCAGCTTCTTCAAGAGTAAACACTGTAAAAGGTATTTGGCAGCAAAAAGAACCAGTGGAAGGCAAAAAGAATGTGAAGAGTTAAAAAGATAATTAAACTCTCTCACATCTTTCTATGCAATGGTTGACTTTACATTTGTAGAACTGTACCATGATTAAGTAAGGAAAGGAGGTTTTAAAAAAGTCTTTCTGAAGGAAAAATTGTTTGCAACAAAGACATGCAGCAAGGTCTTCATTTCCTTTCAAGAGTCGGCTGAATCTCATAGCAATGTTTTAATAAAGATTTGTGTACTAGGTTCACAAGAAAGCTAGAGGAGCATGTGTCAGATAACTAACCTTTAAGGTTCTTCTCTTTCTGGAACCCAACTAGCAGCGGCCAGGAATAGTGAGGTCTGAGTGGCAAGCCTTCCTCTTTCATCATCTTCATCACATCAATGGCCAAGGCTGAAAACATTCACAAGATAATTAAACAATGAACAAGTACTTTAAATAAGCATATGTAAAAATAACTAAACAAGCAGAGTACCTGATTTGTTGGCCTCCAAAGCGCAACGCAAAATAAATGGTAACGGTGCTGAGTGCATTTTTGCTTCTTTTAACTCACTACAGAAGTGCTTCAGCTTGTTTACAGGCTGAAAAGAATTTCAAAAATTAATTTAATACATTTTTCAATTTCTTAAATTGTTAAGAACATCAGATTCTTCTAATGTTTAGAAAATGAATATTCCACATGGCAAAAATGATTCCTTTGTGAATTTCAATTTACTATGCAAATTGATATGAAATACTAGAATCTTTCTTTTATTCTTTAAGAACTGTGCAAAAAATCTACCACTTTCCATCTTCACAGTTGCATTAAACTAAATAAATATACTGTTATTAGTATATTAAGAAAAAAGTATGACTATTCTGCATACCATATCTCTATTTACACAATGCTGCAAGAAGAAGCTACCCTGGTCCATATTATCACGTGATAAATGATTAAGAGACTTCAAAATCTGGAAACTTATATCTTCGAAGCCATGAGTTACCAGAGTCAAACACAGGTTCATTGCATCTAGCAATTGAAAAACAGAAAACAACAAGATTAAAAAAGTGCATATAACTATTTTCACATTAAACTACTAAAATTAGTGAAAGCTAGGAAAGAAAAATGTTTTATAATTATCATTAGCATACTTTTAAACATGATGAAACAACCAAATTTGAGCCTACCTTTTTCAGAATTATTTGTATTTATTAATGAAATTAACTTTTCCCATTAAAAAGACCATGCCAAAAGTTACAGAAGCCTCACCATTGCAGCATGTCAGAAGGAAACTAAATAAGAGAAACACATTTCTAGACGTATCAAAAAAAAGTAAAAATGGATCAAGCATAATTAACAGTTATCAATTAGATTACACATACTGGGATCCAAAAGTGACTTTAACTGTAGATTAAAAAAAACCACCTATATTCAGTGTTTAGTCTCCCTTTTTATGATATTCACAAAGAGCTGTCACAACAGGACTTAAAACCGTGTTGTCTGAAGAAAGGACTTCACACTTACTGCTTTCCTATAAAGTCTTTATGAATTTTAGACGTTAAAAAAATTGATAGATTAATTTCTGTAGGCAAACGATTAAAATTGGTTTACATTTAAATTTTATAAAATGTGATCTAAAGCAGCACAAATGAATCCACAAACTAATGGCAAAACTATTATTTTCCCTAAGTATCCAAGAGAAAAGTACAAAATCAGCTATTTTTGGTAACTAGTTATTGCTGCAAAAAAAGAATGAAAATGCTTTCCCTCTCCACCCTGAGTAGTAAAACACTGCTGTAGTAACCAAGGACATACCTGGAATTAACTCCCTTTCAAATCTTATGCGTTCTTTAATATCTTCGATGTACTGAGGATATCCAGCCTTGGCAAGGCTAAAAATCACCTGCATCAAAATCCTATCCATAAGGTACCCCTCAGTCTTCTCAACCTCTTCTAGAGTCTGTAAACCAGAATAAATTTAACTTTAATAAACTCCAAAGTGACTCAAAACAGGATACATTAAGATTTAGGGGAAAAAAAAATAAAAATCACAAAAAGCTGCAGTTTTTTCCTTTTTTAAAAGCCATTAGATACATGCAATAGGGTAGAGAGAATACCAAAGATCTAGAAAGAGAGCCTCAAACACCTTTAGACTGTAAAAAGAAAAAGGGAGAGATAAAAGGGATATAGCAGATAGTTTCTCTAATAATATATGAAAACACCAAAGATATTCCCATTGTGAAATGACTTTCAAAAGAAATTACTTTGAAAAGGGGAGAATGATTATTCAAACTTTTTGTTAGTGTTTGGAAGAAGGTTGGTTGATGAAGATTAGTTTAATTTGTGAGTCACAGAAGAATATAATGTTTCCTACACCCTCTTCCTTGATTTGTCCTCTCCATCTGATACTACTTATTAAACTCAAACCAATTTTCTTTTCTCATTCTTTTCTGATTAAAAAAAAAAGTAAGAGAGAATACTTGTAAAAAATCAGCTACACAAAGGGTTGTAAAGCAGCATTATCTTATCCACACTTCATGCCCAAGTTGTTGGTATGAACTCAAAAAAAATTCAGTTTTACTGGAAAGACTCTGTGGCTTCAATGGGAGCCAAAGAATAGCTCAATGGGAGCAGGATAATCAAGGTTTACTATTTATTTATTTTTATAAATAACTATATAAATGCCTCACATGCACTATTTGTCTCTTTAAAAAAACCCTGAATTATTAAATCACTCACTGGCAAACCTCTCTTCTCAGAGTGAAAGGCAACTATCAAAGGACAAGTATTTTTCATAAAGTTTGAGACTGCTTTCATTTAACCAGCTATTCAGATGCGAAAAAAAAGTTTAATTGCTGCGGACTAGGAGGAAACAAGTTATAAAACTCAGTATTATTCCTCCTGCATGGATAGAAAGCATTCCAAAGTTAAACTGAACAAAAGATGAAACAAGTTGTATTTGAACTCAAACTTGCAATACCTTTTTGATGCTATCAGCATCACCCTTTTCAGCATACACATTTAGCAGTGATAAATAGGTGTCTGGACCTGGTTCAACACCAGCCATCCTCATCACTGAAAGGATATTTTCTGCACTCTTCATATCTCTAAAAGAATTCAAAAGACAGACCCTCAGTAGATTTAATCATGATAATGTTTATTGTGACATCCACATTTCCTCATTAAATTAATTAGAATTTGAAACAAAGATTACAACCAGCATATAGAAACTTATTTTAATAAAGCAAATCCTGAAGGGTGAAAGTGCAACTTTTAATTATTCTATTACTTCGAATAAGTTCAAATTAAGTGCAGCAAATTTGATTCCCAAACAGTACAAAAGTACAGTAATTTATCTTGAAATTCAAGATTTTCAGACACAAGAGAAATCTACTTCCTTTGTTAAACAGCCCTTTTGTGCTTCAGAAGTGTATAAAAAGACAGTCTTCTATACATTATTATTCAAAACCATCACACTATTCTGCAGCATGTAATTTTTCTGTACAGTATCACTTTATATTGTAGTAAAATTTTTCTGTACAGTATCACTTTATATTGTACAAAAAAATTGTACAGTATCACTTTATATTGTAGTAAAATAAAAAAGGTATTAAACATTACCCTGATCTTGCATGACCTTTCACAAGGCTACTGAATACTGCCTCAGTGATTGGGAGATCTTTGCTCTTCATAAATCCAAGAATCTGACTGCAAAATACAAGACAATGAATGATTAGATATTTTTTTTCTTTGAGAAGATAAACTACTGAGCTATTGCTGCTCTGCTGGACAAGTACTGTATCATCAAACAAAACCAAATCCTAATGTCACTGAGCAATTACATTTGAGGATGCTGTATAACATGCTCATAATTTGGTCATTTTCATTTTTTCAGATTAATTACATTTGTCACTTTGAACTATGCAGACACAAGGGCGGGGCTGGGTTTTTCCTCCTTTTACTTGTTTTTCATGCCCAGCAATCACACTGTTGCAACTTACCCTTGCTAAAATTGTCCCCGCGGAACGACGACAACAATAAAAGATACAGTTACTACTATTTGCTCCTTACCCCACTTGGTTTTCAAATGCCTTTCCCAGTAGCCATTTTCTTACATAGGCAGTAAGCCTTCATAATCTTATACTTTTTCATGCTGGCTCTAGAAATGACAAGTTATTTTCTGAGCAACTTGAATACAATTTGATTTGAATACACTGGTCTATCACTTATTTTTACTTTGTTTGTGTAGGTTGCAGCTGTCTCTTAAGAAACTGCTCTTCAGTGCTTAGTTAAAACATACTTAAACACCTTCTTTGCTATGCTCAATTTGTAAGAATTATACTGAAATGAGTTTTAACATTAACAGCAGGGAATATGAGAAACAGATTTTGCAGAAATCCCTTTAAACATAATGGAAAAGAATACCTTGCTCCTTCAATGTCACCCTCATTGCAATAAGCAGCAATCAACCTTTGGTATGTAACCTACAGAAAACAAAAAGGGGAAGTTAATGATTTCCATGCAATAAATGGATACTACTATTAAAAATGAAGATATGATAAAAGGGTACCTACTCGATTGGGCTGTACATTAGCTTCCTCCATTCTGGCCAAGAATTCCGTTGGAGAAAATTTATGCTCATTCTGAAGGTAGACTTTAAGTAAAGCATTATAATGGCTTGTATCATACGCAGCACCTAAGGAAATATTTCAACCACAGTCAGTGAATGTAGAGTCTCTAAATTCAACATGATTTTATAGCTTTCTCAGGTAATTAATTTTATACCTATTTTATTCTGTATGAACTTTATGTATAATCAGACTGCTTCCTTCTATCCACCTTTGAAATATCAGACATCTGTTTAACAGCACACATCTGTTTATAAAAGGCTAAAACCTAACAAGAGCACTGTAACATCAATGCTTGCGTGCACACTATACTAGTCTCATACAGTTGTATTTATTTTACAGATTCAGCAATATTACTAGCAAGAAGCAGTTCACCTATGCAGCATCTATATATAAATGACTAACCTAAAACAAAAAAATCATCTGATAAAATAGCTGGTAGCACTAGGAATACTCAGCCCACCAGATACCAAGGTAACATCTAACAGAAAAGTAAAATACATTCTTACAATAATCAAAATCAAAAGTCCAATTTAAGCACCTTACAAAAAAAAAAAATCTTTAGATTTATTAAAACACCCCTAGATGTCAGTATAACTCCCAGAATAGGAAATAGGTCTCACCT
Organism: Gavia stellata; assembly: GCF_030936135.1. NCBI lineage: Eukaryota > Metazoa > Chordata > Aves > Gaviiformes > Gaviidae > Gavia > Gavia stellata. Next base: position 14,326,749 of record NC_082595.1, read on the forward strand.
GAATAATAAAACGTAGCATTTATTCAGTAATGAGTATTCGCTGTTACAACCTAACATTTAAACACTATTCAAATACATTCAGTCTTCTATTACAAAGAAAGTAACTAAAGCACACAGCTGTTCTTGCAAGAGGGACTAACAAAACCAACCTACCCAGTTCTTTCATCTTGTCCCATATCATATGGGCTAGTTCTGTTCTCTCAGGTGACAACACCTCTGGTAAAAGAGCACCACAACTTCGCAACAAAAGCAAGGTCTGGTTACTCCCTGGACACCCTGCAAGTGGAACACAAGCACAAATTTCTTTATCAATAATTATGCATTTAATATTAGAAAAAAGATTCGAGACTAACTGAAATATTTATGCATTTTTTTATAGAATAGAATCTTCTCCAAGACTGAAGATTTTTACTGAACTGGATACCCAAATGAAAAAGATTCACAATATGTCATTTACTACAATAATGAGCTCAGCTGAGCAGAAATTTTAAAAAGTACAACACAAAATACTAAACTCAGATGATCTAGTACTTTAAATTTCCCAATCCAAGATCCGTAGATCATTTAATCCTAAACAGGGACATAACTTTCTGGTAGATTTCTAAAACAGCAAAATACTTCATACCAATTCCATATCATTCCAAAACTGATATTCAGAGATATTCCACATTTAAATTTCCATTTCCACTTCTGCCCTTTTTCATTATAAAATAAATGAGATAATTTACATCTAGAGAGTAGATGTCTACCTTCTCTGACTTCTGCGCTAGCCCCACGATGCCGAAAAAGTAACTATAAACTCATCTGTCTCTCTTGGACTTCACCACTACTCCTGAGGCAAAGCAAGGCAGAGCTGCAGAATCTATCACAGATTACCCAATAAAATGGACATAAAATTATTCTCAATCACATCTTTATATGCAAACCCAGCAACTTCTAATAAAAAGGAGAGTTCCTTTAGAAAGCAGCATAATGTAAAGAAAAAAAAGTAGAAAAATGTTATCTATCCCTTTCCTATCACAGGGAAAGGTATACTTTAGAAGTAATTTCACCTAACAAGGAGCAAGATAAATGTTCACATACAATGTAGGAACTGTTACAGATTTTTTCCATTATTTATCTCAAAAAGAGACATACATGCAGACTTCAAAGATTCAGACTTTCAAAATTACTTGAAGTCTAAAGCATCACTAATGCTTTGTAATTTACTTCCAAATCATCGTGCCAACATGCCAAAGTTGTGTACAACCCAGCATAGAGGCAGGAGCTGTTGCCAGTAAGTGTATCTCCAGTTGCTGCTGATCACTCTAAGTCTAATTTTTAATTTCTATATACAGAGCTATAGAAAAAGCTATACAGCTATAAAATAATGGCAAAATAAAGTAAAAAACCCTCAACAGCAGAAAGCTATATACCGTCTAGAATTAGATCTTCAGGTACCAAAAAAGACCAGCAAATCTAGGATACCACATTAAGTATTGTAAACTATGTTTCAAGAGCACAATCTACAGCAGAAAAGTTATTCATACAGAGTAAGCTCATCTGGGAAGAAACACAGGCAGCAGTGGGAAAAAAACTAAGCAATAATGAGAAAAGAAGAGAGGTAAGTTAAAATATTGAAAGGGGGCAGGAACAAATTGCAAATGGGGATTTGAACTTCTGAAGACATAACGGAGTGGTGAGATAAGTCATACTTGACTAATTTTTAAATCCCTGCATATAATTAGTTCCTGCAATAAAAAATGGCAATGCATCTCCAGTTTCACAATGCCAGTGTGATACTAGTGACCGTGGACCTTGAAAGGCAAAAGAAACAGGAACAGATTTGGCAGCATGAGTATGGAAAGATGAAGGACAAGAGATCTATAGCAAGCAACTTCTTTGGGCATTTTTCATGTTGTAATTAGAGATGGAAGAACAATACAAACACAGGCAAATTGTTTTAGGAAATAAACAGTAACTGAACTCCCACACTTTTGCTAAATTAGTTTTCAACATTATTAATAAAAAAGACTGAATTTTTCATATGGAAGTATTTGTTATTTAATAGCATCCTAGTTAAATCTCTTACGAAATCCTACGCTTTTTTTTAAATATACTTACACAGCCGAAGGAAACGACTATAAGCAATTAATCTTTTTGTTAATGACTTCCTAAAAACTGTGTAACTAATCAAAGATCATTAAGAACTGTGATTTGCAGATAAACTTAGAGACATAAAATTCTTGCCAACACACACTCACAAATTAGAACTTTATACCTAAAAAAGAAAAAGCAGTTGGGATTAGAAAGGATATCACAAGCAAGAAGAAAAAACTAAGAAGTTAACAGAAAGAGAAAGAGAGCATGAATTGAAGACTCAGCTTTTAAACAGTGAACCGCAAAACTTAAAAGCGCAATCCCAGGTATACAAGCCAGTAACAATCCAGAGCAATAGACAGCAAAGTGCAAAACTAAAACAAAACCATACGTGCCGTCATTGCTAAATGTACTCACTAGGTACTACTGCTAATATTTATCAAATGTCTCCACTGACTCATCATAACTAGTACCAAACCTCATCAACTGTGGTACCTGGTTTGCAAAATATTAATACAGTCTGGCTATTTTTAGCCAAAGAGATATTGAATCTGTCAGAATGAACAATGCCTCAGCTGTTTATTTTTGGTTTATTAAAGCTTTCTTTTCCCAAATAGCCTCAGCTATCAGGGAACGGGGAAACTTGGGAATCACCTCCACATTTCCCTGTATAGTTCCATTTTAAAACAAATGGCCTCTTAAGGACAGCATGGTTTATTACAGACATTTTAAAAATATACTGTGTAAAACAGATATGATCCCTGTTCAGAGTTCACAGTACAGTTACGTGAGGAAGGTATAATATTACCAGATAAAAACCCACAATAACCAAGACAATATGCTACGATTTCTTAAAAGCACACTGAATTTTTACAAGACTTATAAATTCCCAAAAACAAAAAAACCTGGAAAAGTAAATGTGTGCATTCAAAGCAAAATAACATCTCTAAAGCATTTAAGTCGGTTCACCAACACATGCAGCAGCTAAAACAATGCTCAAAGACAAAATATAAATCAGAACTCTTCCAATTAATTTCCCTGGTTTGATGAATTGTTGTATTGCAGCTTTACATTTAGCTTTTATTTTGTTTTAATTGAAAGCAACTTACCTGTTTTGCATATTTCATGGAAGATTTTTAGTAGAAGGGTTTTAGGGATGCGGCCAGTTTTTCTGACAGTGTTATCCAGTTTATTCAATGCCCAGTCAAACTGCCAGGTCCGTCTGTTTTGAATTTCTGAAATCGGTTCTTCTTTAATACTTCCCTCCTGTTGAGGTGCAACTGTAAGGAACCTTATTTGGTACATAATGTTTCTGCTTAAATAAAAACAAACAAAAAATAGAGATTACACTTCTGTGAGTCATTTTGCAACTACACTAGTCACACAATGTCAAAAAGATAATGCACTTCTTGCTGATGAACAGTTTCTCAAAAACATTCCATAGTGATATAAACAAATGCAGGTGATTCATTTCAGTGTCTTTCTAATTAAAAAGATATAGTCATGTATATTTTCTCACAGTGACAACTTTTTCTCTGACATTCAGTTGGATTCACCTCATGAGTTAAATGGTTCAAATACTGTTCTCACAAAAATAAAATTTTTTAAGTCATCCAAGTGCTATAAAAGTCTATTGTCCCACTACAGCTTCTACAAAAGCTCTCAATACGCTTTTGAAAAATCACTCCAAGAACAGTCACAGACATCTCTTCCAGAACATAGCAAACCAAGGCAGCAAATCATACCTTTCTTTTCAATTAAAATACACAAAAACTAATGCAGAGGCCAGTGTTTTAGACAACAACAGCTTTAAGAACAACGGGATCATTCCTCATTCTGCAGAATTTACATTAACAAGCATGAAGCGACCATCCTGTGATGTAAACCAACCATCAACACTGGATTTGTTTAAATATTTACTTTCTCAAAATAAAGTGTGACAACAACAAGAAACATAAGGAGAAAGCGTTCTTGTTTCTAGCAAAACAATAAGAGCTTGGCATTATTTTTTTTTAAAAGAACAAGTCTATGTACGTAGTAAGAAAAGAGTATTTGTGCCATAGCGGAATTGTGAACAGCCTGTGCAAGTAAAATTATCATTACACACAAGCATTTTTGGAAGTCTGTTCTCAATTGTCCTTACAACTGCATAAAATAAACCAGACTATCCTCCTCCAGAACTCTATACAAAGGAAGTAATACATGCTGGATGGCAAAAAGAAGATTCAGCAACTTCTGTAATTGCCCTCCCTCGTCTCTAGCTCTCTAGCCAGCTCTTCAGCTACATTTCTCTAAGGTCTCTAGACTAGTTTAAAAAAACCTAGTTGTTGTACTCCCTGCTGTTACAGATGCTTCAGGAGTCTTACGTAGTAATGGCTGCACATTTTGTTGAAATGGCAAACTCAAAGTGAGGAGTGCTGACCTTCTCTACAAAATGATTTCCCACACCTGGAGCTTTTTCACAGGTACATCTGCTGGTTGGTTTCTCACCAACTGGTGCTAGTTTAAGGCCATAGGAGAGGAAGTCCAGTGGAGGAGAAAGAACTTGCTGGGCAATTCAGTGTTTCAGCTGCACTGGCAGCAAGCTGCTAAACGGCGGAAAAATCATCAGTGGGGTGCATATCAGTGTGCTGGAAAAAAGAGACCAGTGGTTTACCACCCAGTTGCCTCTTGTTAGTACGAAGTAGCCCAAAGACCACCTTTTTCCATGCTGCTTGAAATCCTGATTTGGTAACTGAGCAGTCTGTCAGTTCTAGGAGTAAAATTCTTTAAATGAAATGAGTCTGAAGCAGAATCTCTTTCCTAATGGAGCTGTGAAAACAGTTTAGTAGACGATCTGTTTGATTTTTGAGGGCACTAAAAAAAAATCCTTCAGCAAGAGGAACATCACTACCGTTTGGCATCATCTTTTTCAGGCAGGCAAACTTTACATTGCCCAATCTCCTCGAGTTTCCTCCTGAAGAATTTTCCAGAGGCCAGTAGATTATCTGCATTTTATTTGACTAGGGAAAGGACAAGGAAGAAAGAATTGGAGAAGGGAAAAAAGGCTGACAAAAAGGAGCGATCCCCTCCTTCAGTCTCATTTCTACCTCCTAGATGCAAGTTCCTACTGACTCCTTTGGGCTAGCTCTCATTTAATTCAGATCCCTCTGTGAGCTTATTTAACTCACTAACCTGGCACAATACCAATTTTGCCACTTCTACAGAAAAACAATTACTGTTCCATCAGGTTAGAGTGGTAACAGCTCAGAACGTCCAAAAAACACCAGAATGAACCAGAAAAAATAAGTGGAGTAGGAATAGGTGGCTACAATCAGAGGAACTGGGAAGAAAAAGAAGAAACTGAAACACCACTTTTGGTGGTAAGCAGCTTGTCAGAGTAACACTATCAAGCTTCTTTTTGGGACTAGTAATGCCATATCTCACTAGAAGTATTTAAGGGTGTAATTTTCCCCAATTCTTTCCTTCCTTCCTTTTCCTCTTCTTCTACCTCATCATATAACCAGAGACAGGTACTTTCCCTAAAACAGAAATCATTAGACTAATTAGAAAAAAATCCAGTAGTACAAGGTAAGAATATTAGTAAGATACTAAATCTTAAGTCCTCTTGTGTGTAAAAACCAAATAAGATGCCTACAACTTAGATAAACTCTTTAATAACACATAAATAGCAATACTCAACTATGTGCTAGCCACTGGACAGCTCTAAGAATGAAACTGTAATGATTACCAAGTTCTTTATCTATTTTTTTTTCTTGAAGATAAAAAAAGAGAATGGTATCATCCACTCTCATATACCCATTAAAAAAGCTACTTGAAAGCTTTTCAGAATACTTCAAGTCAGGTTGGAAAAAATGCTTTGGAAACAAGCAGCCACAAGGACTTACTGTCTTTGTAACACAGAAATTTATACTTTGATTTCAATTAACAATCAAAGCACAAGTGGACAAGACTCCTGTGCTTCTGATCAAAACTGAAACGTCTTTTTCCATAAAAATCTGCTATTGTTATATAGTATTCTGCAAATTATTGAATTATATGTGCCACATACCACACTTGTAACCATAAACTAATTGATACCTACATTTCTTAGCTGAAGTCCTACACTGTTTTAAGAAAGCCATCTTTGTAAGACTTTCCAAGTGTCAAAAGTCACAAACATTTTAAAGCACTTGCATAGCTCCATCGGATTAAGTATGAAGACAAAACCAGCATGTGCATGCTCAAAATATGCTGGTTAACAGCACGAGAGGACTCTAAAGTTTCATCTGTCACTAAACTCTCCCTACTTCGCATTTAGCATGATGCTGTTTAAAACATAAGTTTAGAATGTTTTGATATATCAAGTGCTATGCTTGCAGACTGTAAAATATTATACTTTTATATGAAGTGCTATTTTTATACACTAACTTAACCTTCTGAAAGATCAGCAGAATTGAGCATTTCTATTTACCCACCACCACCAGCAGATATTGTCAAATATGGTACTGGTGTTTCTGTTAATTTATACTGATTAAAGACATTAAGGAATGGCAACACGGGAGTCTGAGTTTCAGTTTTAGACAGGGGAAAACAGTATGAGAGTATAAAACAACCTGAGGAACTCTTAAACTTCCACTGGCATCCACCTAAATTACAATTATCAATCTGAAATATAATGTCTAGTGTAAGACTCGGGTGTACCTTATCATCTGTAGGCTTTCAGCATTTGAATAAATTACACTTTTAGCATGATTTAAGGCACTGTGTAATGCTAAGCCAATCCCATAGTAAGAATTTGTTAAAAATAACTGTAGCTTCAAAAGCTGGATGAAGCTGCAGGCATCTACTGTCTTGAATTTGGTTCCTAGCACTACAAATCAACTAAGAACACAAAACTTTGGCAAAAATGAAAAAAAAAATGCTAAAAGCTCACTATTCTAAAAGATGAAAGACTGAGCAGACCAGAAAGACGACTTCCAAAAAAAATTCAAACTTAACAAATTAAGGGACACAGTATCAGGTTTGATTTCAGGCAATCAAGTGAAGGACAGAAAACAATGCAGTAGGCGACATACTTACTGAAAATTGATACTAATAGCATAACCTCTGCGTGAAACAGAAAAAGAAGCTAACAAAATGAAGCACTTATCCATGCATCAGGAATCTTCAACAACCTTGTGTGATCCTTCCTTAATTTTTAGAAGTTGAGAAAGAACACACGATTAAGGGGAATAAAAAAAAGGATAAAAACCAACAAGGCCATGCTAACCCTTCCAGTCAGAAAGTCACATAACAAGGCAGCAAAAAAGGCTTCTAAATATAAGAAAGGTTATTTCAGAAAATACACATACCTCTTAAAATGGAAAAAAAATTACAGATCATACACTGTTTAGCTTTCAAAAAATGTTAATTGCAACCATACTATGTAAATTTTAACCATTTACCATGACTAAATTTTATCAAGGAGATGGGGGTGTAGTTGAGATTAGGGAAGAATGAGCTAAGTAATTTCTGGAAACATTAAGATATGTTATATTTAAGACACATTAATGGACCTTACTCAACCTCCAGTCCTTTGGAATTACCTTCAAAAATTCATGAAAGTTTTGGGAAAAACAGAAGCATAATAAATTAAAAAAATACGGATTTATGTACAGGCTTTTGGCACCATGTTACATGACAATCTCATAAGTGAAACAAGGAGAGACAACGTACTTTTAGATACAAAAATATAGGTGCAGTAGTTGTTTTAAAAAAATATAAAAATATATGAAATTAAAAAGTGCTGATCAGAGTTTGTTGCAAAATTGGGAATATATTTTCTGGAATTCTAAGTTAAGCTATCACCTGACCCAACTGGGAAAAGACTGGTACAACCCATGTCCATTCCATAATTTCATTAACAATTTGGATGAAAGAAGAGTTAATAAACTTATAAAATTTGTAGACAACACCATAATGGTGGCAAACTCTTAGAAGGAGGGCCTCAGACTTCAGAGTCATCTTGATTACTTGATGTAATGGTCTGATATCACAAAAAGGAAATCCAACACAGATTTAATAAAGTTGTACGTTTTGGACAAAAAAACAAATGCAGAAATGTAAGATGGCGTACAATTGGCTAGACAACAGTACAACCGAAAAAGTACTGGAAATGAGCCACCACTAACCATGAAACATCACGCAGTAAAAAAGAAAACTTCAATTCTTCAACTCCTAACAAAAGCAACATAGATAAAATAGAGAGAATTATTCTGCTTGCCATGGTGTTTGTTTACCCACAAAGAAATAAGTTTAAAACACTCAAAAGACTCATCTGTCCCATCCCACTTTCCAAGTAGAGAAGAAACTGTACCTAATCCAGCAGGCATCACAGTGATAATATTAATTGTTGTAATATTAATTTTAATGAGATTTTAGAACAGGATATTTCAACAGTCAAAGTTTCTCATTTGGAAGCTTATAAAGTAAGATTAGGAAGGGGAAAAAAATCTATCATGCATGACCTTGGCATTTCTGATCCTGCCTCGGTGGTAGATGTTAGATTATATAGTCTTATGATGTAACCAAATTTTTTCAATTATTTTAATTAACTTTGTTCAGAATTAAATGCTATGCTACACAGCAAAACACATGATACTTCTCTAAGGGCTGCAATGAGTGCCAAATATTTACTTTCATCAATTACCTTTAAATGGCATTTTAAGATTTTCTCCATGTGAAATACTATATCTGCAAGCACGTGAAGCTGCACAATAACTTCAGATCTGTTTGAATTAGTGATGTGATTCTTGCCCAACACGTGTCATTTCTCTTTACCATACTTCAGAACTGTGTTTCTTCATACCCACCCAGAGAAACTCAAAAGGATATATTAAGCCCTATAAAATGAACTCTCTCCTACTCCCACAATCACAAGATTAGAAGTAGCATTCTGATATTTGAGCCTTTACATAACTGTACCCTTACAACATTTTCAGCTTTGTCTCTACAATTGCGAGGATGAAAACTGTAGACCTTGCCTACACAGGAAAGGTTAACCAATTATACATTTGTAATCCTAACGCACAACCACATGCTATTTAGCGGTAACTTTTCACCTCCAATTTAGCTTAAAACATTTGGAAAGTAGTTGAAGATAAACTCGTAAAAAAAAAAACTTATGCAGAGATGAAGCGTGCATGGGGAAATTTATACCAAGTCAGCTAGTAAAATACTTCTACGTTTGCAAGGATTTAGTGAGAATCCCAATACCATACTAATATACTTACATGTTTTCCATATTTCTAGAGCAGACTAAAGGCAGTGCCTTCAATTTCCTAAAGGAACACATCTTACACACCAGTCTGAGTAAAAAATGTCCCATTTTTCCCACAACTCAAAAAGCAGGTGGTTCCAGTATTCTCCCTGGCAGCAGAAGAAAGTTTACTTTCTGTAAAACTTGACCAATTCCAAACATTCAAAAAAAGAATTACAAAGCCACCATATGGATATTTGCCTCCCTTTATCAGAGCCACAATAAGGTAGTTGCTATGCTTTTTCCAACAAAAGTACTGAAAATTTTGTTCTTTCTAAACTAAACAGGCAAAAGGTGTATGAAAAAGTTTTCAAAATACAAGCCATGCTCAAAGTAGAATAATGGTAAACTTAAAATTCATTCTGTAGATAAAAGCACTACAGACTTAACATTAGTTAAATTTACTAAATATAAGACTAAATATGCCACCTGAGACCCCAGCATGATTCACATGACTGCTAAACAGTATTTCCCCTGACTTAGCTATGGTCACCTACAAAAAAGGCCACGATGTTCAGACCACTGTATCTTTGTTTCAGTGAAATACAGTAGGATCCTACAAGAGAGAAAATTTTATGTTTTTTCATGTAGACTGAGAAACCTCAAGTTTCTTGCAGAGTATCTAAAAACTGCCTAAGCAATTCACAAGAAGCAAAGCAGAAAAAACTTTGCTTAGTGCTATTTCTTAGGAAGTCTCTAGACATTATGTCCGTCAGTAAAACACATACAACTACAACAACAGTGCAGCTTGTGAAACTTTACTACTACAGAATGTTGCTTCAGTATTACCACAAGCGAGTCTATGAATGCCTCCTCTGCATTTAAAGCCCATTAATTCTATCATGTTGCTAATGTAAAGTAATTAAGCATCCAATTCTACATTCTCATCCACTGGTGATGGATTGCTGAGTATGATAGTGAATAGCCAAAGCAACTTGTTTGCAGCTAATTTAAAAATAAAAAGTAGCACGCGTTAAACCATGAATCATTTGAGTTTTTAACTTATGGTTTATCCAAAGCTCAAATCAAATCCCCCCAGATGTGAAACAAGATTCTTTAAAAGGGTATTCTCCCTCCCATCTCACCAACATGCTTTAATCTTGTACAAACACACCACAACATACCGAAAGTCAACAGTCTTTACAAGGACAACTTGAAAAGCATTGCACATGGTACCCTCTTACCAACCTCCTCAGCAATCACTCCTCTGAACAGAACACAGATCTTGCAAAAAAACAGAAGCTTTCACTACAGCACAATGTGCTGTTTGGGGAGATGCTCTTTGCTCCACAGTCCTGAAAACTGACATTTAAACTCACAGACAAGAATCTCAAACTGAGGAAGTGACAGCAAGGCCAAAGACGCCTTGCGAGACTTGCATGTAGAGATTCCACTTGATTTTCCTCTTCAGCTATACTTTTATGATGTATGCCTTAGGAGCTTAATTGTTCTCCTTTTCTCTGACGACAGACAGGGTGTCAACTTCAGGATGAGCATCCTAGCACTCACACATCTAAAAGTGCAGTTCAGCAATACAGTTGCATTGATCTAATATTACAGTCATCACACAGGGTTCCCACTTCTCCTTTTGCCCATGGTCCCACCCTTCCAGAGTTCAATGGGATCCTTAAATGATCCAATAAAACCTCTCGATCTGTCAGAAAACTGTTTCCTTACAGTAATATGCCCAGTAACAGGTCCAAGGAGCACCCTGTTTTAGAGGAGGACAAGCTGGCCAGCAATGGGAGGGTGGTCAGTGTGGGAAGAGTGGAGCCAATACTGTTCCTCCCAACACTAACTTTCCCACAACTGCAAGCTGTAACATCAAACCATAACATAATCACCTAGAGTATGTAGAATAAAGTCCCCAAAAGATATTCTGATGTTAATTCAAAATGTACTCTGAACACTTGTTGATAGAGAAGATTGTTACAGCATTCTTGACAGTCAACTACTAGCAGCAAATTTAAGCATCTCTTCCCTTAGTGAAGCTTCTAAGAATAAAGTTCCAGTAAATAATTTGTACCGTATAAAACAGTGCAGTGCTGAAGTTTGTTGTATTGGTCTGTCATGGCTTACTTATCTTGTTATAATTGCACAGCATGAGAGTCACAACATATAGCTCAGTATATTTCACATTTTATACTAGAGTCAAGTGAAATAGTAAGTTTGCCTTAGATCTGATCTGCTATGAAATGCTTCTCACCCATCCAATGTAATTGGATATCCATCTACTGTCCTAACCCATTTTCAGAAGTTTAGACTAAAAATCAGAGCAATATGATGCTTTGATAAAATCTGTGCTTGAATGTGAATGGTTGCTGTTTCGCATCTCTAAAGAAGTTAACAGATTTGCAACTTTTCTGTAACCATTATTGTAATGAAAGTCTTAAACCTGCTTCTGAACTGACTTCATTATGTTCAATGCTAAAACAACACTACCAAGCACATGTAAGCATACAGTTATTTACCCAGTTCTCTTGTGAAATGGTGCATTATTCCTTGGTTTTTTTTTTGCTCTTAAAACTGTGGGTGTTTTTCCCCACTATTACAATTAGAACTTTATCAATATTCTCTGCAATTTACTGCAGCAGACTGCATTTCACTCTCAGAAAACCATCTTGAGACCTGAACAGTGAGTATAGCAAGTCTAAATGTTGTCCATATGTTCTTCTAGTTCTTCAAAAGAGGTCCATTTCCAGAAATTAAGGCTTAAGTAGAAAAAACCAACAATGAATAGTTATTTACCGTAAAAAAAGAAATGCGATTATATGCTCATATGTGCATTTTCAGTTTATAAATACTACCTTTACTTTACACTTTGGTCCTAGATTATCACTTGCGCACTAAGATGCGTAAACCCGTATAGTAAAGTGACAGTAAGACAAAGATTTTAGGTGAAAAATTATCTTAGGAATTAAACTACTGGACAGAAAGAATGCACAAATTTAGGTGTGCTGCTCGGTCTTATTCCAATATAATTCACAGTTTAGACCAAAACCTAAAAGCTACGAAATAAATACTGCTTCTGTTTCCTGTGAATACGTTCTCTACCAAGCACCTTTCTCACATAGTTAAGTAAATCTAGCCGGAGAATTAAAGAGTTTTCAGTATTATCACTATCCCACATATGACCCCATTCATACTTGAAAACATAGAATAATAAAATATGGTGCAAGAAAAAAGTGTCACTTGGGGGGGTGGGGAACCAACTGAAAGACCAAAACCCAGCTGTTAGAGCCAAATTATCATCGCATAAAGCACCTTTCAAGTTCTTTCCAGAAACGCAGTTCTAGAAAAAAAACCACCACACTGTTAGTCCTTCATCAAGTCACACGTGAATTTTGGCGAATAATACTTCTTGCAACAAACTAATTTAGGAATTAAGCTTCCAGTCGAGGAAAACAAAGATCAGACGAATTACCACAAAGTAGAAAAGTTTATTCATGATTTGCAACTAATTAAACACGCTGTTCTGTTGCCAACCATACAGCAGATGTCTTCCCAGCCCCTGGTCCTTCCTGCACACAGGTCTACTCCATCCTTCATACCAACTTTAGCATTTAACAATCTGTTACACTTCAATCACTAAAACCAACAGAAAACTACATTCTTTTTTAGGTAAGATTTCAGTCAGGCTACCGAATAAAATCAGCTCCCAATAGGTTTGATAAGCACTAAAGCTACTGCAGGTAGCAACAACTTCCTTATTTTGGTGGTGAGACTTCCCTCTAGGAGTTGTCTGTTGCTGACTCTCATCTGTTCCCATCTCTTCTCCTGAACCAGCTCTGGAACTCGCCAAGTCCTCTGCTGAGCATATTTATCTACCTAGAATGGCAGACAACTGTTCTGGTTCTCTATCAGGCATTAAGTTACATTGACTTAGAGGAACCATCAGAGCTATAACGAGGCACAAGCCCCTTCCCACCCATCTGTACTGCATCCTCACTAGTATTTGCAAACACTGGAAGAAACACAGCAAACATTCACATGCTTGGAAGAAACTGATCTAAACCGCTACTTAGCTAGGCATTTATATTTACAAATTATTTATAATTATTCTGTTTCATTTTATACAACTTCTCAGTTAACAACTGTAATTATAATCACAGCAAGTCATTTAACATAAATGAAAGCTAAGCATCTCAACCCATTCCCAAATCCCTGTTTTAAGACTTACAACCTGGACATGGTGGAAATCAAAAATCTAACCCCATCAAGGCTCAGGAGTCATAAACAAACCTTTCTCTCATTCACAGGCAGTTTGAGAACTCGTTGACAATAATGTAACCCCTAATGTTAAAAAAGTTTGCGAAAATTTTCATGTAGTTGTAACAGCATACTTGCTACATGAAATACAAAAAATAAATACCAAACTCTGACACAGCTGTCATCTGTATGAGGTGTTTCCTTCTTGGGACAAGTAATTAAGGAAAAAATTATAAAAAAACTAGTTTGCCTATGTAACAGAATGCTAACATCACCCTTGTAATTTATTAAAAAAACAGTGCATGCAAAAAACCCTGAAATATTGTATGTTCTCTACAAACGTGGATTCTGACATGCTTGTTCATGTATTCAGGGCTGAGCCTTTTGTACGTCTACACCCAAGAAGTATGCGCTCAAGACAAAAAACATCCCAAATGTGGAGCTGCAGCGCACCACCACTGGAGAGAAAGCTTAGCTGTCCCCAAACTAATGGTTTTTTAATTAAAAAAATTTACTAAATGTACACCTGTTAAGGAAGAGTTGCATCTCCAAACTTCCTGCAGGGTACCAACCACTTATTAGCGTGGTCAAAACAGCGGCAGGGACGCACACAGGTGGGGTGAGTTTTCCACCCTACCTGCGTGATGGAAGAGAGGGAACCGTATCAGGAGGAATATCAAACTCCTTTGCTAACAGGCACATCGGAGCCCGACAGGCACAGCGAGGAAGCCCAGATTCCAACTGCGGTCACCCCCAGTCAGTCAGTCAGTGCTTATCTCCACCTGCCCTCTCCCCTCCTCCTCGCCCCCCTCCTCCGCACAGTTTGTCCCACTACAGCAGTACTCTCCGCAGGACAGTGCCCTTTCCTCTTCGCAGAGAGGAGAGCACTCTGCTTTCGTTTGAGCCCAACGAGACACCGCTGCGAAGCGGCGCTGCGGGCAGGAGCGGTCCCCCCTCGCCGACGCAGCCGGAGGGACGCGGGGCTTCCCCGCGGCCTTTGACCCTCAGCTAACCCCGCCGCGCACCGGCGGCCAGAGGCGCGGGGCCGGGCCGCAGGGCTCCCGCCGGCAGCCCCGGGGGGCGGCGCAGCAGAGGCCAACGGTCGCGGGGCAACGGCCCCGGGGGCGCGAGGCGGCCCAGCCGGCAGTGCCCTTGGCCACGAGGACCGCCACCTCGGCCGGCCCCGCCGCCTCAGCCGCCTGCCGGCGAGCGCCGGGCAGCCCCGCGGCGCAGGGTCTCACCTGGCGGGGGCCGGCGGGCGGGCGGCGGCGGCCGCAGGCGAGCGGAGGAGGGGCAGGAGGCGCGGGCAAAGCGCCCGCAGGCGCCCTGCAGAGCTGAGCAGCGCAGCCATGACCGCCGCGCGCGCCGGACGCGGAGGAGCACGTGAGCCGGGCGCCGCGCTACTGCGCACGCGCACCGGAGGGCGAGGGGGCGGTGGGCGGTGGCGCTCCGCCTCCGACGGCCCACGTGACGGCAGGAACCATTCCCCGCAGGGGGGGCCGCCGGACCGGTTCTCGGAATGGGCCCGCTCAGGCACCGGCGAGCTTCCAATTCCACCCCGTGCCACTGATGGGGCATTCCACGCAAGGTCGGCGGCGCAGCCCCAACCCCGAGTTGGGTCGATCGGCAACCAACCCGGAGTTGCTCGAGCGGAAGGCGCTCGAGATGGTGGCGTTAGCTGTTGAGGGGAAGAAGCGTGGGCTCGGCGCGTCTCGCCGCGCTTCTGGAGGCGGAAGGGAGCACGGGGAAGCAGGGCCTTTCCCGGCCGGCTCTCCCGGGAGATGGGCACCGCTTTACGCGCCGTCCGTGTAATTCCGCGATAGGTGTCGGTTGGCCCAGGACGCTCTCGCGGGTGGGTCGCACCTGTCCGTCTTTGCCTGCGGAAAGGAGTCACGTGGGCGATGGAGCGGGAGCGGCGCTGTCCTCCGCGGCGGGCCGCGGGCGTTGCTGCTTGTCCGCGCGCCGGCGGGGCGGAGCTGGGCGGGCCGTTGCGGGCTCCTGGGCGGCGGAGGGAGCGGCGGCCCCTGGCTCTGGGGGCTGCCGGCGGCCCGGAGCCCGGCGGTGGCTGTCCGGAGGGAGAAGGGCGGTTCCCGGCGGCTCCCGCTCGCTCAGGGTCTGAGGCGGGACGGAGCTGCCGCTCGCTGTGGCTTATTACAGTGGCTTATTTCAGACACCGCTGAAAACGTGGCAGGCGGCGTGCAAATGCGAAAAAAATCCCGCAGCCTGTTCCTGTCGGTAATAAGAAAAACTCCGTCTTGACCGTGGCACCTGTTGATTTGTAGGTGTTGCTTTAAGAAAGCAGTACTTGCGTAGTTGGGCTGGGAAGGCCCCGGGTGTGGCGGTCAGCCTTTACAGGGGCCTCTGAAGTGTCATCCCCTGCTTCCCTCCCTTCTGGGAACAAAGTGGGAGTGAGGGGCGGAGGGAAGAACCTTAATTAAAAACTTTTTAACAGTAAATCTCTACCTGAGCGTGTTGATATTATCTAAGATGCCATCTGCATCGATGTTTCATTTTGGTATGTAAGTTAAAGCTGGTTCCTGTGCCATAAAACACTAAATTAGGTAGGTACTTCTAAGTTAAGTGTATGTTTTAATACAAAACCCAGGTAATTATTTTTGCCATAGACTGCAAATAATTACTTCGGGGGCAGATTGTTCATCAAAAAAGATGAGATTGATTTTTATCAAATCAACTACGCTCAGCCATTTCTGATTACACCTTACTCGGTAAGGCTTGTAAAGTCTCCTCATCCAGATGCGGCGGAGCCCAGCTTGTTTTAAAATTATGAACACCCACTTCTGTTTATAAGAAAGTCCTGGATGCTCAAGACTTCTCATAGTCAAGCTGTAAGGCATGAGCAGCACCTAGTAAGACAGTATTTGTAATGTTACTTGTTGTCGTGGCTTCTGCTGTATCACAGTGTTACAGTATTTTGCCAAATACAGAGTTCAATCTTAATAAGGAAGACAAAGATGAGCTTTTTAACACAAGTACAAATCTAATAGCATTTGTGCTAATTATTAGGCTGGCTTAAACTTGATTATGGAGTAGAGCCCCTGGGAGCTCACTTTAAAGACACAATACAAAAATGTCTGCAATGCCTACAATAAGGACCAGAAATGATAAAGCAAATGACTGGAAGAGTAAGGGAAAGTAACGAGGTGACATTGGTCAGCATAATAAATAGTAGGTTCTTGTTGCTGAGACTTCACTGCTACTGAATCAGTAAAGAACAGTTTCAGTGTGTTTTGAATGAGAACAATGAGACATGCTGACCAGGAATTCCTTCAAAGGACAAAGAAAATGCAAAGGTGTTTGAAAATCTAGTAAGTAGATAACAGGATGGGCTGTGCAGAGGAGTTGTCTTTTCACTACCTAGTGAGGGGTCATAGTTGAGATTCTGTAAAGACAGCTGTTTGATGTGAAAAGGAAAGGAGGTCCCAAGGAATTGGTTAAAAATGTGATACACCTGAAGCAGCAGACTTAGGAAATTATATATGCTGAAGTTCTCCGAATGGATATGGGGGTCTAGATCACATTTTTCAAGATCTGAAAAAGAGAAAAATTTTAATCAGTAAATTGAGACATAATTTTTAGAGTCTAGGTGAGAGGTTTAGTTCTCTGGATGAAGAAAACAAGTTGTGTATTAGGTATGTTATTCATGGAGAAAAACTATTACCCCTGTATGCGAGAATCTAGAGCAAGCACTGTATGGTAGTGTCACCAGTAGTAGTTGAGAAACAGGAGGAGTTTTTAAGTGAAGAGTGAAAGTTTTGTTGTAGCCATGCCACACTTAAGTTGATGAGTTGTACACAAGATGTGAATGAGGCACCGGGATTTCAGTATGGACAAAAAGCTTCAGATAGGTCTGTGGGTCCTCAGCACAGTACCTATGCTGTATTTGTAGAAAAGATTCCAGAGATGAAAGATACAGATACAGAGATACAGAAAAGGCCAAAGGCACGAACATACCCAAAGAGGGGGATGAAGATACTCATCTAAGTAGGAGGATTGCAAAAGATGTGCTGGGGAAAGGAAGGAGTCGTGGAAGTCACAGAAGGAAAAGTTGTGGTCAGCTGCATAAGGGACAAGTGAAAAATCAGATGTGAATGAGCCCGGGCTAAGAGAGATAGGAAAGAAGGACATGTGGCAGAAAAGGGACCAGGAAAAGGAAGCAGTCTAAGGAAACATGGTTTGTGGGTCTTGCAACCAAAAGAAAGAATTGACAGAGAGCTCCAGACAAGCAAAAGAAATCCTCTGCTGACTTCCTGTTTTTTCCTCTCTCCGAACAGACCACATCCTCCAAGATTCTTGGCTGGATTCGCTCTGCCCAGGCAATTTATTCCCATTGTTAATAATTCCCAGGAGACTATCCCTAGGGATACTAATTAAGCAGTGCCATGTTATGTTGCTGGGCTCTAGAGCTGTGTCTCTACTATTGAATTCCTATTCTCTACAACAATTTCAGCCTATGCCAGACAATTGCCTGCCATTGTTTGAGGAATTAGCATCAAACAGCTTGGGGCTGTTGCCAGTAGGCAGTCTGGCGAATGGCCACACTGTGCTGGAGGGTGGGAGGATTTAAAAATAAGGACTGTAGCCAAACTCTTCCAGTTGGCTGGAAGGCCACAGAATGGTTCTGGTTATTTAAGGTAATAGATGGGCATTGCCTACATGCATACTACCTCTACTGCAACTTGTTAGTTCCGATAAGGTTTCTGCTAATTTCATAGAGACTTTATCATAAACACTTCTTAATAATTTTTAAAACTTAATTGAAGTGTGACATGGAAATTTCCAAAGCAAGAGTTATAATAACATGCAGTAATTAGAGCTTTCTTCACTCACTCTCCCATCTTTCATATAAAACCCCGTATGTAAAAAACAGGTTAAAAAAGTAGTTTATGCCTTTGCTGGTTTTGCCTGGGGTAGAGTCAATTTTCTTCATAGTCGGTAGTATGGGCCTATGTTTTGGATTTGTGCTGGAAACAGTGTTGATAAAGCAGGGATGTTTTAGTTACTGCTGAGCAGTGCATACATAGAGGCAAGGCCTTTTCTGCTTCTCACACTGCCCCACCAGTGAGTAGGCTGGGGGTGCACAAGAAACTGGGAAGGAACACAGCCAGGACAGCTGACCCCAGCTGACCAAAGGGATATTCCATACCATAGGACGTCATGCTCAGCATATAAAGCTGGGGGAAGAAGAAGGAAGGAGGGGACGTTCAGAGTGATGGCGTTTGCCTTTCCAAGTAACCATTTCGTGTGAGGGAGCCGTGCGTTCCTGGGGATGGCTGAACACCTGCCTGACGATGGGAAATAGTGAATGAATTCCTTGTTTTGCTTGCATGCATGGCCTTTGCTTTACCTATTAAACTGTCTTTGGCTCAACCCACAAGTTTTCTCACTTTTACTCTTCTGATTCTCTCCCCGTCCCCACCGGGGGGTAGTGAGTGAGTGGCTGTGTGGTGCTTAGTTGCTGGCTGGGGTTAAACCATGACAATGACACAGTTGGCTTTGGAAAATCTGGAATTCCAAAGTTAAAATTACACTATAACTGCATCCCCAGAATCTGAGCAGTAAAAACTTGTGGAGTGAATGGTCCAAGTTGTGTCAAAATGCCTTTGCAACAGTGGAGGGAACATAAGAGGACATGCAGAAGAGAATCAACATTGGCCTAGGACCATTGCCATTGGGCAGTTTGGATATTGCTGCTGCGTGTTGGAGGGTAAGATGATAACAGGGATCATGGCTAATTGCCTTTATCTCGTATAAGTGGTTTCTGAGATGTTAACCTTTGAAAAAGTCAAACGTGGTCTGTGCTTGCAGGTTGTGCAATGGGTTCTCCATCAATTCCATGGTTCCTTCAGGGGTCTCAGAGGTGCCCTCTACTGGTTTGAGCTGTCTGACGGAGCCATCAAATCCCTCTTGGAAAGGTGGGGATAGTTTCTACAGTTCTCAAGGCAGGAGGTTTTAAGGTGGCACAAAAGATCTTGTGGTGTGTAGGGGGGGATCTCTTGCTCCTAACTTCCTCATACTTTTGCCTGTTCTCTCCCGTTCCCTAAATTAACATGGCCTCATCTAGAGGCAGCTCTGTGCGGATGACACCAGTGCAGTAAGACATCCATCCTCCCACCAAGGTCATAGATCGGTGTGGTGCACGGTCTATGTTACACAGTGGGGAGAGGGAACATAGTTCCCAGTTCCCAGCATAGTCCCATTGATTTAGTGGCTGCATTCATCTTGGGAAATGGACTGTCAGGAAGGTTTGCCATGGAGAGAATAATCTGGGGCATTTACCTGAGACTTTGGAGGAAGGTAGGGCATGGAATTGAGAAGATGGTAAGATACATACATACTTGTATTGTTAGTATCAATATTAGTTTTATTTCTGACGACCAAGTAAGGATAACCTTATATTTCAGACAGTGTGGTACTTAAGCGATTCTGGTATGAAGAATATGTATTCTTAATGTATCTTGAGGGAACGTGACATTGAAACCAAAAAGTGACCTTTCCCTATAGCTTGTTCTCCAAATCTGACTGAAAGTGTTGGCTTAAGCCTCTTGCCTAATCTCAGGCATGCAATTCAGGCTGAAGCAATAGTGCCTCTGAAAGAGATGGCTCTTGTGGCAGGAAAAGATAGAAGGATAATGAAGAATGTAGTTTTCTGTGGTTCTCTGTATGTTTATATGTATACCTAGATATAGATATATCTATATACAGAAACACTTTTGCGACAGCAAAGAAAATCTGAGTTTAAATTCATGCTTGCTGAGGTTTTTGTACGCTTTTAATACCTAATGTCCATTTTGTTGTGAGAGTAGAAAATGGGATCAGCTTAAAGTACTTGCAAGATTGTTACTGCAAACACTCACATTTTTCTGTTGAAACTCTTAATATTTCTCAGATCTTGTTAAAATGTGTATTTCAGCTTCATTTGCAAAAGAACTTAAAGCATAACCTGAGAACGTCTGATGAATTTAGAGAAAAAATATTTTAAAAGAGTGTTTTTTAAAGCAAATGTGTGATTTTTAGAGCTTGAGTTGCTTAATGCTAGCAATAATGTGATTTCCTTGTTTGGAATATTTTCCAGGATCTGAAATTGCCTCCAACTTCTATTACTTCGGTGTCTTTTAGGTCTTGTAATTTGGCCAGTGTTGCCTAACATATAGCAAAGCAGGTACTCAACAAAAAAATCTCTAGTTGCAAATAGGATTGAAGTCAACAAGGTTTCTGAACTAGTCAGGTTTTCTTTTGAGAGGGTGCAAATGAAGTAAGAAGTTTAAGAGCTACAGAAGTGAGATGGAGATGGTGGAAATGAACACATTGTTCAGAAGGAAAGTGGAGAAGGGTGACAACGGAATAGTTTGACAGAAAGGAAGGAGAAATCTGTGAGATGACAGTAACTGAGTAACTGGTAATGCTACTGACTGGATGGAAAAGGGATTGCTGTTCACCTCCCAGAAACAAGATGAAAATAAGCACAGCTCACCTGCAAGAAGACAGCGGGAAGATCCGTGTATTTTTTCATGGACATTTAGGATTAAATTTTGTTGCTCCGATTCCTTTGGGGGCTGTTCGTCTCTCAACTGTCAACTGTTTCCCCTCTTCCCCCCCAACAAAAAAAGCTCCTCTCATCCATGCTGTAAGTTTATTTACATTTAAGCCATTCTCATAATCTATGGAAGCCTGACTGCATAGCTTTGATGGTATGGCATATTGTTTTGCTCTTTTCTGGGTCTGGCAGGCTGATAAAATCAAACTGAGGTACTGGAACAGGAACAAGCAGTAGCAAAGAAAGAATCAAAAAGCCAAATCTTGACATTTGTAGGGTAATATCTAAGAGTCTTGTTGAAATGACAAATAAGGCAGCAAACCAAGGAACAGGAGAAAGATGGATAATAGACAATCTGAGTTGAAAATTTCTGCTTGAGAGTCCTGTTGATTTCCATATAAAACATGCTCGGTTTTCATGTAAAACAGTTCCTTTCCAATGGCCAATGGTGACTTAATCTCTAACAAAATGCTAAATTAATTCCTTATTGTATGTGTCTATTAAAATGTTTCTGCAGGCAAAAGTATGCCTTTGCTGTTGTTTGATCCCACCCAAAATCTTTGATGAGCTCTTCTAGAGCTGTATTGCACGGGAAAATAATTATTTCCACTGCAGATGCAAAAAAATTTAGCTCCCTGTTCTCCTCAGCTCTGTTAGTTCTCCAAGGTTAGTAGAAATTTTAATAAGTAGTAGAGCCTTTATTTTTGTAACCAAGTCAGCAGATCTTATCCTAGCTATCTATGGGGAGCAGATCTGATGAGTAAGAAGGTGCTTTTTTTATATAGTTACTTTTCAGAGGATCACAATTTGAAAATGGTTGTGACATAACTGGGTCACATCTGAATTTTTTCTATAAGCTGCATAAAATGAGAAGTTGAGGTAACTGCTTTTGTCAGAAGGTATATTCTTAGAGCTGCAGTGAATCATATAGTTGAGAGATTTGCATAGCGTACTGTTACTGAAAACTGCAAAACAGTCATAAATCTGTAACTGATTAGTAGTCCTTCAGTATCTTAAATCTGTTGCTTTTAAATAATAACAAAGTAATAATTAAGATATATATTCATGGGCATCACATTTTGTGTTTCTTCTGTCATTGCCTTTGTTTTACATCTTTAATTGTGGGCATGCTGTACTACAAAGAATATCACATCCCAGGGTTTGGCTATTAGGAGTGTTGGAGGGGAGAAAGTAGTAAGACAATTTTCAGGAATGGTAAAACTGTATTTCAGCTGCCTGTAGCTCCAGTATGTAATAAACCATTTTCAGATTTTGATGCATGCTTTAACTTTTGGTTAGAAACAAGAATGGAATGATTCAGAGATCATGCAGATTGCTAGCTGAACTGGGAAATTATAATAAAACATGATTCATAAGCTTACAGGGTTTACTTTAGATAAGAATCCTTATGCTGTTTTTCTATCAGCGGGCGTGCTGGCTGATTCTTTCTGCCAAATCTCCTCCTATCCCAAACAATGAAGACATTTTGTAATTCTGGATATAAGACAGATCGAGTGAGAGCATCTAAAGTCTAGGCTTCTGCTTTGGTTCAAAATGTTTGAGGTTTTCTTATAGATGTTCTGATTTACCATAATGAACTTTTTTTAGGAGTTGGGCAATTAGTCATATGTGATCTAGAAGGGTTAATCCAAAGGCTGCTTAGAGTCCGCAAAACCTAATCCACTAACAGTAAAATAAGTGTTAAATCCCTTGGTGTACACATACAGTGTATGTATACCTTACACATGTCTACCTCACTGGTACACATGCCAGGGACAGATAGAGCACGCTACTATACATTTGTACAGCTCATTTGTTTGAACACCATTTAATTTAGTTTCATTCAGGTTATTCAAATATGATATGGGTGTCTAAAATGATAGCTAGATTATTATTTTTATGAACAATAATCAAATTAGCTTTTATTGTGTTAAGAACTCCCATTTTTCTGCTTATTTCTCTTACCTCAGAGTAAGGCCACAAACCTGACTGACAGAGAAGACAGAAATATCTGGAGAGGTGAAAACAAGCATTTGGAAGGGCAGAGAGCAAGAATCTCTTAAAGCAGATCAGCCACTGATGGAAAAATTTTTTAATTCTTTTTGGCAGCTGATCTGCTTTGAGAGATTTTTCTCCTTTTGCTTATTTTCCCATCATCCCTGCTGGACATTTTTGCCCCACTGGTTAAGTCAGATGCCAAATCAGATGGCGGTATGGCTGTGCTCTAACTGAGGGGTAATATTTCCAAATGTGAAGGCAGGGCAGAAACAATTTTTTTAAACTTTTTTTTTAAGCGCAAGTACTGGTTATGTTACAAGACAAAATTTGTAACTCAAATGTCAATCAGTCATGTAGAAGATTTCCACAGATTGAACAACTTGCTAGACATTCTCTTCAAAGAGGAGGCATTTGGACAGATTAAATTAGGGGGAAATTTGTATTATTTCCCGGGCTTAAATTGTTTTATGAAAGCGTTTCCTCCTGAACTCAAGAGCTGCTGAGTTTAAAAACCAAATAGATTATATACTTACCAGAAGCAGGGTTCAGCGGTGGCCTTGTCTGTGTTGCTTTAGGCCCTTGGATGGGTTTTGTATATATTTTTATGTTGTGTCATGAAAAAAATCCATTTTTTCTCAAGAAGTGCACATTTGTAGTAAAACATCTTTCTAGCTAGACCTGTGTGCACACACAGTGAGTTAGGGACAAAATGTCAGCTCAACTGAAATAAAATTCTCAGTAAATGGAAATCAAAGCCAAGTGCAGATTCCAAATTCGCTTAACAAACAGCTTGAATTCTCTTTGTGGTTTCTGAGTACTTTATATTTTCCTAACTATTTAGCTTTTATACTACTGAAAATAAATGTTTATCATTAAATGCTGCAGACTTTATCAAACAGATTTTTTTTCCTAAACTTCAATTAGGATGACTAGAATGGGTATCATTTGACTGGAGAGAGTAACCTGTTTCAGCAACATGGGTTGTGTTGCTGATATTTTCCCATTGCTGCAATGTGTGAAGGCTGGAAAGTTCAAGTATTTCCCACTGGGCAGATACTGTCTGGATAAATCAAGATAAAATAGCAATTGAATATACTGGGCTATCCAAGGCACAGCACAAGTGATCCCTGCAAAGGAAGAAAAAATTACTAACATTTTAAATGTGTATCTCCTATGAAAAAAATCCCTTTTACTTTTCCCTAACTTGTCTAATAAATGACTTTAAATACATGACTTTGTGGCATGAAAGTATTTGTGTATTTCCGTAAACTCGTGTTTTAAAGGCGTTAACCAAAAACATGCGAAAGAGATGGTATTTTTAGCAGTGCGGAAAGAAATATTACAGACATGGGTTCACTCTGCAAAAGCCTCTGCTTGTTATTGGCAAATATATATTCTGATGAAGCCATGAAGCACTTTTTGATTGTTTTACTAAATCAGTGACTCGGACAAGAATTTCATGCTCCACTAAGTCTGATTTTGTACACTAAATATTGGTCTTAAAATAAAATTTTAAAAAAGAGCTTTGTCCTCATCTGTTTTGTTCCTTGATTGTTGCTGTTCTTTAGAAAATACCAGTAAAAGTTGCTTATTTTCAGAGGGAAGAGCATATTGCATCTTTCGCAGGGAGCATTTCTTCCCACATATTTGTAATATATGACCTGAATAAATGTTAACAAGGGGGGAAAAAAACCCCAAATAATCAGTTCTTAGATGGTATGGCTAGGTTTATAAACTTACAGGACAAACTGAGACTGAAGAGTACTCTTCTATTTTATGCATAGGAGCTTCTGGCTACATCCGATTCCTGATTTTTTTCCATCCGGGAGACCAGATGTCCCTCCAACACGCATTATGCTAGGTTTGCAGCTTTGGTAAAAACCGTGCTATCGTGCCTTGTATCCTGTTTGAAGGTTAGGCACTCTGTGATCTTCAGTTACTCAGAATTTCTCAGTGGCCCAATACCTGACGTAATGCCTTACCGTTATGCAGGTACTCTGTAGTTACCATTTGCAAACAAAAAGCAAGGAAGAAAAGTATGTTTACTTCTATCTAATGTAACTGTCAGGTTTAAACACAGATTTTGAAAAAAGTTCAACTACCTATACTTCAGAATGAAGACGTTTCTCTGGTTTATCTAGCTGAAAGGTTTCGGGTTGCTTATACAGCCTAATGGCTGGGATACAGTCGTTATATTAAAACTCTCTTTCCAGACACTGTTCTCATTAAGCACAAAAGTAGGGAAAAGGAATTTTTTCATTACATGAAAAAAGAGGAATTCTGTTAGCAAAAGGTCAGTTTCTCAGCATAAAAGGCTGAAAGGCTGCATACAATGCAGAAAATGTAGAAGTCCTTAATGATGTCATGGTTGTAATTTACAACAAACCTGGATGCCTCCATATATATGAACAAAAAGACTTTTTTGCCCCACGGTGAAGAGGATAAAAGGACTACATCTTAGCATGAAATATTTTTATGTTAGCGGGTTGAAGCGAGTCATCCCAAGAGGTTCTTAACAAACCTGTCTGGACCAATGATGTTGATTTTAAATTAAAATCAGAGACGTTCCAGAGAATCAGGGGAATAACCTGCCGCTGTTGTAAGTGATAAGACAGGTGATTTGGGAAATTAATATAAGACAGCTGTTTAGGCACAGAGCCTCAAGAAAGGAACAGGTCAACTGATAATGGACTTCAACAGAGAATTAAATGCTGAGAATACAGTTAATGTTAACCAGCATGATTTCATAGAAATTAGGTCTTGTCAAATGAATTTGATATTGTTCTGCAGAACCACCAGTCTGATTGATAAAGGTGACAGCTGTGTTGGCACACTTTTGTAAGGCATTTGACTTAGTGACACCAATTCAGAAATGATTGCTCTTCAGCAACAGTAAATACAGAATGGGTTAACTAGTAATACTCAAAACGTATTTGCTAGAAATAGCTAGCAAAATAAATTATAATCTGGTGAGGTTATACAGAGATCATTCTCAGTTTAGTACTTTACTTGAAACCTAAGGGAAAAGTCACTGTCTGAATTAGTGAGAAAAATCATGGAGTAAGTGATGGAAATGGTTCACTTACTTACACAAAATTATTTGGATCATGTTGTCAGCTGGTACAGTAACCAAGTTATTTCAGCACATGTAAATTCAGGTGTGTTGGAAGGAGTGGTCACTGCTCAAAAGGACTTCCTTGGAAAGGGAACCTCCCTGGAGATGCAGAGTTACCTCTGTGGGACCTGCCTGTGAATGTCCTCTGGGTGGGTCAGGGCAGCACTAGGTGATAGGGAGGGAGATGTTGCTGGTACTGAGAACACCGTCATGTGTTGTGATCAGCTCAATGTATGCATATATTAGCTCCTGTATCTTTGCTTAGTGTGTTAGGACAATGCCATGCCATATCCATCCCCACTTCTCCATTTAAATCCTTCTTCCACACGCTTCTTATTTAATGAACGTTAGCATTTGGTTTTACTGTGTAGGCCCAAAAATTCATGGAGGAAAGGAAAGGGCAGAGCAGGAGTCAGGGAAATATATAAAAGTTTGAAAGAATTTTGATTAATCAAATAAATAAATTTAGTCTGATCTTTATACATCAAAAAGTGGTTGTTCTGTTTGAAGCAATGTGTGAGGCTGTTATATGAACACAGTCTGATATCTGTGGGGGAATCAGCCTGTCACTGAGAGCTGAGAAACCCTCTGAGATAGGTAGCAAGAAGGATATATTAAAAATCTTTCCCTCAACCTGTGTTTTGCTTTTGAGTCCTGACCTACACCGTCCTTTTGTGCTAGCACAAGGGTTTACATAGCTGCTTGATGAACCAGATGGGTGTATCAGTCTGGGTTAGTTTTAAGCCAGATCATCACCCTACTCCTTTACACTGCACAGCCGCCCAAATGTTTGTGCCAACACAAGGTGATGACAAGGAGTGGGCCTGTGCAGAAACGGGAAGCTAGGAGACTGATGGTGGCTAGTTGTCTTCTTTTAGCAATTACGCTATTTTATCCTGGCTTGAAGTACTCATGAAACTGAAGTTAGATATTAAATTCAGTGTTTAAAATGTGATCTAGTGAGATATTAGTCCTTAGTTATTTGCAAATTTTAGTAGAACAATGCTAAAATTGGTGCTAATACTGCTGACGGGTTCCAATCCTTTATAATGCTCTAACTGAAGTCAGGCCAAGTAGAAAATTTTCCTGACTCTTAGCTAGGGAGCGGAAGGGGAACTCAAGAGAAGGATCTCACTGCTGGCTATCAGCTATCCGTCCCTTGGGTTTCTGTGTTGGGTAGTCCCTGGCTACACAGCATGTTCTTTATTAATAGTTCTTCCTTTGCTTCGTTCAGTATTGTACGCAATTCTGGAGATAAATTTGATATAATTTATCAACATGTTTAAACTTTTATTGTGGAATAAGAATTCATTGAGTGCATAAAGCTTAATCTGAGAGTGAAAACATCCTTTGTAGAGAATAAGGGGGACTCCACAAAGATTTAGTCAGTGATGCATATGGTACTTTAAATTTACATTCTCCGTTCCGAAAAAGTTAGACATACAGAGAAATCTGTATGGTCATGGCCCAAAGTTGTGTTTCTGGTCCTTGTAGAACTTCAATGTAAGGGCTTTATCAATAGCGTTTTAAGGTGTGCAAAGATCAGCTCAATAACATTTATATGTTTAAATTACTTTACTTGCTCCAATTCAGTACTACTGTATGTGAATCTTAACTTTTTACCTGGAAGACCATTTCCAACGCTTTTAAATCTAAATTTGAATTTAGAAGATGCACAGTGAATTAATTGGAATGCATTAGGACTCCAATAGGAAGGCATTTGCCTATTGGCAAGATAAGTCAAAAGATGAATGGAGCTGGACCCTTATGTTGAGGATCTTGGCAAGTTCATTTCTTTTTTTTTTCCCCAGTATTAGCCCTCAGAATTTAACTGTTTTCTTCTGGTTTTTAGTCATGTGTACGTGTTACTTGTTTTATCCCTGAACTACACTTCATTTCCTCATTTTTGGGAGGAATTTAATTGGTTTTGTCTGGGTTTTGTTTCTGTTTTAATTTCTGCCAATAAACTTCACAATGTCACATTTTACTTTCATCTTTTTTAGTACTCACTTGACAACTTCAGCCACTGGCTTAAATGTACCTAAGGCATATTTTTACTAAGATATATGTGAGGATAGAGATGTGCCTAAACAACTGTGTGGCGCAGACCCAGAAGCTCATTGAGCAAACGTGTTTCCTTTACCAACACCAAATTCCATTATGAATATTTGATATATGGATGACCATACAAAGTTTTTCTTCTGTATCTTTTTGCATTTTCACCTCCTTTACAATACTTTCTCACTTGACTTTGAAAAAACATTCTTTTTTCAGACTCATTCTATTATAAGAATTACTTTAAATGTAGTTTGAAAATAAAAGAAAGCTTTTTTACTTTAGTTCTTTTACTTTATCATAAAATTTATAAAAGGAGACATTTTGTTTAATTTTTGGAGGTAGCAGTAGGTCCCAAAGAGAACACTGTAACATTAGTTAGTATTTTTTGTCGTTAAGAAGAAGAAAATGTATTTTTAGTTAGGCAAGGTATAAATTACTTTCTCAGTTACTCAGGTTTAATGCAATCCATATAGCACACAAATCTTACCTTGCTTGTTGTTTAGCCATCCATGGATCTGTGAAGAAAAAAGTACATATGGCTCGCATTTCCAATGTAAGCAAATAAAACTTGGAATTTTTTTCTTTTACATATTAAAAAGCATCAGAAAGGAAAGAAATATACTTTTCCCAGTCCACTTAAAGTTTCTTGGGCTTGGTTCATCATTAGATTTATACAGAGAATGAATTTGGCCTCTGTATTTTTCCTATCCTACAAGTATTTTCCCACTCAGACCAGTCCTTTTTTTTTTTTATTCCAAATATTTGCTTCTAAGCCTTTTCCTAGCCTTGTCTTTATTGTCAGCATCTGTTTTTCTTCCTTTCCTGTTACCTTTCCATTTCTTCAAGTAGAGCTCTTTAAACATTTACAGTTTCAGAAAGTTTCCAATCTGCCATTACCAGTAAGCTCTTAAAAGAATTCCTCATCTAGAAACATCTAAATAGGACATTGTTACTTCATCAAAAGATTAAAATATTTTTCTAATTATGTGTCCATTTAAATTGTAAAGCTCGTGTAGAAATCCTTGTGTTTGGTGGTCGTTTCCTTAAACACATTTCAGTGAGAAAGACAAGGGTTGCGAGTGTCAGCAAGATATGCCTTCAAACTGTTTAGGTTTGATTGCATTGCATTATAGAATGCTTCATTACTAGTTTAACCTCTCAAAGGTTTTCAGCTGCTGTTTTATTTAGCTATACCGACTACACTGCCTACAGCAACTCCAGGCAATGATTCCCCCAGTGGCATGCATGAGCTGCCCTGCTCTGCTGCAAAAATACATTATGGCTGAATTTGCCCTTAGAGTTTGGAAAGATCTAAAATCTTTGGAGACTAAAAATGTGTTTTTTCTTTGTTTTAGCTGGCAGTATGAGCCTCTGGCATTTTAAAGTGCAAGTCATTAGCGTCCACAAGGGTGATGTTAATATGTCTGTGTTTCAATCTCAGGACATTTTCCAGTTGCTTCTGCCACAACAATCTCTGCCATCTCAGTGCTTTTTAAGCCCCTTGTGAATTCAAGTAAGCTTTGCAATGCCAGTAAGAATCACTGTAGACTTTGGCTGAAACCAGTTGCTACCTGATTTATTCTTTTTGCAGTAGTTGGCAGTGAGGTTGAAAGTCATTCAGAACTACTTGGGGGGTGGGGGGCGGGAAATGAACAGGATGAGGGATGTAACGTTTAGAAATATTAAACACAATGAAAAGAAAAGCTAGAGGATTTTGGACAACCTTATTTTTTTAATTATTTTTATCTATTTTTTAAAATTGAGGAGCTATGATTTAGACTTATAACAATACTCAGTTGCACATACCAAGTCCTGGCAACAGTGATAACATGGCATTCAGAAATGAAAGAAAACTAAAGGATCAATTGAAGCAGCCAACAGTGTAGCCTGAGGGACCAGATGACAGTCCTCATTGAAGAGAAGGACGGAATCTGTCAACAAAGGTAATGCCTTGTGGGAAATGCAGTAAGGCAACACGGAGAGATCAAGGGCTGACCCCTTCACCCGGTGTGTAAGCACCGAGTGTGGACGTACAGCGCGTTTGGTCAATTGCTGCTTGCTTTCACTGGGAGGAACGTCAGAAATACTCCCCCTTCCCTTTCTGACTGCTTTACTGTATTCCCTCCAGTTCCCAGCTCAGGCGTAATCCCAGCTCCCACAACTAAGAGGGATGTAATCTAATCAGAGGGATAGGGCAGAAGAGGAAAAGAGGTCCGAATGTGAAGACAGCCGAGTGAAGCTAAAAACGTAAACATTTTGGCAAGCGTTGCTATTTTTAGGCATTTCATTTGGTTTTAGGGAAAACTGAGTAGTATGGTGCCAAGTCAATAGTGCCTGGGGTTGGATCGCAGGGTTTCACCGCCCTCACTGCCTATCCCCACTGTGTAAATATATAAAAGGACTGGGGACTGAGAAATACAGTTTCTCTCAGTTTTCTTCTGAGTCATTATTGGTTTCCCCCTAAACGCCTTTAAATTAAGAACTCTGCAGGGGATCACAGAATCACAGAATCACTAAGGTTGGAAAAGACCTGTAAGATCATCAAGTCCAACCATGATTATTCTCTCCAGCTCCAAGCAGAGAGGGTCTCTCCGGCACAAGTTCCTGCCCGCTCCTGCCGCCAGCGTCAGACACGGGTCTTTCAGAAAAGAGCGGGAAGAGTCACCTGCGCACCTGTGCCCACACGCACCTGGCCGCCATCTTGTACCCGGCCTGGTGATGGCTCAGTGTGAGAGCTTGAACAGAAGGGATAATCCTGGATCACGTTATAGGTACGACTGCCCGGCTGATTTGGTGCTTTATAGAACCGAATCTCTTGCTCATGAAGTGTGTGAAGAGTCCCAGAAGGGCTATGGTTTGGGCAAAGCCGATACAGATCTTCAGACCTGCAGGTAGTGAGGTCATGGTGTATCGGTTAAAAAACATCAGTCCTGTTCACCCATTTATTTTTACATTACTTATTACATTTATGGATAAATATAAGGCTATTCAGACGTTTCTAAACTCAGATGTCAGTAATAGTTTATATTGTATATTGCTCTGACCTGTTTACACATTGGCCTACAAGGAACTAAAAACTTCAATATAAATTCCCATTTTGATCAAACTGCAGCCATTCTGGACCTGTGCAGAACTGGGAGTGGTAAGGATGGACAGTGCAAGTGATTAAAAATCCAGGTGTCGGCTTATTCACAGTACCCTAAATGTCAACATCTGAGGAGACGGATGGACCTTATTTTGTGTGTGGGGAGGTCAAGCTGTCTTATGGGAACTGTAGCAGTAGATTTATGGTCACTGGAATGAAAATTCAGAGTTTTGTGACTAAAGTTGCAAAGTGAATGGATGGCAGCGCTAAGCACAGACTTGGTTTGACTTCCAGTCCCGTATACCAGAGCACATCTTGCCTCTTTTTATTTGATTTGAACGTGAGTGGAATGAGCAAGTGAGGGTCTCTTCATGCTCTGAAAACTATGTTAATATGCTCCTTTTAAAGTGTGAATTTGACAGGATTCACAGACAAGTACCAGAAGTAAAAACTAGTGGGCAGTGTCTTGTATTTCTCCTTAGCTGAAAGTTGCACATCAGAAGCAAACACACACTTAGAAAGCTTTGTACATGTTTTACTGACAAGAAGAAGGAAGGATGACTGTGGGCCTGTGTTCGCGTAACACATGTCAGTGTGATGTAGATGTTCAGTGCATCTACATCTTAACAGAGGCTGACTGTATCTGGTGTATTTTCAATTTAATTTATTATTCTTTATTTGCAAAAAGATCTGAGGGCATCATACTATTTTAATGATTAATGGCCAAGTTTTCTTTATATTGTTACAAAAAATAGCATTCCATTTGATATAAATTCAACACAAATTGTTTGAGAATAATTGTCTGAGAATAATCAGTATTCCTTTTATATAAATCCAACAGAAATTGTCCGAGAATAATAGCTACAAGAGGTTCTGTTTTGCATATGTATCATTCTTCCAGTTGGATGCTCTAAAAGCATTTTACAAACAATAATAAATTTAGCTTTACAACATCCTGCTGGTGTGAATGAATATTATGAACATTTTGAAAAATAGGAAAACTGAGGTATAGAGATATTAAAGCAAAATGCCTCAAGGGTAGCCACTGGCATTACTTTGGGATGCTTCCATTTTCTTTCAGTGAAAAAAAATGACACTACATTATCAAACACTACATTATCAAACTGATGAAAGTGTAAGGAAAAAGTTTTATGATGCTGTCATCACTTCTGCACTGTTTTTCCTTGGAAGATGAGTGGTACTCTAGGAGGATGTTCAGGATTTCAAAGAAAATCACTTCAGATTAGCTGGAAAGGGCTGTTGGGACCATCATCAGGCTTTTTGCGTAATGTAGTGCATTAAATATTATGACCCTTATAAATTGTGATAATGTACATTTGTATGTGAACATAACTTTTAGATGACGAACATTTTATGTTTTAATGATAAATCCATTCCAAATTTTCTAGACATGCATTTAAAAACATTTATCTTAAATGGGCAGAGAAATATTTTAAAATGTCAATATCCTTATACCTCCAACACAATGTTACAAACAGAAAGGTATAGAAAAGTTCTCCATATTGCTGCAGATATTCAGTTTTGCTAGTGCAAGAGGAAAAGTCTTATTTCATAAGTAAAAAGCCAAAGGAGACACATTGTGTCACATGTTAAAAGATTTTGCAGTCTTAATGAATAATAAGCAATAAGAAATACACATTAGACTCCATTATAACTGTAGCCCATAGGTGCATCCAAAGCTTGATCTAAACTCTGCTCCATGGATATGAGAAAGCTAATCGAAGCTGATGGATCTTTACAATAATGTGAAGTTCCTTTGGCTTTAAACAGGGTCGGTATATTTATAATTTGATTATACTAGCTGTCTTGATTTTTTGGCTTCTGCTGCAGCAAGCTGCAGAAGAAAGTCTTGATGCAGTTTATTGACCGTACTACAAAGCTGCTGCAATTCTTTGTACCAAAAGATCTGAGATGAGCTACAGAAGGTGTAAGAATGTATACTAAAATCGGTCAGGGCTGAAGGCAGCCCTTAGTGAAAGTAGCTGTGGCATAGTTACACATTAGTGTAAAATTTATACCTTGTTTGTAAAAGGCACACTGCCTTATGTCTTTATTGTAGAAAACTTCAATTCAGGTTTCCCAGGTATGGCATCACTTAGCGTTTATAGACTTGCAGCTTCAGAATTCTGCCTGTGCTCCATGGGTCATCCTCCTCCGCAGCAAAACAATGAAGGAAAATTTAATGTATAAGTTATTCATAAATTACTTCAAACATGAGAAATTGTTCTTTACAAATATATCATTATTGGGCATCGCATCTAGTAATCAGTGTTGTTTCATGATTTATAATATGCTCCTTATTTCAGCTATTTAACAATTTATTTCTAAGTAAGTTAAATAAATTAGTTGGCAGGAGAATGATCACACATCAAATTCCAAAATGGGACCCTAGCTAATACCAGTTGCCATGTAAGTACTTCCAAATGTAATTACTTTGGAAATTCTGACACTAGGTGATAGGGTAGCTTACAGTTCATTTTGCAGCACTCTAGAGCACCTTGCTGCAGATGTAAGTCAGAATGCTCTACCTGAAACTGAGCATTTACTTTTGAGTTGAGCATTAGCACTGATATGCTGTGTCTCAAGGAATGAACAGAATTAAGTAAGTAAATGAATTAAAATAGAAACCAGGGGTCTGTGTACAACCAGTTATGATTTATTTGAATCTCATGTCTATCAGTGGTACTAAAAATAGCTCTATGTCGATATAATTAGTTGGTCTGTCAGCTTTTTGGGGTAGGAAATCTTACTAACTTAACTCTGAGGACTATTTTATTCTTTTCATATTGAGACTGTGCTGCAAATGCTAGTGGGGCTTGCAGGACAGATGTTACCTATGAAACAGTGAAACCAGTTCCAGTGAATCCTGCTTCAGAACTTCAAGATGTGGAATAAAAGTTGGTTCACATTGCTTCACAGAGAGACCACCTCAGTCCCTGAAAATCAGAATGTCTTTTTCCCCCCTTCTTCCTCTGATTGGGGGTTACTGCAATTTTCTCATCTTTTCCCGCTTAACTAGAAAGCTGCTTGTGGGTTTTTTCCCCTTAGCTTCCTAAGTAAGCTATTGCTGAGTATCCTCCATTCTGGCTGGACAGGACTCAGTTCCATTGGGTTGATGGTCTAAGAAGAGGAAGGCATTAAAGTAAAAGCTGAGCAGCAGAGTTTGAGCACTATAGTAAAGTTATTTAATCAAATTGTTTTTCAGGTGTTCACAGGAATGCTTGACAGAAGAGTTTTGGTGGTTTTTTTTAAAGGCTATTGAATTTCAATATTTGTCCCTTAAGACTTAGTGATGGGAAGGCTTTGAGTGCAATGAAAACTTGATCAATTTTAATATAAATGCTTATTCTGAAAATAATGATTTAAAGTTTCTGTAGGGCAACTCCCTTCAAAAGATTGGCCCAGCTAATCTGATCATACTACCAGGTGAATCCATGGAAACCTTGAAAGTGCTGTATAGTTGAACTGTTTTCACAAAATAAAATTAGTGTAATGAGAGTATATGTATTCCATTAATTTATGAAATATATATTAGTAACTATTCTGCAATACAATGCAGAAACAAAGATTTCCGTATCTCATGTGACTCGCTATCTATAGTAATTAAACTATTGCATTCCAGTTTACCGTTTATGAGCATCACTACTGCAGGTGCTTTGAGTTAGACCTTTAATAATTAGACTCAACTAGCGGATCAACCGTCCCTCAGCCTCTCTCCCCACTTCTCAGTGTACCTGTACGCACATGGCTCTACAGTAAGGTAATACCTACTATAAATGGAAAGGCTAGATTTAGTATAGATCTGTCTTGTTCCTAGAAGGTTGTATGATTTACTGACTCTTCCCCAGATTAAAAGTGGTCAGGATTGCCAGAGTGGTGAAAACCAGACATTTTTGCACACCAAAGATGTAGAATTCCAAGATTTAAAGCTTGAATATGAGTTTGTTACAAAAGTTGTGAGTGTCACCTGCACTGGAAGTATCCTTGGATTTTTGCCTCTGCAGAACAAAGTGGCTGAGGATCCCTCTTTCAAATTTTTTTTATTTAATGCCACTCATATCACTGGTTGTAAAGTTCTACAGGTGCCAAATGCCTTTTAAAATTCTCCCCATGGTCCATTAATACAAGATTATTAATGTATTTACTTGTATAGTACTTTGGGCTGAGGACACTTCTCAGATACTGCCTTAAATTGTACCTTTGAGCATATTACTGATATAAATGGTGTTATAGAGCCCCATACAGCCCAAGGTAATGTAACCAAAGGACCTCCCAGGTCTTCACATCAAACATGACTTCACGTACCACACCACATAACTCTTTTCCTGACCTTGTCAAAATTCATCGTGCTGGGGAGCAGACCTTTTGCTTCTACCGCTCGGATGAGAAGCTGCCATGGGAACTTCCTCCAGCAGCCCCTCGGCTCGCATACAGCCAGTCATTCGTTTGTCTGCCATGGTGGCTAAATGGCAATTCTCTTCCTTCTGCACCCAATTGACATATTTCTTAAAAGAAAATTATATCTGTAATCAGCCTCAATAGGTCACTCTCTTCTCATATTATCTTATCAGATAGCCTCTTCTTGCAGGACTGTTCCAGTCTAAGGAGTTCTTTCCTGAACCAGCTGACCTGAAAGCTTCATAGTAAGGTATCACCTAAAGCTTCCAGGTGGGGTCTCACCAGCTGTGTTGCACAATGATATTAGTAGTTCTTCAACAGAAAAATCTCACCTGATCCCATCATTTGCCTTTCTCATGCTCCATCAGATTCTCATCTGCCACTCCTCCTGTGATCACTCATTACACAGGAATCTTTCTTCTTATCCAGCTGATGGATTCGCAGCTTACAACAAAGATTTTGCTATTAGTCTCCAAATGCACAATCTTGCCTTTTGTGGAATACCATTTCCTCACAGTTTTATTATTCCAGTCATCAGGTCTTTCTCTGAGACATGCTGACTCTTTTTGCACTGCTGTACCTTTTAGCTGAGCATTGTCAACCCATCTCACCAGCACGCTGTCATTTCTCTGTTAAGGTCACAGAACTATTGACAAAGTTTGTTTTTAAAATTATCCTGGAAGACACCCACTAGTAACCTCTCTCGAGCCTGAAATGCTTATTTTCAACATTGTTTGCTATTATATCCTCTTTGATCTGTTCCTTATGTACCATGTTTTCCTTTACTAACTTCATCTTCAATTTTCCCAGGTAGCAATGTGTCAAATGTTTCACTGGAAACCTAGAAAAGATTTTCCTCATTTTTTATAACCAGAAACCATTATCTACTTGAAGAAAAAAACAAGATCAGGCAAACATGAATGACCAGTGAAAAATTTATTTTTTCTGCCATTTTGCTTTCTATTTATTGAGGAATTTCCATTTGTTTCCAGTCTTTCTTGCTGATTTGCTGAAAGTTAGCCCTTGCATGCTATCATATTATTTATGTCTGATTAACAGGTTTTATCTCCTTCTCAACCTGTACAATTGTCATCTTGACATTAAGGACTGTTATCCTTCAGTCCCCATTTAGACAAGATGTTCAAAGACTTCAGTACTGGAAGTTTGAATTTAAAGACTTAGCTAAAAAAATCACTGTATAATCCCAAAGTGGGAAATAAACAGCTGAACAATGGATTTTCTTGCTTGCGTGCCTCAGCTGTCAACTGGAATTTTTTAGCTCAGGAAAAACAGAAGTTTAGCTGATAGCAACTAATACAAATTTTATATTTATTGCATTTCCCTTTTTTAATGCCTTTTACATGAGTTCTAATGAAGGATTCACAAGGAAACCCAACTGGCAGTCACTTCCCTATACATTTTATTACATATCCCAATAGAGTGACATTTTTAGCATGCTTTTCCAAGTTGTTACATTAACAAATTTGCACCGATTTCTTTATCCTGTCATCTAAAGACCACCTTGTAGTAAGACAGTGAACTTTTACAGCATTCCATAGTTGATGCACTGTCTAATGTCACAAATGTCTGCTCAAATTACTTCACTAAGACTTGAGAAGAGTCTACATTGTGCCTTCCATTTGAGCTTGATTTGACAGAATCAGTCCCTGTGCTAGCTCATGGCACTTATCAGTTAGTCAGCCTTCCTCAGGGAAGAGAATTTAGAGTGCACCATATTCAGTTTTCAGATCAAGCCCTGTCCCCTTAGGAAGCTATGTACTGCATTATTAAACAAGGTGCCATCAGCCGTAGCACCATGCTTAAACAGTCAGTCAAATAAAAGACGACATCATTATGTTAACTCTTTTTTCACCAGCTTCATTTATCTTTCAGTGGTCTGAAATAAAACGCTAAGACAAAGAAAACTTTGCTATATCTTTCTTTTAATTTCTCTTGAAAGTTCATAAACACGGGCAGGAAAACCTGTCTGATGTTGTAAAATAATGTTTAAACTTAATGCTATATGGGTGGGCTTTTACAAATTAGAATTTTTTAAGTTATCTGAGACTGATGTGTTCTTTATTTTGTCTGTTTTATGTGTATCTCTCATATAGACTACTCATTTTGTGTTTTTGATTTAACTGTCATAGCTATACACAACCAAATTCTAATGATTGCTGTGACTTTAAATATATCAAAACCAGAAAAGTTACTTCAAGCCAATGTGTCTAAATGAGAGGACAAATGTGAAATGTGAAAGTCCCTTTATAAAATATATTACCTGTTATACCATCAGTGCACTGTGCAATAAGGTATAAGTAGATTGTGATCAATCAATCTACTTATGCACACAGCGTCAAGAATTATGGATCCTTTAAGGTATTTTATGTCATTTCAGTCAAACTGAAAATCACACAGAAGGGAGACATGCTCCCTCTTGAAAGTGAGTAGATTCAGAATATATACTTTAAGACTTGCATTTTAAATCTCCTTGGGTCTTCTCCTAATATTCAAAGTGAGTTTTGTACATCTTTATTTATCTTGTCAGACCAGAAATTGTCAAGATTCTCCAAGAAAAGGAAAGATATCCTTTTTAAAGCTTCATGTTGATCTAAATATGAAAATGGATTAAACTGTGCTTCCAATTTTCAAACATATGTACTTCAATGAATATTAAATGGTAGACCCATATCATCATCATGACTTATTTACTTTGTAGATTTTTTATCAAAAAAGGACTGGAGTTTGCTGTGGAGCGTGAAACTCCACTGTAATTGAGTTTAGAGTGGTAAAACCACTAAAGAGGCCATGGCCCCCGAGAGTTCCCTGAAACCCACCTGTCAGCTGGTGTTACATCACTGATCCAACAGGCCGTGCCTTCCTCTTCCCGCTAAAGACTTCTGTGGCAAAAAAAAAAAAAAAAAAAAAAAAAAAAAAAGAAAAAGAAAAAACCACCCGAATTTGCTCCTAGAAAAAAAACCCCTCTGCAACAGCTGCACAGTGTCAGCAGAAATAATGATCTGAAACTCAGCCTCCAAGGGATGCTAGTATGGGTCCTAATTCTGTAAGGTGTCATTTCTTTCATTGCAATGCCATTAAGCATGAAAGTAATGGAGAGGACATGAGGTATTCTTTCACCGAAGTATAACAAGAGAGAGAAAGAGTACTTCAGGATATTGACAGGAAAAGGTGTCTTGTTTTGCTGGAAGGATCATCTTAAAGGATCCATACATAAAAATGGGAATTTAATTCTCGCTATTTTACTGTCGAAATTGCACATTTTAACATTGTAGCTTTTGAACATGTATGTTCACATGAAAATTGAAATGGTAAGCAGGTTTAGTTCCATAGTTTCTTTGGGTTAAAAGCAGTTTTTTGCAGGTGGATTGAATGACTCAGAAGACTGATATTAGACTACTTTAAACTCATTGATGAAATCAGTCCTCAGGTCAAGTGTTCTGTTTGCAGAACTCCATTTACTTCAGTGGAGTTACATCTATGCAGGATCTGGTTATAAGTCGATAGTGACTGCTGATATTTAACAAATGGTTCACTAGCCTGTTTTCTGTCCAGCAGACAGTTAGAGCTGAAGCAAACTCCCCTGCTATAATTTAAGCACCTGCACTAGCTTTTTTAGCACAGATGAGGAGCAAAACGGCATGTGAAGTAGCTTCTTTGTGAAACTCAGGGTGATTCCTGCACCAAAATGTCAAAGCAAGCTGGCAGGGCCGTGCGAGCAGTTTTCCAAAATGGCGCGTTTATTCTATTTTTGGCATGAAAAGAGGCTTTTGTCTTCAGACTGTCAAGTAAGTCCCTTCACAAAAGCAAACACCTAGCTTCAAAGACAGCTAAAATGCCCAAGCCTTTTTTAAAAGCTTACCTCCACTGAAATCACTGCCATTCTGACGTTGGATTAAAGTCTATAAAAGGAAAGAGTCCAAGTGTTTTCTGTTGAGATGTAGCTGATCATATTGAGTCCCTTTTTCAAGAAAGGGAAAGAAGCTGCTCTGTTAGACTTGGATTTGTTTCAAAGATTGTGGCTGGCAGATGCATTGTTCTGAAAACTTCTGCCAGTTTTTTTATCTATTACACCTACATTAATATTCAGTGCAAATGAGTCCTTGGTTTGGTCTTTGAATTACTGCTGTGATCACTGGTGATGAAATTGAGAAAGGATATGATGTTTCTCCTATATCTTTGCTGCACATCAAAGTCTGAAATAGTGCTTTTTACAGGAGATGTGCTGCTCTCAGAGTTGTCCTGTAACGTGCTTCAAAAATAGTTGCTAGGAGGAACATTACAAATTGCTATGCGTTGCCTACTTGACCTTGGCATGCAGACTTACTACAAGTAGTAACTCTGAACTGGATCACTGCTGGGAAAAGGATACACAGAAACTTCCAACCTACTCAGGGAGTCATTTGGGCTCCCAGCCTATTCCTGAAGGAGAATAAGGCTGTTGTGAATATGGGTGCTCTCCTAGCTGTATGGAGGTTTGTTTTCTTTAAGTCAGAGAAGATCACTGCAAATTCAGTGTCTCCCAATGTTTCCACTTGCTTTCAGCTTCAGACTCGGAGTCTTGAGTGATTATTTATGAACAGCATTGAACTGAAGATAACAAATCTGATGTCCCTCACTGAAGAAATCTTCTAGTTGTCCATCTTTTCAATATTCTGTGCATTTTTACAACAAAGGAAACCTTTAGGCACATAATGAAATTTTAAAATGTGGGTGTTGAGAAGAAACACACATTTTGTCTTTTGATTTGATCTTAATGTAAAGAAGCATGCTTTTTTCTTCAAAAGCTTAAACATTTAAAAATAGCGCTTTCTCTGTACTATAAATAATTCTAATTTTAGTATTGATATATCAAAATAAACTTTACTCCCCTGCCTTGATATTTTACGCTTCTTGAGGGGCTATACCTCATGCCCATCAGTGAATACTGTGGTCTGTAGTACTGTAGTCTTGGGTGTGGTTTCATTTGTTCTTAAACCAGTTGAACTGTTGGCTGCAACTAAAAGGTGTGATTTTCCTTGAGTGATCAGGTGGCTTTTCCTGCCCCAGTATCTGCTGCAGGGTGTCATTCTTGGTGGCTGATAGAAAACTTTTTCCCCCCCAGTTAGTTTTCAGTTGGATCAACTCACTGACCTAGCAAAATGTGATGCTGCAGGATCACTGGACCTGACATGAGGAAAGTGGGGGGAGCACGGCACCACAGGAGGGCAATCTGAGTGACTTTTTTTTGGCAACAGTCTAAGTTACACAGGATAAGATATATCAGGAAGTCACTTTGCAGTTAATAACAGTGTTGTTTTATTACACTAAACAAACAGGGGAAATGTGACTCAATACCTCTGAATTACCCTCCTTTTTCTCCCCTTACTCTGCCCACCGGTGTAGTGCCTGTGTTCACAACAGCCTTAATTTTAGCAATACATCAAGAATATGAGACGTGCTTAAAAAAACTGTTTCCATAGATTTTCACAGGCAGTCTTTTTTACATTTCTCTGACTGCTGTACAACTTCTTGCCTCCAACCCTGCTCACCCGCAACGTTTTTTGGCATCTTTATTTGAGGGGTCCAAAATGGAACAACTGAAGAAACAATGACACCTTATCCCAAAGAATTTACATTTTGGTATTTACAGGAATGCATCAAATTTCAGGTGTTCATACCTGCCCTTACTGTGCTATGAGAGGTTCTAGCAATTGCTTAGGACAACTTCATGGTAAAGTATGTTAGAAGTTTATGCTCATCAGTGATAATAGAGTATTTGTGCTAAGAGAACTGCCAGAATGAAAGTGGTGCTGTGGGTTTGGCTGTCGATATCTGTATTGCTGCTGATATCTCATCACTGAATATGGAGTAGCTGATAAGAACCAAAAGAACAAAAAATGACAGTCTGCATGCCTTCAATTTTCATTACCCGTTTTA
The DNA here is from genome assembly GCF_030936135.1 of Gavia stellata. Taxonomy (NCBI): domain Eukaryota; kingdom Metazoa; phylum Chordata; class Aves; order Gaviiformes; family Gaviidae; genus Gavia; species Gavia stellata. The sequence continues at coordinate 14,368,483 of NC_082595.1, forward strand.
CTATTGTATGAAGGTGGTAACTGGGTTATATTGTCCTCCTTACTGGAGTTTCAGGAAAAGTATGTTGTTACAATCTGTTGCACAGCAAGCTGGGCTATCAGTTCCAGCATTTTACTGAAATAAGTGATCATCGCAATGTCCGCAGTATATTCAAGGTATTTTATTGTAATGGTGGGCAGCTCTGTTTCTGCAGAAGACTCATTACTCTTTGGATATGCTTGTTACTGGATGTTGATAGGCAGCTTTCAAACAAAAGATGTTCACACATACTGTCCAAACATCGTGGAGGTGAAAAATTATTATTCTTGTTGAGCTTTACATTTAATACCCAAGCATGGTATCAGTAGCCTGTCCAGTAAGTGATGATGGATATATTACGAATATTGTAAACATTGCAGAGATTAATTAACGCTTCCCCTTCGACAAGCAATATCCAACACTAGATGGCACGCTTGGCCTCAGGATCACAGCTACTTCTGCAAGTCCTTGCGTTGCCTGAGTGTCCTCGCGTTTTGGTCCTTCTCCGCAATTTTAAAATAAGAAAAGTAGGTGATGTTTCAAAGCACGGCTGGGCCACCCTGGTACAGTAATTTTGAAACCTCTCTCCTGTGATCTTCCCCAAGCTGCTGCTTTCTACAGATTTTGAAAAATTTCAAAAAATCCCTTAATATGGAATGAAAATATCACTGAAATAGTAAAATTAGAGGAGAAACAGGAATGAAAATAGTAGAGTACTAAGAATAGTAACATTTTGTAAGCAAACACTATTTAATAAAAAAAAAGGTAAGGAGATGCAAAACTATTTTCAACAGGCATTTTCCTCCTCCTCCATTCCATCTCCATCATCTACTATTCTTATACTGGTGGATTAAAAATGGTTACATAAGCTTAGTGTCAGTTTGCTCCAAATCAAAATTTTACTTTATTTTATGACAATTTGATAATCGAACCAAAAATCCATAATTTCTATATCCCTAAGGCAAAGTGATACACTTAGCCTCTGCCTATGTCAGGAACTAGTGGGACATAATAGGATTGGGATTAAAAAGCAAAATGGATAGAGCTAAGGATCCAATGTCCATGCAAAATGAGTTTCAGGGAGGTTAGTTCAACTAGCTCTAATCTGCTCCTGTGGGCTGAATGCCCATGTATCAGGCGAGGTCTTGGAGCTCAACCCCTGGTTTAATTGCATTGGCCTTGATGATCCCTTGAGATGCTTTCCAGACCACAGCGTTACAAAATCTTGTCCAAAGCCTGTTTTGGTTATGCCTGAAAAACACATACTATCTTTGCTTTGTATAGTACTTAGACATTCTTAGAAATTAAAGTATTGCTTTTGATGTCGTCAATATAGTGTCCAAATGACTGGTTTTCTCTGTACCGCTCTCCATCACTCAGCTGCAGAAAAATGCATTTCGCTTTGCAACCAGGAATAGAAGATTTCATGGAGCGCTTGTCTCTCTAAAGTATTTTTAGCTGTTCTTTATGTCACTTCTATGTGAAAATGCTTATATCTCTGTGGTATTTGTGCCTCATCCTTTTCCATCATGGGAGGCCTGGCCACACAATCCTGATGCTGCATTGATGATATCCAAGTACAGACCTTTGCTGTTCTGTTATAAACCTTCTCTACTCAACTGGGATTATTATCAGGGTATGATCTCACCGGTGAGAGCCTTGGCTCGGATGTTTCTTCTTCCTGAAGGAGGGGAATCAGGACACAAAGCACGGCTTTCTGTCAGAAGCTGGGATTCCTGTCCTGGCACATGCAGGTGTTGAACAGCGTGCAAAGCTATTTTTTGCACTCTGGTACCACTCAGTACCAATGTTCATGCTAAAAGTTTTTAAATAATTAGGCATCAATTCTTTATAAATTTCTGCCTTTCCACTGCTGTAATTTAAATAATTTTACTTGCATTATTAATGATTTACATCAACCAAAGGGAGAAGGAAATCAAACCACTGAAATCTTAGGAAGTGGAAAGGGACCTTATTGTACTGTCCACACTAATAACAAATCTATTGATTTTAGTAGTTCAGCAACCTAATTTTTAGAAGCACTGAAATATCTCCCAGCTGGATTAAAAAAATGCAGGAAAGGCAGCCCTGTCTAGCTGATACAAAGTCAGAAACCTAATAAAGGGAATGCAGCGTTGGAAAGTACAAAAGTCGACATGTCAACATAAATCAACTTTGTCAGAATGAAACAGATGAGTCCATTTGTTGGTAGATCAGATCAACGTAAATCAAGGCAGTATAAAGGTTGCACATTATAGGGATTTGTGCTTCGTAAACTTTCATAGTGTGATCAGAGATAGTAATCATCTGGCAGTGGGAATAAAAAGTCAAAGTGAAGCTTAAACGCTGAATCAAAAATCAGTCCTGTTAATGTCTAACACGCTGGGGTCAAAAATTCATAAGAGTCCAGCTGTGAAAATAAGATGGGAGCTGTATTAGTTTTCTCCATTCTGTATCTCACATTTAAGTGTTGTCAGTTGATGAGGGTTTGTCCCTTGGGAATTGTCGTGGGGTAGTTTAGTCCATGTAAAGTGAAAATTTTGCATCACATAGAGGATCATGTGAAATTCTATAAGGCATGAGGACTACATGCTGAGATTCATAATGGTGAGGAAGGAACAGTAGAAACAGTAATCTGCCACATGCCCTTATCTAAAAGTGGTTCTTGACAAAAGAAGGCAGCATGTTTGCAGTGTGGAAGCTATCAGAATCTGTGACACATTTTAACAGTCAGTGGTTATTAATGGATAAAAACTGGTAACTTTAGACTGATGCTGACATATAGAACTGTTTAGAATAAATATAAATCCCAATGGACCCATTCTTTTCACACCTTTCAGTATTATTTCTGTTTGTGGCATTGTGTAAAGTTCCATTACTGGGTCAAAGGTTTGATGTAAACAAGCAATACGCTCTCTAGCAGGATTTATATACTGAGAAAACTTGAACTAAGAAAACAAATCACATGCAGCTTCTTTAAGGCACATATTGCATAATATCTATGCAAATATTTTACAAAGCTTTTTATGCTTGGTCCATTTTCCCCCTTTGTTTTCCAATTATGGACTCACGATTCATTGTTTATATTTCCAGAAATTTCTAAATTTATTGAACTTTTTAATATCATGGTTTTAGTGCTTACTTGAGAGAAAGAATCTAAATCAAGCAAAGAATGAGCTTTAAAAGAAATTAATGCAGTCCTGCTTCTTTTCTAATAATTATTTGCAATCCTTGGCAAATTTTTTAACCTCTGTGATCCAAATTCTGACCTATTTCAGAAGCACTTTCCTCTGTATTTGGCCCCACTTTCTTATTTTTAATCAGTGATGCTTTCCAAAGACTAAGATGCTAATAAGCATACGAACATGTCACATCTATCTATAAGGGATGTATTATGTACTTGCAAACTACATTATACAGAATTGTTGATTTAAGGTATTCAAAGGATTTTCCAACACGTATTTGTTTAGTATATTTAGCCTCATTTCATAGATGGGGTATTAAGTGACATAAAAATTGAGGGCAGATGATGTCACTACATAACTACTTCTCTTGTGGTGGTCTAAATGTAATCGAAGGAAGGTTGTGAGGATGTTGGCTGAGTTTGGTGTGCCTAAGAGCATGGCCTATGAGCCCATTTATTTCCCCAACTCTATGACTACCTATTTGTGAGTAACGGAAGCTCTGGAAGCTGTAAGTCACAGTCTGAAACAGTGATTTGTCCAAGATAACAGTGACAACTGTGACAAAGCCAAGATAAAAATACCCAAGTATCCCAATTCTCAGTTTCCTCTTCTGGTTATGAGATCGTGTTGCTTCCTGCCTTATAAATATAGTGTAAGCAACATTGCAACAATAAAAATAAAGTTCTCATGCATCTGCTTATGCTTTGAAAATACAAACTGAGAATAATGTATATAACTAGCATCAGCTCATGATATCAGAAGCACAGGTTCTATAACTCTTACTTGGTTAAGTATATTTTACTGAATATTCCCATAACTCCCATCTAGAAGACAGTACTACCCTTTGTGAATAGAGGTGGTATATGCTTTCCAAATTAGCAACAATGGTTTTAAGTTTTAAATAAATCACTAAAGGGCCAAACGACTTATCCACTACATTAAAGGAAACACACTAAGTTGCACAAGTTTCCTCAGCAAGTCATGAGGAACTTGAGTTATCGTTCCTGACTTACAGTTCTCATTTGGGGAAAAAAAAAATAATCTTACATGATAATAAGACAAACATTAGTGCTGATGAGGTGGAAAGGTCATAGCCAGAATCATGCAATGCAGAGCTTAATATTCAGGATGACAATGAAAGACAATGAGTGACACAAAAACTGAGGGCAGATGATGTCACTTGATACCTTCTTATCTTGTGGTGGTTTAGCTGACCATAGATTGTGATGGGATGGTGCCCTAACCTAATAAAACATTAAGTTGGTTAAAAAGCTACTAACGATAAAAAGATCTACAATTAAACTAATAACTAAAGTAACTTACTTCCATTCAGAAGGGTCTGAATTTAGTTTAACAATTACTTCTGTGGAAATTATTTTATTTGCCACATAAATCTAGCCAACTCAGAAATAGGACAGAAAGCTTTTAGCAGTTCAGAATAACAGAACACCAGTTAATGACATAAAATGAGAACCAAAATATGCTACTGGAATAAGAGTATGTTTAGTAAATGTCGTGAAATGTCCATGTCCTGAGAGGGAGGCAGTCGTTGCTAAGCTAATTGGAAGATGAACCTGATCCTGTGGTATTAGGTGTTATGGTAGACCTAGAGAAGGAGGCACAATACTGGGTCAGAGCTGGGAGCTCTCAGTGAGCATTATCAATGATGGGAAAAATAACAGTATTGGCAGAAAGATCTGTGGACAGGTAATGAAGGCAACCACAGACTTGTAGGGTAAGTGAAAAATGAACTATCTCACTGAAATAATAGTTGTTGTCTTAGACTGAATGTGCTCAAGCTGGGTTTCACGCCAGACATGAAGTCTGTCAATGCTGAAATTGTCTTGAAATCTTTTATTACAACTTTCTAACTTCATTCACTGGTGCTGAATCAGTACTGCTGGGTACTGCCTGAGACTGAAAAATACAGCATGGGGGGAAAAGTACTCCTTTCTGCAAACATTCGAGTTTTCTTGGAAGTTTCCCATCTGAATACTGACCTGGCCTGACCCTATTTAGCTTTGTGAGATCTGATGAGATCAGAGCCTGAGGTTATGGCACTAAACTAAGAAAAGTGATAACAAAACAAAAATGGCATGATTGACAGGGTAGTAGGCTGAACACAATAAACCTATGGAGAACTATGTGTATGTATTCCACTTCTTAATATCCTCTTTGTAGATAAGAAAAATAAGCCTTTCCCTGGAGCTAAAATAGTAATGGGATGAGAGCTGCCTGCCTTACTTGATGGCCATAAACAATCAGTATATTATACAAAGATGGATTACTGAAATGGAAAGTGGGTACTCATGAGATGCTGCCTTGAGGCAAGACTGAAGTAGGAGCCTTCCTGGACCCTTGTGCTGCCTACAGTTATCTCCTTTTGGTGGCCCCGTGTTTCTCAGTAAGCTGTGATACGATCCTGTGCAGTCCAACTTTAGTGCTTTTCACTGTCAGGTTCGTTGAGGCTATAGAAGATTATTTTGCTTGGAGAAAAAAAAAGATACGTGAACAAGTCACTGAAAGCATTTACAGACAAAAGAAGTAGTCGGCAGAAAGCTGTCTAAAGAGGTTTCTTTCGTAGTGCACCAACAAAAAGCAGCTACTTATGACAATAGAAAAAACGGCAATAGAAGCGTTACGTAAGGAAGCTCAGGTTTCTTTCTTTGTGTCCATGTTTTTCACTAATCTTGAAAATTATTAAGACACATGCTATTAAGGTTGTGATGTAATTATATTGAACTCATTTAAGAGAGCTGTAATGACAGATTTTTCCCTCTGCAATGAGTACTGAAAGTAACTTCAGAAATTAGGTCTGGTTCTGATGTTACTTTGTAGTGTGATAAATATGGAGAAACTCCATTGATTTCAAAGGAATTGTTCTAGATTGTTGCCAAATACTTATAGTTGTTCAGTGGTCAGAGCCTCTATTTTTCAGTTTTTCAGAAAATCAGCATATTTTCTAAACATCTTGCATTTCTATAGACTATTTTATATGCCAGCTGAAGGCTCATATAGATCTTCTCCTTGCTTGGAACAATCTGGGACAGATCAGATGTCCCCAAAGCTTTTTTCTCCAGTATTCTAGTTCTATATAGAAATGCAAATACATTTAATTAGAAATTACACAAAAAGTTTCCTATTTTAGAGATTCAGAGCTGGTTTGTGGTTTCTGGATGTGAAATAGAGCTGGTGGGAATTTTTCTGCTGAAACAACTAATGGAGAATTGGATTTCTGAGGGAGCACAAAATTCCGTAAAAGGGAGAATACATAGTTATAAAATTATAAATGAATAGAAGTTGCTGATCTAATGTATTTTAGACTAGTTCTGGCGAGGATCTCACAGATAGTCTGGCCCTGTTAAATTGAATAGAAAGGCCACAAATTTTTGGCTTATCATTTTTAGTTCAATCTGGAATACAGGGATTTTCCTCTTCACTAAAAAAAATCTAAAGTGATTGTCTTCTGTGCTTTCAGAGGACATGAATTAATTTGGAAAGCAATAGATCATTTTCCTGGTGACTTTTCCAAATACCGTTTTATTTCCTTGTGAGGCATACTTGTGAGTGTTATTATTTTACATTCTATATAAAACTCAAACGCAATAAAATATAAAATTCTTTTAGTACTGTTATCTCAGTTGCTGCAAAGTACTGGCTTCAGTCAAATTTGTAGGCATAGTTTTGCAAGTACTGAGAAGTCACTTGCTCCCTGAGAATAAAGTCGCTACGGGAGGGACACCTAAAATCTGGAATACAAATCATTTTATAAAGGCAAAGTGGTCCAACCTCAAGTCTTTGTTACTAAATTCATGCATATGCTTTTCAGGCATCTGAGGCCACTTCTTGGGAAAGATGATATTGGACAAATCCGTGATTAGAGCCTTTGTGATGTTAACCATCCCTACTGCGCTGGAATTGATTACACACATTTGGTGAAAGGCAATTTGAATGGTAAATCACTTAGTCATATTCTCGTTTTCACACACCATTCAGCTTCCTACTGTCCTTCTGCTCATTCTTTTCTCTTTTCTCGCAGCAGTATGCACAGCATGTCCCCACCATTGCTCAGCACAGTTTAAGATGGCATTAAGATAGAAAGATTGGTGTAAGTATGCGGAAAAAGTTCCCAGTGAAATGTGCAGGCTTCTCCAATGCACACACAGCAACAGCTTCCTGACATCCCCAAAGAAAATGGAGAAATCAGCAGCAGTTTACTGAAGAGGTGAACTAATTGCTGCAAACAGGTTAAAGCCCAGTCCTACAAGTGGCTGGGCATTCTTACTGTACCACTGAAGTTTGAGGGAACAGAGCATACTCAGCAAGGTCTCTTCAATTTGACCACTTAACCAAAGAAACTCCGTTTCCTGCTATGTAGAATGTTTGGAGTTGAAAGTTAACCTGAAGATTAGAACTGGGCCAAAACACAACCCAGACCTCAACTCTAAAGCTATGTCAAATTTATCTTTTTAACCATTAGATTAAACTTCCATGTATGAACACGGTGAAGTATGAACTTTGCCAGATTGTGAAATACTTTGTTTCTCTTTTTACAAAAGCAGCATCATAGGAATACTCATCTGAACAGACAACATAAACATACAAATCTAAACAGATCTTCATCCACTATTTCAAGCTCCATGGCTTTCTCTTCCTTTTGGGGCTCTTACTACATAGCATCACAACTGACCTCTCATACTGATGTTTATGTCACTCAGATATCAAACACTAGGATCGCTTGGTTTTGTTTAAAACAAGATTGGTTGAACTGCATGGCAGCACTTACATGTAGCTACCCAGAGCCATGCTTGTAACAGCTTTGAGGTCTTTTTGTGATGGCAAGGCTGTATGCTGAGAGCTGGGGAAAAACATCTGTAGCTGACAGCACAGTCTTGATTACAGGTATTTAGCCAAAGTCTGAAGCTGCAAAGTGGTGTATTCCTCAATACATGTGAGGTGTATCAGCATGGCACAATGCAGTTCTGAGGCAAGAAATGTGAGCTGCTAAAATGACTTAAGGACCAGCAGTATTGCTACATTAGCACAGAGCTTTGCTCAGGCCCATGTTTCTTGTTGAGTTGATGTTTGGCCATCTGAGCTACCTGCCCCAGTTTAAAATGCACCTGAAGAAGTGCCAGTGCAGGTACAAAAATAAAAGGTGGTAGGATGCAGCAAGACAGAGGGGAAGACCACGGAAGTATCGTCTCGGAACACCTTGGACTAATTAACGTGAAACTGTGCTCTCAGGCCAACACCTGCTTCTTGGAGCTGAAGCCGTCATTTACAGCTGCATTGTGCAGTCCTGGTAGTGCCTTAGGTCTACTCATGCTCTCACAGCAGCCAGCGATAAAATTTCAGTTGAATTAAGGCTGGGCAGTACTGTCCCAACGTCTGGGAGCAGAGGCATTACAAGAATCTCCAAAATACCTCAGAGAAGAAGTATCTTCAGAAACTGTATCCCTGCAGGAGCTAAAAGTGCTGAGATCTCACAGGCTGCATGTCAGAGATCTATACAGATAAGCTGAAGGGACCCTCTGGTTTGTCTTCTTGTACAACACAAGGCAGAATTTCTCCAGTTATCCTGGTTTTATTCCATATATCAAGTGGTCAACACACAAAATGAGAGGGAGAATTGTAAATAATGTACTTCCTATGTGATGCCCAGCAAAGGCCAGGTTTTCACAGTAAGTGGGGCTCTATATTTGCTATCTTTTACAGGCATATTCAAAAAGGTCTGAACAATCATTGTGCATCCAGTGAACCTGCCTGGACTTCAGCAAAGCCTTTGACACTGTTCCCCACAGTATTCTCCTGGAGAAGCTGGCGGCCCGTGGTTTAGACAGGTACACTCTTCACTGGGTAAAAAACTGGCTGGATGGCCGAGCCCAGAGAGTTGTAGTGAATGGGGTGAAATCCAGCTGGCGGCCGGTCACAAGCGGAGTCCCCCAGGGCTCAGTTTTGGGACCGGTCTTGTTTAATGTCTTCATTGATGATCTGGATGAGGGGATAGAGTGCTCCCTCAGCAAGTTTGCAGACGACACCAAGTTGGGAGGGAGTGTTGATCTGCTGGAGGGTAGGAAGGCTCTGCAGAGGGATCTGGACAGGCTGGATCGATGGGCTGAGGCCAACCGGATGAAGTTCAATAAGGCCAAGTGCCGGGTTCTACACTTTGGCCACAACAACCCCAGGCAACGCTACAGGATTGGGGACGAGTGGCTGGAAAGCTCCCCCGCAGAAAAGGACCTGGGGGTGTTGATCGACACCCGGCTGAATATGAGCCAGCAGTGTGCCCAGGTGGCCAAGAAGGCCAACGGCATCCTGGCTTGTATCAGAAATGGTGTGGCCAGCAGGAGCAGGGAGGTGATCATGCCTCTGTACTTGGCGCTGGTGAGGCCGCACCTCGAATCCTGTGTTCAGTTTTGGGCCCCTCACTACAAGAAAGACATGGAGGTGCTGGAGCGTGTCCAGAGAAGGGCGACGAAGCTGGTGAGGGGTCTGGAACACAAGTCTTATGAGGAGCGGCTGAGGGAGCTGGGGTTGTTCAGTCTGGAGAAGAGGAGGCTGAGGGGAGACCTTATCGCTCTCTACAACTACCTGAAGGGGGGTTGCAGAGAGGTGGGTGTTGGTCTCTTCTCCCAAGTGACTAGTGACAGGACTAGAGGAAATGGCCTCAAGTTGCACCAGGGGAGGTTCAGGCTAGATATTAGGAAAAAGTTCTTTACTGAGAGAGTAGTGAAACATTGAAATAGGCTGCCCAGGGAGGTGGTAGAGTCACCCTCCCTGGAGGTATTCAAGGAGCGTGTGGATGTGGCATTGTGGGATGTAGCTTGATGGACATGGTGCTGTGTGGTGTTGGGTGGGTTGGTTTTTGGTGTGTTGTGCCTTGTTGTTGTTGTGTGGTGGTTGGCTTGCGTGGGTTGTTTGGTTTTTTTTTTGGTTTTTTTTTTTTTTTCAGGTTGGACTTGATGATCTTACAGGTCTTTTCCAACCGTAGTGATTCTGTGATTCTGTGATTAGAAATGCATTCCCGTCTTGAAAAGGTTTGATACATCTGCTGTGTGGACTGGAGGGTAATCGTAATTTCTTCCCTGCCTCTGTGTCAGGCAGTGTTCCCTAGCACTCCTTCTTTCCAGTAAATAAATCTGTGCATAAATAAGACCCCCAAAATAATTTCTCTTTGATAAATATTTTAGTGAATATTCCTGCTTGCACAAGGCTCTCTTTGGTTCCCCTGAAGCCAGATCTGGCCCACATACAGCAAAAATGAGGCTGTCTGCTCAACATGCAAAACTCCTTATGTTCTAGCTAAACCATAAGCATCAAGTAAAAGGAAAAGGGCTTTTTCTTCCTTTGTCTTCCGGCAATGTTAGCTTAGACAGCCACCAGCACATGATCATTTACATAAGGAGGGAACTGCGGAGCTGCTGCCAACTGCCCGTAGTGCCTGCCAAAAACAGATGTTATATGTTACTGTTAGAAGAATGTCTTCTTCAGCTTGACATGTGAGTGCTGCAATCTTTATTTAAAAGGAAGAGGAAAAAATATGGTTGAATTAATGAAAAGAAGCACACAACATACGGTCTGAAAAAATTATAATGTAAGGGAAAGAGCTAGTGGTCCAATTGCCTAAGACTGCTAAAACTCAGCTGGGTGAATTTGTCACAGAGAACTGTCCTGCTCTGTCACATAGATGGACCTGGTGACCTAATAGGTCTGTTGTATTTTTACATTTTTATGTCCATGCCTTCACATTGATTTTTAAATAGTTTCCAAAAGGCAGTTAGTAAAACTGTAAAGCTCTGTATTGACCAGGATGGTGCTAAATCCAGCATTCTTTGTTACCAAAAAATCTTCACGTTAGGTATCAGGCAGACTTATCACAAAACCTGTGATTTATGCTTGGGTTTTGCTATCATTTTGCATGAATTCTGGGGGCTCTATAAAAACACAATTGAGATAAAGCTTTTGTATTTTATCTGTGAGGTATTTTATTCTTATATCTATAGGAAAAGAAGGCACCTGTCTGGAAAGGTGAACAATATTATAATTAATATTATTACTTTGTTCACCTGTCTTCCTGTAAGCAGGGAACTAAACCTCTATAGGTCTATAGAGCTGAAAAGCTGACTTGTATTGCAGTCAGCCTTATATAGCCAGCCTCTATGAAGACTTATATTGATGCTCGTTCTGTGGCGTCAGTAGAACCAATGAACCCTCATTTTTGCGTTTGTATTTTGAGGTTGAGATTTCACATGGCCTCAGCCATGTCTAACAATGGTTAGTTCACTCTTCAGCCCTTCCTTTGGTTAATAGCCACACTGTCTTTTCTTGCTAGCCAGAGGTTGTGGGAACTTAACATCCCTGAGACCTCTGTCCCTTGCCTAAATATTGTTGGAAGTGGTTAAAAAAAAGTAGTAAGAAATACAGATAGATGTGCGGGCACACATACTGTGTGATCTTACCAGCATTTTTTCTTCAGGAGAACTGCCTAAAATGGGTTTGGATCCTCAGCTTTCATGTGCTGTGATTTCATTGCAGGTCCTGTAGTAAAAGCAATTTCCACCTACGAGGTGTCTGTCCCCAGATGACTAGGAGATAAGACTCTCTCTCCCGCTGCAAGAGTAGCCCATACAAACTGCCTGGCAGGGGATGCTCCTGTAATTTTTAGGACTTCAACTTGAAGCTGCTCTGTGGAAAAAATAGCCGCCTAATTGCACAGCTGCCTGCTCTACAAGGGAGTGCAAACAAAGTGCTGCCATCTGCTTCTGAAGATAGATGGGACAAGAAAGCATGTGAGTGCTTTGTGTCTTCTCTACCCTCCTTTTCTTCTCCTGGCCTGAGGAAGGTGGTTGTCAGGGTGTTCCCTGAGTATTAGATTCTGGTGGGCAGTTTTGGAGGAGGTGGGCTCTGCGGCCAGGTCACAGCTGGCAGGAGGGGAAGCCCTCGTCCCCTTCTTCTCACACCCGCCATGTCTGTGGCAAACTCTGGTGCTCCTCTGCTCCTTCAGTGGGACGTTTTAACTGATTAACATGACATTTTAGGTGTGTTTTCTTACTTTTTATGGCTCTGGTGAACGAAGTCAGCTCAGTGAAGAGTCTGATGTATACCAGAGCTTCCTCCAGAGAAGAGGAAGAGGGAATGGGATTGCACATTTTGGTAGCACTGGTGTATAGGCTTGGCTCAGCCACCCTGCTTAAAAAACCCAACAGACTGCTTTGAGTTCTTAGCACCGCAGCAGGGTTACACAGATAGTACACTTCGTGATATGGTTTCAAAACTGCAATAATCTTGGCTTCCGATCATTCTGATTCTTTAAGCATTTTTAATCCCTTTCCTCTTTCAAATTACAGACTGTTTCTCCAGCCATTTGCAAAGGGACTGGGGGAGGACGCAATAGGGAAATGTGTGCTGATGCAGCTCTGCAGCAGCACACTGATGTGGAGATTTAGCTGGATGCAAAATATACTGTATTCAGCAGTTAAGTCCTTTTTCTTTGCATTCTCCTATCCAAAGAAGTATTTACATGAAATGTCACTCACCCTGTGGAATTATATGAGAATTAATTATCTGTGGAGAATGATTTGGCCCTATTAATTACGGGTCTCACATAAGAAAAAGAATAAGCCTAATGTGTCATATGGGGTTTTTTTTGCCAGTGAACTAGGAACTCATCGGCATCAAATATCAATAATGGTTTTGTTGAATACAGATTGATGACCTCTGACAAAAATTACAGGAGAAACTTGTATCATTTTGTCTTATTATAGCCTACTAAGACCTTAGTCAAGATTGGGGTCTTATTTTCTTAGGCTGTCATGCAAGGGGTTAAAGCTGATATTTATCAGATTATTGTTTGCAGCCAGTCATGAATGAATAAGGCTTTAATGTATGTAGAGTCAGAAATAACTGATGTCAAAATGCAATCGCAAATCAAATACAGTATTTCATGGAGACAGTTAAAACATTATGTCTAATTAAGTCTTCATTTAAACATGTGTGTAATTTTGTTGTTCAGAATTATGTACAGTCTTGTAGGCTGTTCCCTCCAGTGAATCATGGTGCCTGTTTGTATCTTGCCATTTGGTAAAGGAAATTTTGAATTTTATGTTTTGCAGATATAGTCAGATATAAACAAAGTCCTAAGAAGTTTTCTGGGTTATTCAAAATCTGTATATTTCACGGAGAAAAATGGAGTATTTACCATACTGTGCTTCTAAAATACGATCTAAGTATTTTCTTGTCCCTGTTCTTTCTCTCTCTCTTCTCACATTGTTCAGGAACTTTTCTGAATGGCTGCAAAGCACAGTACTGGCACAGCAAATTTGCTGGAATAGCATCCTTTCTAGGGGAAATAGCTTCTTGGCTGCAAGGGAAAGTCATACTTAAATACCAACAAAATAGATATCACCACCACGTATATGAATTTCTGACTGTAGCATAAATGTATGAATAAGATGAAATGGCCACCTGTTTTTTTTTTTTCTTTTGGGGGGAAAGTAAGTCCTGGAAGTTAAAGTAGGAATTGAAAGAAGGTTTGGATTTTTTTTCCTTTTGCAAATTATGAGTAACATATAGCTGTTATCTTTCTGTGTTGCCAAAAGTGTTTTAGGAGGTTGGTTGAAGTAAACCTGAAGACACCTCATGGTATCTAGCTGTTATAGAACTGCACATGTGCTGAATGCACAATATAAGAACATCATGTCAACAACAGAGATGATCCTCCCACAGCAGGACTGTTGGAGATAAAGGATGATCTAGCAAGAGGATAAGCTGGTCTGTGGCTTCTTTTTGAAAAAAAGCAGTATGTGTACGTGCTACTTTGTCCAGCATATGTACTCTGCTGTCTTGCCTGTATTAGGATCTTAGCGTTTGTTGCACTATTGAGTCTAAAATTTATCTATGTCAGGCTGAGGAGAGATGATGCAAAGGAGTCTCACGGGCTGTGCCCTAAGCTTCACAGGAGTTCTGTAGAAGGGGAGTGCAAACCACACATTCAGTAGGACAAATCCATCGAGAAATGTTTTTCCTAAATTAATGCTCTACTGCAGAATGATTTTCTTGGGAATAAAATCAGTGCAAGCTTAATTTTTGTTCAGATATTTTACTGATACAATAACACACATACTGCTGCTTGAAACAGTAAACCTGTGACAGAATCTGCTTTTGGGAGACAGTGCTCTGGTAGGAGCAGTTAACATTGTAAAGCAGATGGTTCTCAGTTTTCAGGCAGTGATACTGGACTGTAGGTCAAGGAAACACACTGGCACATTCATCCTTCACCCAACTCCTTTGGGGGTGGACATTTAGCAAGAAAAATAAATTGCAAGAGAAGCATAAAGAGAACTCTCTACAACCATAACTTTGTGTTTTATACTTTAGAAAAATAATTTCACCTACTGGCTTGGCTGGTGAGGTTAAGAACTGCAGTTAAATGAAACTGCCAAATCACAAACCAGTTATTTGGAAATAGAAGAGAAAGAAAATTCTAAAGGAAACTCAGATGATACAAATACTTCTTGGATATCAATTTTGTAGCAGTCTATTCGGATAGCATATAATGGGAAATTCTGCGAGGGATGTCCATAAAGACACTTAACTGAAGAAAAGCTCCTCCTTTGTTCTGTGCATTTTTCTTAAAAGTATTTCTGTTGCATTTAGTGTCATCTCCACTGCTCAAGCTTTGCTTTTTTTTGGTAATTTCTATGGGAAGGATAAATTGAAAATGTAAATTTTCACATATTTTCAAGACACAAGCCATTTTTGCATGCAGATTGAGTTCATTCATGACCATTTATTCAGATGCAGACACATCTACATAGAAGTACAAAACCACAAACAGGAAAAGGAAAACAACAAGCAGGAAAATGACAAACAGGAAAAGCCTTTGAGAGGTTTCACTGCAAGTATTTTCCCCAGCCTTGCTGGAGATGAGTGGCCCTTGCTTTGTGATACTTTCTTGGCCACCACAGATCTAGCATCAGGCTTTGGTAGGACCTGGGCTGTAGAACTGGAACAGAAGAGAGCAAGTTAAAAAAAGAAATATATTAAATACGTACAGCTACTATTCACACCTGGATTTTAGGTCTTTTTGCTTTGCTCATACAAGAAAAAGAAGACAAGTATAAACAACAACAGAGGCAGTTTATTCATTCATGGTAAATCATTGCCTCTGTTTCCAGAGATAAACAAGAGCCTTACCCCTTGGGCACAGAAGGACAGAAGGCCAACTCCATTCTACACTGCACCTCCCTATTCATCCCTCTAAACAGCCTTTTGTGGATGGGCTGGGTACGTAAGGAGGGCTAGAAATCGTGCTGTAATCCATGAACTCATTTCCCAAATATTCACAATAAACCATATTAATTTGCCATACCCTCCATATCAGTGAATTTCCTTCTTCCAAAGGACGGGCCAGCAGTCCAGTGCAGCACAAAAGATCTTCTGAACAGTATTTTCAGTCTTCTGAAAGAAACAAGGAGGCTACAAACAAGTGCATAAATACAGAGCCTTCTCATATATTGCCTTGTTCCACAAGGGAGTGTGTAAAGGGAGGCAAGAAAAAAGTACAGACATACAGAGCCTTCCCACAGATTTCCTCCTTTCATGGGGTGGGGGTGGGGGGTGTATATGCACTCAAACCTTCTTCCCAGAGCAGGATTTGGAGGAGTTTTTAATTATAGTGAGGACCGTGTGAAAGAGCAACACTACATCATAATTTTGATAATTGTTTACCCGCATGCTGTATTGATGGAGAAGTATATGATGGAAATAATTTTTAGTTCCACAGAGAAAAAAGTAAAGCATGATCTCAATTCTAGCAAAAATGTTATTACCTTTTTAGGTCATAATGATTTGATACCTATATGAGATCATCACATACCAAGGACTTAGAAACATAGTCCTAGATATTTTTCACAGTCACAGTCCTTTCATCTTTGATCTTTCCTGACAGTTTCCCAGAGAAACAATTAATAAAGCAAATCAGATTTATTAATAAATTCAGAAAATAGGGAAAATGTCTCTCAATGAAAAATTTATCTACTTTTAATAAACACTAGTATTTTTATTTCTTTCACTTAAGTTTCCATTTCACACTGTTATAGTAATATTGATTTGAAAATTTAACTTCAAACACTAGATTGATTAACAATAAGGTGTAAAAGACAATGAAGACAGAAGGCAGGCCGTCACCTTCATAAATTGCTTTAGTTCAGAGGCTACCAAAGACATTTTATTCCCGAGAATCTGACTCAGGGTGAAGAGCAAAAAGGATGCAAGACAGGAGGAAGAAGCAAAAAAAAAAGAAGGCATATAGTCGTGCCCTGGGCGCAGTCAATATATAGTTCCCATTTAATCAAAAATATGCATTTTTTGCATATATTTCAAGCAAATTATACTTCAAAAGCATGCATACAAAAGTATTGTTCTTCAGCACTTTTTCAGGAATTGATTCAAGGAGACTTATGAACAGCTTTTTTTATTTTATTTTTTTTTTATTTTTTCAGCTGATTAACCCTTTACTTAACATCCATATGTGGATAAAACATCATCGCATATGGTATCATACAGGGACTGACTACTCTGCCAGCTCTGAAAAATGACAAGACACCAAAAAGTCACTTATCACTACAGTATGATGGCATTTACCTTGCCACAACTTTTATTCTTTGTTCAAAGAGCCATTTTTGTGAAATGAATATCATGCTAGTATATCAGGATCTCAGTCTGCAATTGCTCTGAGGCTATCTGCACTTATATTTAAGGGGGTATTCACTTCTCCCTTTAATTCTTCCTTGAACGGAAAAGTGTCCTCTTTCACTCTCCCTTCCTGCTTCTTCCAAAGACAGTCTTAGGACTTGCTGGAGCTTCCTAAAGGCACAAAATAACCTTGATCCTGGTAAACTCAGCAATAAATGAACATGCTTGAATCTTGTGAAGAGGTGACTTGAATTAGTATGTTTAGTTCCACCTGCAGGGCCCAGAGGAACTGTGCATGGCTGTAAGATCACACACTGCATGCATCCGCACTAGGGTGATGTTGATATTTACAGAAGCATCGAAGTTTGCAGCTGTCTGTCCTGTCATAGATAATCAATAAATCATACATCAGCTCTGGTGATTGTGCATGTCAAGTAACAAGTCATTAACATCTAAGCTGTTAAAGATGGCACACTATTTTTGGGGTGGTTTAAGAGCTGTAAATCTGATCTCACTAAAAGAAGGAAACGGGGCAGGGGGGTGGGTGGGAGAAAGAAACCCTATATATGAACCATCACTTGCTGCCATTTCTGGCTGTGGTCAGGAAATGCAGAAATGTTTATAAATAAGGAGAGAGCCCTCTCCAGTAAAAAAAAAAAATCTGCATGATCTCTAAACTGCCCTCCATGTCACCAGATGACAGATCTGAAAAATGAAAACCACTTTTGACATTTACTGCTCTTAGTCTTCCAGATGGTGCATGGCACTTCCAGACCAATGTGATAGGAAAGATAGGAATGGATGGAAAACAAAGCAGATCGTAATTGTAAGCATCCTCTTTTATAATTCTGACCATTTGCCACTTCATAAATTAATCAATCTGATTTCCGATGCATGGTTATAATTCTACTGAAAATCAGACTAGGATAAACGGATCCTGTTCTGCATGCCAGATGAAAATAAAGACTACAGAAAATAATCAGAATTCTGTGAGACTCTGGCATCAGCTCTTTACCTCCACTGGCTCCCTTCTGACGCAAAGGTATTTATGGTCTAAATTAGTGTTAATGTTTTGCAGGGCTTAATTCGTATTACTAAGTGGCTTTGCGATAAACAGCTAAAAGTGCAAAACATTACAATTCTATTTCCCAGACTATAATTTTCTGCAGCAATAGAAATGCATTAATGCTGGCTTTGACTTCTCTTCTGGTAATAAGGGCATGTTTTAATGCATTTCTGAATCTACTGTACCTCGTTCTTCTGGGGTAGTTCATTGACTTATTTCCAACTAATAAAACACAGGCAAATTCTGATCTGAAATCTGGAACTGTACATAACATCTAGGAGCTTCCCTCAAGATGGCACTACCGAACTGCTTCATATACCTCTGAACCCTTATGTAATCTTGTTTATACAGCATCAGGGTCATTTTAAAGCTAAGATCTCACGATGCTAATTTGGCCAATGATTTTCATTTTCATTTTGGCAAAATGCCTTCTTTATGTCTAAGCACAGACATTTAAAGGCAATGTTTTTGTGCAGGCTTTGCCAATAGTCTTGTAGTCAGGGAACACTTGTTAAAAAATAGCCAGGATTATACTTTTCGATTTGCATTAGAAACCATGAACCCCTCTGAAATCTGCTGCACAGATTTCTGTGCATCAGATTTACAGGCCTCTTTTCCTGTTGGCTGAGACTCTGGATCTTTGCCTTAATATGTGAATTGAAAAGGATGACACAAAGTAAGGGGGACAATGGGAAGAATTTATTTTTCCAGAATCTGTGAATAGAGGGAACCCTGCACGCAGCTATCTATCATCTCCACTCTTAAGCAGGAAAACTCTTCCCTTTCCACAATCCTACTAGAGCCTTCTGAAACACTGTGTAGAAATCAGACGTCATACAGCATCTAGAGGTGAACAGTCTGGAGCGATGTCATTACTTCTTCTCTCATCTCAAGCTATGTGGGAAATACACCCCAAACTTCCCCCATGCTGTCCTGACCTTTGCACACGTACACAGCCTTCCAGACTGGGACCTTCGTTGCAGAGAAAATCTGGACTATGATCAGTATCACAGAATCACAGAATCACAGAATCACTACGGTTGGAAAAGACCTGTAAGATCATCAAGTCCAACCTGAAAAAAAAAAAAAAAAAAAAAACCAAAACAAACAACCCACACAAGCCAACCACCACACAACAACAACAAGGCACAACACACCAAAAACCAACCCACCCAACACCACACAGCACCATGTCCATCAAGCTACATCCCACAATGCCACATCCACACGCTCCTTGAATACCTCCAGGGAGGGTGACTCTACCACCTCCTTGGGCAGCCTATTCCAATGTTTCACTACTCTCTCAGTAAAGAACTTTTTCCTAATATCTAGCCTGAACCTCCCCTGGTGCAACTTGAGGCCATTTCCGCTAGTCCTGTCACTAGTCACTTGGGAGAAGAGACCAACACCCACCTCTCTGCAACCCCCCTTCAGGTAGTTGTAGAGAGCGATAAGGTCTCCCCTCAGCCTCCTCTTCTCCAGACTGAACAACCCCAGCTCCCTCAGCCGCTCCTCATAAGACTTGTGTTCCAGACCCCTCACCAGCTTCGTCGCCCTTCTCTGGACACGCTCCAGCACCTCCATGTCTTTCTTGTAGTGAGGGGCCCAAAACTGAACACAGGATTCGAGGTGTGGCCTCACCAGCGCCAAGTACAGAGGCATGATCACCTCCCTGCTCCTGCTGGCCACACCATTTCTGATACAAGCCAGGATGCCGTTGGCCTTCTTGGCCACCTGGGCACACTGCTGGCTCATATTCAGCCGGGTGTCGATCAACACCCCCAGGTCCTTTTCTGCGGGGGAGCTTTCCAGCCACTCGTCCCCAAGCCTGTAGCGTTGCCTGGGGTTGTTGTGGCCAAAGTGTAGAACCCGGCACTTGGCCTTATTGAACTTCATCCGGTTGGCCTCAGCCCATCGATCCAGCCTGTCCAGATCCCTCTGCAGAGCCTTCCTACCCTCAAGCAGATCAACACTCCCTCCCAACTTGGTGTCGTCTGCAAACTTGCTGAGGGAGCACTCTATCCCCTCATCCAGATCATCAATGAAGACATTAAACAAGATCGGTCCCAAAACTGAGCCCTGGGGGACTCCGCTTGTGACCGGCCGCCAGCTGGATTTCACCCCATTCACTACAACTCTCTGGGCTCGGCCATCCAGCCAGTTTTTTACCCAGTGAAGAGTGTACCTGTCTAAACCACGGGCCGCCAGCTTCTCCAGGAGAATACTGTGGGGAACAGTCTCAAAGGCTTTGCTGAAGTCCAGGTAGACAACATCAACAGCCTTCCCCTCATCCACTAGGCGGGTCACCTGGTCATAGAAGGAGATCAGGTTGGTCAAGCAGGACCTGCCTTTCATGAACCCGTGCTGGCTGGGCCTGATCCCTTGGTTATCCTGCACGTGTCCCGTGAGCGCCCTCAAGATGAGCCTCTCCATAACCTTCGCTGGCACCGAGGTCAGGCTGACAGGCCTGTAGTTCCCCGGATCCTCCTTCCGACCCTTCTTGTAGATGGGCGTCACGTTGGCAAGCCTCCAGTCATCCGGGACCTCCCCCGTTGACCAGGACTGTTGATAAATGATGGAGAGCGGCTTGGCAAGCTCCTCCGCCAGCTCCCTCAGCACCCTTGGGTGGATGCCATCAGGCCCCATAGACTTGGGAGTGTCCAGGTGGCATAGCAGGTCGTTAACTGCTTCCTCCTGGATCATGGGGAGCCTATTTTGCTCTCCATCCCTGTCATCCAGCTCAGGGAGATGGATACCCTGAGGATACCTGGTGTGGCTGTTAAAGACTGAGGCAAAGAAGGCATTAAGTACCTCAGCCTTTTCCTCATCCTTCGTGACAATGTAGATGAACGGTAGGAAGAAACTGAGATAATATAATTTGCATTAGCAATCACCTTATAAATCACTGGAAAGAATCTGGTTATTCTTCATTCAAGTGTTGTAGGAGATCAAATGAAATTATCCTCCTCACAGGACTAAAGAACCTTGCTATGCTATGCTAAAATTATGCTATGCCTTGAGTAACTGATTCATCATATCAAAACCTCATCTGTGTACCTATGAATAATGTGAAATGACCTGAACAACACAGAACTAGGAAAAAGTTTTTACACTGTAAAAGATGGGTAGCATCATAAGCACAGACTCTGTTCAAAATATTTAACATTTTGGAACTTTTAAATGTCTCCTCGATGTTTTAAGGGTAGTTGAAATCCTAGATTTTTACACTTAAGAAAGCTGATTAGATTTTTTTTTGAAGCTGTAGTAATCTCCAAGAAATAAATAGACTTGTGTGAGACCTCCCTGTTATGTGGCACTGACACAGCTCAGTCTATGCTTAGCACAAAGTTAGTTCCATCTCCATGAGACTTCTGGGATCAGGCCCTGTGGGACCAAAAGCTGGTCTGCTTTTTTCTTGCAACTCTGTCAGTTGGTTTGATAAGGTACATCACCTCTCCCTCAAAAATGTTGCTTTTCCACAGCTGCAATTACAGAGATCTCAAATTGCTATGAAAGGAGCTTCACAACTGTATGTGATGTTGCAGCAAGAGATGGCCAAAACTGTTCACTGCAGGTGAACGAACAGGGGCCAATTTTGCCTAGCATACCCTGAGCTGAAATGACTGACTTAAATAAAGGTTCCTTAGACAACCCTGGATATATTTGCAAATGGTATCATGCTGAAAAGCAATAATTTAGCACGAGCTCTGACAGAACAGTTGAAGGAGGTAATACGAAGATGGCATGTGGGACCTGTGCCTTGAACAGTGATACCTGAGGGAACCCATGGCAAGGAACTGTTACCTAGGATGCTGGTGGGTTAAGTGCTGTACCCACTGAGAATTACTGATTATTACTTCAAATCCCCAAATTAATATTGTGGTTTTTTCTCTCCATGTAATAAAAAGTTGTATTTTCAGAATCTCATCAAGTATTTGTGAACAAGTGGGTATTATCCATTGTATGTTCAACAGAAAGGTTGATTGGTACATCTAACCAGCTTTTGGAGGATGGAGGGAGAAGTGCATATTGAGCTGCATTTGCTTTATAACAAAAGCCTGGACTCCAATCACAATGCTAAAAATATGCATTGTAATTCCTGAGGTTTTTTTGGTAAAGGAAGCTACCTGAAAAGTCCTTTTGTCTTCTTCCTTGTGTGGAAAAATTCAGTATTTCTGAGCAACAGTGATAAGAAACACTATTATTAAAAGGTCTAGCTGAAGTCAATCAAAGCTTGCAGTTTATTCAACAGCACCAGCAGTTCACTCCTGAACTCTTGGAAGCTGCTGTGATGATAAAAACAAAGCAAAGTAAAACCATGGTGTCTTGCTACTTGCTGAATGCAATGAGCAGGCTTAAAATAAGCAGTACTCTGTTGCTTACTGGGCCTTAATCCCGAAAGCACATATGCATGTGCTGCACTTCACAACCATGGACCTCTGACTGATTTATGTAAGACAACTTTGCGGTAATGTTTTCAGAATTAAGACCCTACATCTACTATGGATGAGCTGCAGGACATACTTGGCTGATTAGCTGCTCCATGGTAGAATTATTATTGATTGCTTATGTTATTGGTGTGCTCATAATGTCCTAAATGCTGGCCTTAGAAGGCACACCCTCTCCTACAAAGTGTAATGGTCTGAAAAGGTATGAAACAAGGGATGAAGGGTAAGGGAGGAAGGCAGATGAAACATGAAAATAAAGCTAGACGCACTTCCAGTCTTCCAATACCTGCTGTTCCTTTTGCTCTGGCAAACTAGAGAAACTGTTGCAGAACGTTTCTGATTGTATGAACGAATAACAATTTAAAGGTATGCAAGAAGAGACTCAGAACCTCAGCTAAAAAAATTACTTTCTGAAGGGATCATTACTATCTTCGAACGAACAACAAAATTTTCACTCCCACTGATCTATACCTATTATACTTGTCTCCTTCTTTTCAGGTTTTCTACCCTTCCTCTTCCCACTCGTTAGACATCATTGTATAGCTATGATTTAGTAGCTTACTGAATGGTTTCTCTACTATCCATGCATTTGGTAAATATTATCTAAAATTATTCCCAGATTTAAGGACAACAAGAAGTAGAAAAGCAGACTACAAAATAAAGTCTAAGTAAATCTTTGCATCTCAGCCAACTCAGGCCCATGAGTACAGCCTCTAAAAATAACCCACTCTTAATACATTGAACAGTTCCTTTTGCTTAGAATATAATAGATGCCAGTGAAAGGTGCAAGAAAGTGAACTTCTAATTACTAAATCTGACATATCCATGCATTTCTACTTTCATACTCTGCAGCAGTGCAACATGAAGTAACATAGTAGGAATTTCCGGTGAATGAATGGACTTACAAGAATGGGTGTGGGCAACTAATAGGTGTATGATATGTCAGTTTGATTCTGATGAGAAAGCAATATTCACATATCCAAGCAGAAATAAGAAAGGAACCACTAAGCTAGGCTTTCACAGAGAAGCAGCTACACTGCTAGATGGAATCTAATCAATGCAAGCCTGCTTACAGGAAGGTTGGCATCAAAACACAACAGCTGAAGTGTAGCAGATGGCTAGATCTGAAGGAGATGTAAACAGAGGCTGAATAACTAAGCATTGCATTCTGCAGATGTCAAAGTTTCCAGGCTGCAAAAAGTTTAGTCTAAGCGCACTCCTGAAAGCTCTTTTTGGTTTTGGCTACCTAAGCCCCAAACTCTACCCACCCCCCCTCCATGTGATATCTTAAAGGCATCTGAATTGTCTGGTTTCTCAGCATGTGGTTGATGAGGAGTTGTCCCTGAAAGGCCGTGAAATGCAGCGGATTATTGTTTCCCTGCTCCTTGTACATGGATCCTGCCAGTACTGGGTGCTCTAGGGATTTCATTCTCAGTAGCAAAGAGATACTGTAAAGGTGAGGAGAACACTGATATTGATACGGTTAAAGGATAGAGAAGCACGAGGATGGAGTGGTTAATTCCAATTTCCTGCAGATCAGGGAAGTAACAGAAGTCTCTTAATACCCTTCTCCTTCCTTGCACATTCCCAGCTTGTTTATAGGGCCTGTGTATGAGGAAAGAGGTCTATACCTAGAGAATGGCAGAAAAGGTGCTGGAGCGTGTCCAGAGGAGGGAGGGCAACGAAGCTGGTGAAGGGTCTGGAGCACAAGTCTTATGAGGAGCGGTTGAGAGAGCTGAGGTTGTTTAGCCTGGAGAAGAGGAGGTTCAGGAGAGACCTTATTGCTCTCTACAACTACCTGAAAGGAGGTTGTAGAGAGGTGGGTGCTGGTCTTTTCTCTGAAGTGACAAGTGACAGGACAAGAGGAAATGGCCGCAAGTTGCACCAGGGGAGGTTTAGATTGGATATTAGGAAAAAATTCTTCACAGAAAGGGTTGTCAGGCATTGGAACAGGCTGCCAAGGGAGGTGGTTGAGTCACCATCCCTGGAGGTATTTAAAAGACATGTGGATGAGGCGCTTAGGGACATGGTTTAGTGGTGGATTTGGCAGTGTTAGGTTAACGGTTCGACTTGATGATCTTAAAGGTCTTTTCCAACCTAAAGGATTCTATGATTCTATGAAAACCAGAAAGCAAGACTGTTTGCAGGAGTCAGTTGTCCGCAAGGCAAATAGATTTCTGTGTAGTCCTCCAAAGAAATAAACAGACTTGAAAGCTGCATGAGTCAACCCTGATCTGTTCCATGCACTTTCTGCTGCCTACTTCTTTTGTCATCTTCTCCCACTTGTGACTTGCACTTCTTTTCATATCACACCTCTACTTAGAACAGGCCACTACTTTGCAGATTATAAGCACCATTCATCTCTTTCAATCTTCCCTTAAAACACTCTACCATTGAAAAGAAAAATTGTGAGATCTCTTCAGCAACAATAACTGGCTTGTGCATCACATTCTGCAAGCGAGATAGTGAGTTGTTCATTCTCAATGTGCTCTGTAAAGGGTATGTGCATACTTGATGCTGTATACATAGCAATATCTTCCGAAGTCGGGTAATTGAAACTGTTAGGGCAGATGTTTTGACTAGTCTTCAAGGAAAGGACAGCAAATGGTAGTGCAGAGGGGAATAATAGCTCATACGCTGAGCCAATATTTGGAAACTGATAACTAAGAAAGATCTATAGGGAGAACTCACTTCCCAGCTTATGAGTAGTGGAGAATGAAGTTCAATAGAAAAAATACTGTGAGAGCATTAACTCAAATTTAAAAGATGATTTTTAGTCTCTTGCTCTCATCTTTAGTTAATTGCAACTGTTCTTGATGAGTAGGTATATTGTAAAGGATATTTTGCCTCATTTCTACCTTGCTTCACAGGAATTCTAACTTTATGCCCTCTTAACTTCAGGCTGCTGCCAGCAATGCAGCTTAATTAGCCTAATAAGCCTGTCTCAAATCATCAGCAATGCCATGCTATGCCTTCTACCGTTGAATTTGTGAAAGGTCATCAAACAACACCCTACAGTTGTGTCTCCACTTCCTGCTCAGCAGGAATCCTTCTCACCTCTGGAACAAGGATTTTTAGGTCTTTCTTTAGACTCTTTTGTCCCTCTCCATGGCATAAAGGTGAAATGTATTGATGTTACAATTGGATACCCCCTGAAACTGACTGAATAAAGCATAATTTTAATAGTGACTTCAGCTGGTACAGATGATCTCAACCATGCTATAAGGGTATTTATGGTACTGAAAGAGATAGGCTTTACTGAAAGAATAAAAAATGACCATGGTTCAGCTAGCATGCAGCTTGCAGTATTAATTAGAGTGATTTGTTTCGCTTTGGCAATAAAGCTTTAGGTAATCAAATTCAATCTGAGACAGAATGTCATGGTAGAAAGTAACCATGAATGACATTGACCAGTTCGATGACTTTGCTGGTGAAATTATTATTAAAACTGACAATTCAGCTCTGGCATGTGGAAAACACTATGTTGTAGTCTGGGCCACAGACCACATGGGGAAATGAAAGTCTACATCCCTGAAAGTGTAATTGTATAGTGTATGCGTAGACTATGGGTTCATGTCAACTATAGTTTTAAATTCAGACCCACATGTAAACATTGCCAGTCATAAAGGTGTTTCTTCCAGCTGTCTAAGTATTTTTAAATGCTGAAGGTGATCAGAAGTAAAATTCAGATCCAAATTGAAATTAATGCTTTTCAGTCAGTGTGTGTGTGTGTGTGTGAGTGTGTGTATGTGTGTGTGAGAGAGAGAGAGAGAGAGAGAGAGAGAGAGAGAGTGTGTGTGTGTGTGTGTGTGTGTGTGTTCAAAATTAAGTCCACGTGCACATTAATCTCTAGCTAAATACTATACCTTCTCTTCTTGAAAGAAGGAAGATTAAGGAATTATATAATTAAAGACTTAATAGAGTTAAGCAGAGAAAGCCAATGACTGTGATGATTGTCTTTGGAGTTCTGGCTGTTTTCAGGCAACATGTTTGAAGCCTCTGGTCACTGACAAACCCAGTACTTTATCCTGAGTAATCCATTTCACCTCTTTTTCCCCAAACAAACCATATCACTGACACTTTCTCACTACCCAGAAAGCCCAGGTGCTACACTGATGGACATCAGCAGATTTGAGAGATCAGTTTCTCAGACACCTCTGGGCCTAGTTTTGTCCTTTTGTACTCACTAACTCCTTGCTTCTCTAGCTACGCCTTCCGCTGCATGCCTTTCGTTGCAAGCTTTCTGTGGCTTCTGGCTATGAATGAACACTTCAGTCTTTTGGTGCAAATTCAGTCTTTCTCAACTCCAAGGCAGTCACTTAGGAGTGCTGCTCTATGGGGTACCACATGCTCTCAGCTGAGACCTGACGCAGGAGAGATGTTGTGCATGAACGCTACCAATGTGAACTCTGTTTTTGTAGGAGTTCACTGTTCTCAACATGGGCCAAAATTCCCCTTCCTTCTGCTGCTATGGGGTGAGTTCAGCACCAGCCGATTGCTATGCTTTTCCTCACGGGGGTGGTATTTCAGACAGTGCTTCCTACAGATATATATTTATGTACATATAGATACATATTTATGTAAATACACATCTGTATGTAGACGTATAAATATATATTACAGCTTGTTCAGATTCTTTTGGGGTAAATGCTGCAAACATACTGTTTTCTAATCTTTAAGTGTGGCTATTTGCCACATGCAAGGAAAATGTTATGACTTTGTTTAATAAAACAGGGAAGAATTTCCAAGCTGGTCCAAAAAAATCTAGGATCTGACCCTGGCCAATATCAGATGCTTCAGAGAAAAATGTAAGGGATGCTACGGTACATATTTCTGGAATAAACTAGTTAATTATACAGAATAAACCAAATGTAGCTGCCACAGTTAGTGAGTGAATATTAACCATGCATTGTAATAACACAAAATATGAGTGGAGTCAGCTGTTACCACCCTGAGTGGAGTGGAGGAAGTTTGAGGAAGTCAACACAGTCTCCAGCTCACTCCAAACTTTCTGCTTCTGCTTCTCACGCAGACGTATCATTTGCCTCAGTACGGCAGCAGGGACTGCACACCCCTGTCGCTAATTAAACTGCAGGGTTTGTCTCTGCATGGTCATGGTATAGTTAGCTGTTTACAACTGAAGGGTTCATATATATTCTCATAAATCTCGTTCTGCTGGTCACTTACCCAATTCTTCTCCGTGGAGTTTCTCAAACACACTAGTTATAGCCTTTGTTTTCAGTTTCTGAAACTCTGCAGCAAGGAAGTTTCTATACATTAATAACCAGATACCAATACGTACAGTGTATGATGAACTCTAAAACATCCATGAGCTTATCCTCTGTTGGACAGCTTTGTTTTAATATCCCTTAAAGAAAAAGTGATGGTACGGGGCTTAGCTCAAAAAATGGGGTTTCTTTCACAGAGGTTCAGAAATGCCCTGGAATCATGTCTTTTCCCCGGTAGTTCATGTGAGTCTCTGGAACTTTCTGTGAGCTTGCAGTTTCACACCAGCGAGTGGGTTGTGCTGACCAAGCTTCAGTCAGATGTGCTTGTCAGATGTGCCACTGGGCCTGACTGCCACCCAAAAGTGAATTGGTGCATTTCTGCCAGGGATCCACTCATAATGGCTAACTTGCTTGATTTTACACAGCCCGCAGTTTATACTTCATCGTAACACAATCATACCATCAACTACTCAGAAAGGCAGCTCAAAGACCAAGTGTGGGGTCAGTCAAAGGGGGTGGTGAGGCATGACTGCAAACCTGCTTCACTGGACTCTACCCGCCTCCCACACCTCCCACACCTTCAGCAAGGGAAGGATAGAGGAGGTTAACTCAGGCGGGTCCCTTTGATTTCCCTTAGGTCTGAAGTCACTCTCCCGATGAGCATCTCTGGGCACAAGCCCTGAAGAGACAATACTGCCGCAGCCTTTGTGTTTTGGGTTATATAATGCTGAGTTGCACAGTTTTCACCCTGCGCACTTTTCCCGGAGGCTGCCAGAGGAGAAAACAAACCAGCCACTCTGCACGTTGCTCCTGCACCTAGGCACTCAGGCATCCCTGTTGCTGAACACATGCCATGCTTGGAAAGCACCTCTCAACTATTCAGAATTAATATTTTTGAATGAGTAACTATGAATAATAACTTATTTTTACTGAAGAAATAAAAAAAGCCAAATTAAAAGCGTGTGTCTGATTTAAAGAACAAAATCCCACAAAACCTGAAAAGCATCTTTGTGAGATCTATTTAAATGTTTGGAGGCAATTCTGAGGCAAGTGTCTAAATTTAGTCAAGTGATTCAAGAGTTACATTAGCCTACATGATACCAGCACTAACTTGTCTGGCAGACAGCCAAAGCTGCAGGGCCAGATTGTGAGCTACTAGAAAGAAGACTTACTTGTCTTAAGGAAAGCAATGCTAGTTGCTTTTATTCTTTTACATGTATATTATGTGACTGAAATATGTGGAGAAAGGATGTAGCAAATAACTAATACCAAATGCTCTTAAAGTCTGATTCACTGACATCCAAGTATTTTAAATGCTCCACAAACACCAGTGGGTTTAGTTGCAAACTTCATGTAAGGCAAGTAGGATGCTTGTACAAATAAGTACACAGCAAAATTAAAAGAATTGCCCAGTATTTCTGAATAAGTGAGTGTATGTTCTTTGAAACAGTGGAAGGGTATACCAAGAACTTAAGTTTATTAGAAGTTAAGTTAAAGATCCCTCTAGAATGGTTTAGTAACAGTGGAAACTTCCTAAGTGACAATTCATTTATGCTTGCCTTCTGACCTATTCTTCCTTCTTATAAATCAGTATCTTGCGTGGAATTGTGGCCTGCTGAAATAACTCTTTATGATTAACAAAACACTCCAGAAATTTGCAAGGCTTTTTGGAATCTTCCTCCATTCATCTCAACTGTAATCAGATTTTCAGCCTTTCTGAGACACTGGAAGTCTCAGCACAAATGTTAGGTCTAGTCTTCAAGCAACAAATCCTTTCAAAAGCAGGCAGAAAAGATTTTCCTGATCACAACCCTAGTCTTTTTGGTGAGATACACCATGAGTATCAGTGCTGTGAAATGGCTGCAGGAGTCCTTCTTCTGGAATTTCTGTAAAGGTCTGAGTGGTGCTGGGAAGACCTGGATGTGCGGCAGAGCCGTCTCCCAGGCTCTGGAGTGACTTAAGTGCAGAGTGGACTTTGTGGCAGGCTGCTGTGTCCACTGTTGTACCAAGCCAGTTATCTGCAAGACAAGCCATTAGCATTTCTAATTTCAGGACACTTTATCCAGACCCTAGGTACCCTACACTATTATGTTATTAATTTCTGTCCCAGCTTTGGACACTTTCACATAGCGGAGACTATGCTGTTTTGTAATTGCTTTATTAAAAGTGCAGATGAAAATCAGTTAGAGCTGCACTACTGGCAGTAAATGAATTTCACTTAGAAGCTATTACAGTCACCAACCCCAAATTATCCTCATCCCAGCTGGAGTGGTGCCTCAGTCAGCAATTCACCTTTGAAAATGTTCTTTGTGTGAATAAGTCAGAGAAAAAAGAACCTAATTGGCCTTCATTGTAATTTTTATTGGTGCATTTCCAGTGGATCTTTTTGTTTAACATTACGACAGAGTAACTCAGAGGCTCTGTGTGAATCAAAGTAACCACTTGGTTTAACATCACTGCCATGGAAAATGGAGATAAACCCTCAGGGTGAAGATTCAGCCCTTGGCTTATGCAGAATCTGATACAAACACTGAGAAAAGTCTTTACTCAATTTTTTACAGGTTTTCAACTTGGACTAGGGCAGCTGTGGCCACATCTCTGATGTGGGATTCTGGATGCCTTGGTCCAGAAGAGCACTGGTGAGTGCTGTGTTCACCCCAAGCACATGAACAGCAGTCCAGAAACACCTCATACTCCTCCCTCTGCCAGGATGTTTTCCCCATTGCTCCAGGGCTACCTGTTCTTGCTGTTCTTTGTGCACAGGTGAGTTATCCAGAGACTGCATAAACCCTAGTCTGGACTGATCATGAAGGCTCTTTGTATAGCAAAGGCCATTTGGGTCTGAGGAAGCTAAGAAAAGCTCACCTGAGCTACCAGCAGTGCAGAAGACAGCTCCATTCCTCCCTCTTCTGCATGGGTACAGTGAGGCGTAGATCTCGGTTCCCTATGGTGCTCACCAGTGTTAGCTGCAGAAAATGTGGAGGAGCTTAAATTTCCAGTGAGTGCTCAGGGTACTCAGCACTTAGGAGCTGTTAGAAACTTGAAGGTTCAGTCACTCATACAGGACTTCCAGGCACATGGTCTTTTTTTGCTTGCAGAGCTGAGAATAATTTAAAGAGCAAGAAGTGCAAAAAGGAGGAAGTTGAGATTCAGGGACACCTTATACCATAGCCTGCTGGAAGCCATGCTCTACCAACATCAGTCTGAAAGGCTTCAGAGGTGCTCGGAGCTTGCAGGGTCTGTGTCATGCTGAGATAGGGCATAGATACAGGAAACACCACATCACCCTTTTTATTACTTGCATGACTTCAGTGGCAAAACATCTCATTCACAGAATAGGGCAGTTGCAGAAGGAACAAAAAGGGGGCCAAAAGGCCTAGTAGCTTGCATTTAACTGAGCAACCAACTAATACGTTTGCGTTTTCTTTGGAAGGAACCATGTATTCCTGGCAAGTCTCTCCACACTCAGGGTGAAACAGACCACCAGTAAGTAGCTCTGCTCTGTGCAGCAGTGATAGGAGAGGGGCTTGCGATACGGAAGTGCATTTGTCTGAGCTGTCCAAGAAAAATTACCCTTCAGGGAGATTTAGCGTATGAGAATCCAAACAAATATCGTCAGCATTTGGGAGCAGATTTTCATTTCCCTGGAATGTGGTCATTTCAATATCATTTTATTCCTATGTTAAATGTGTTATGTTCTGTTCAGTTGTTCCTTGTGGTTTTCAGTTTAGATCAGCTCTTACAATGAGGTTATTTTCAAAATGATGGCATTATGTGACCCATGGCTACTAATTTTCATATCTAATTATTCAGTTTGCAACTAAAGAAATGGGCTTTCTTTCTGCATAATCTTATCATATAAATTTCATAATAATCAGCATTCATGGCCTGTCTGATCTTTGGAGCCCTTTGAGCTACAACAGTTAAGATATACCGTCTTCTGACACGCCAGAGAGCCATGTAGCTAACATCTAATTTATCTGCTTTTGACTCCTCAGCCCAACTGTGTGTTTACAGTTTTGAGAGGAGACACTCATTGGAACAATCTCAAAGTCATCCTTGTAACATCCTAGCAACCCATTTTAACTACTCCACCACTGTACTCCTATGTTTTCCTGTTATCACTTAGTTCAACGTGGCATTTTGAAATCATAGTTTGCTTATATACCAATATGTTTTTGTGAAATACTCTTTTGCAAAACACCAAAGCTACATGGTTGGCAAGAACCTGAAACTGGGATGTTTATTTAGGTGCTTATCTTTAAGTATTGGCATTTGTCTTAATATACAAAGCTTTTGATGCCTTGACAGCAATTCTTCTCTCCATATAATGAATCCAAACAGCAGCAAGAGCAGGCCCTGACCTTACTTTTACTAAAGCCCTGTTTTAAAGGCATTACCTGTATTTTAATTTCACCTGGGATAGGTTTGCATGTTACCATATCTAAATATTGATACTAGGAGGAGAGAACAGGAGATGCTGGGTACTTTCAGCTCCTTTTCATCCTTTCACTTATCCCAAAACTACTCTGACTTTGGGGAAGGAGGAGCAGAAGTCTGTCTTCTGAAGCACTTCTGAATTGCTGCTTTACTCCAAGCTGCAGAATAACAGGTCAGGTAGACAATTTAAGGGTGTTTTGCACTGTAGAGAGTATAAATTGCAAGTGCTGGAACTCCTCCCTTTATGCAAAGATGGGCAGGAACCAAAATCATAACAGCAACACAGGTTTCACCCCAATTTCATTAGCATGTACCTCCTCTGGCTCGACAAGATTCCATTCTCCTGAATAGTTTTTGCTACCATTGGAGGGGGGTTACTGCTGCAACCAGCTTTGTCTCTTGAAAAACCCACATATTTCAACCACAAGAGTTAGGGGTTTTTTTCAGAATTGCTGGGGAAGTG
Source organism: Gavia stellata (assembly GCF_030936135.1). Taxonomy (NCBI): domain Eukaryota; kingdom Metazoa; phylum Chordata; class Aves; order Gaviiformes; family Gaviidae; genus Gavia; species Gavia stellata. The sequence goes on from NC_082595.1 coordinate 14,401,029, forward strand.
ACTAGTGGCACAAGATTTTAGGGAATTCCCATTTTTCGTACAACAGATAAAGGGTCTATCAGTCCTCTCCTCCCAGGTCAGGACCATTCCTTGAGCACATGAAGGCCTTGACCGATAACAGCTAGCGCCAGTGCTTCCCAAGGTGTCTGGTTAGGGACAGGGTCTCACCAGACTTCCTGTGTTGACTCACGGAGAAAGGCAGACACCTTTAGAAAATGCAACAGACCTTCGGTGGACTGACTCAGTCTGGCATTCATGACTAAGCCTATGCAGATGTGAGGGTTACTACTTACCCTTCTGATTGACTCAAACATTTGCCTACAGCTAGGTGAGATGAATCCAGACCTAAGACATTATTCAGTTACGAACCATGCAAATTCAGCCCGGATCTCAAACTGGGATCTTTCGACTCTTGTCCTGGAAGAGTCTTCAGCTGCACCTCTGCATGGGTGGTCTCGGTCTTGGTGAGACCAATATAAATCCACTGAATCTACTGGCTAAATGAGGTTGCAGAAGCATAACTGTTTATATATGTATATTAGTATTATGTAGTATAACTAATAGAAACATAATAGTAATCCTCTTGGTGATACATGAGACAAAGGAGAACCCAATTCATTTCTCTCCTACTCGTAGCAGTTTTGCAGAGGTGCATAAAAGCAACGAGTGGTTAGTCTTGTAATGAAATGAAGTGTTTGTGATACAGAAGACACAAAGGCACAAGTCTGCCTCCAAAAATGGTAGCAGTCTTACAAAATAAGCTTCATAACAGAGTTGCCCTCTGTTAGTCCAGTAGAAAACAATTTTTTTGGGCACACTGTTCCTTTTAACTTCCTAAGGCCAGCTGAGTTGTATTGTACTTGCAATTATATCGGAGAAGATGCATACAATTAAATGACAGGGAACGAAACTGAAGTTTGTTTTGTTCCCTTTGGTGATGTGCTAATACTTATATGAAAGACTTCCAGTTCAGTGCTCAGTATATTTCCACATTCTGCACATCTGTATTTGAAAGAGTAACTGGAATGATGACATCCTGTTGTCCCTAAAATAGACTGGACTACCAAGGGGAGGTGTCATGAAATGACATTTAGTAAAAACTGTTCTCTCTTCCACAGCCCTGTTCCCTGTCGTGTCCTTCATGCCAGTTATTGATCGGATTGTCACTCAATGCAAAAAGCCTCTCTTTGAGCCCATGCTTTAAATGTAATAATAAAGTAGGTCATTGATTAACTGGAAGTATGACAGACAACTCCTCCAGTCAGGTCCTGACGTACTGTAAATCTTGAGGGAAGAGAGCAAGCGATGAATCAGTGATGTGAAAAGAAATAAAGACCACAGGTCTTTTGGGAGGACTTCTCTTGGCAACGTAGTAGCATTACCCTCAGCAAGTCAATGGCTATGTAAATTTACAAGAGAAGCTTTTTGGATTTCCAGAAAAAGAAAAAGAAGAAACAAACATGTTAGGTGACATTCACTTACCCAACTGCAGTACCTAGTAAAGAGAACTTTTTACTTTGCGGGCAACTAACTTACATGGACTACTCCTACTCATTGTTCTCTACATTTAGATATAATATATATAATTAAGCACTATATAATTAAGGAGTTTTACATGCATTGGTTTCCACTACACTGTCTTCTGGCAGCACTTCCTTAAGAGTCCTTATCCCCAGGTTCGCTCCGTGGCTGCCCACTGGCCTCCAAGCAAAGCAGGAGCGCATGTGCCTTGGCACAGTCCGAGGAAGTCTCAGGGTTGCTCAGCCCCAGCAGCACTGTTCAGGACAGTCCTGCAAGCAGTTCTGCCATCCTACACACCTCATTGTTCCAATCTACCCGTTGCCCACAAGCAGCACAAACATCCTCTTACTCTGTTTTCCTGTGCCCTCGCACTTGCTGTGCAAAAAATTACAGCACGCACAAGCCTTTCATTAACTGGTTTGCACCATTAGTAACATCTAAGTAAGGATGGTGCTTATACCACAGAGCAATTCCATGTCAGGTTCTCACTGGGAAAAGACCAGAGATGTGGCTTGGACAGTATTCCCTCTTCCCCTGCCCCCACTGGATTTTTTTGCTCCAAAATTGCTCACCACGTGCCATGACTAGCATTGCTACATGTCAGATCTGCTCATCAATCAGTTCAGAGAGCAGAACAATGTTGGCTCAGCACTATGCACTGTGACACCCAGCAGCTTTTACACGCTTGTGTTTGATGCGTTTTTTTCCTAAGCATGTAAAATCTGCAATTTCTACCGCTGCCTCCTCACTGCCTCCCACTTTCCCACCCAGTAAAAGTTACCTCAGCCACTTGCATAATTTTTTTTCAGTTGCACTGCCCACAGTCAGTCTACATAAACATATTGGTGTGTGAAAAGAGAAAATTAAACAACTGGCATTTATTTAGCTATTTTTTATTTACCGCTATGCTCTATGGACCTCATCATCATCCACGCATCTCTAGCCTTTCTGTCTCTCATGTCCATGCCCCGGTGCCCTGCCAGCTCCAGCCCTCTACTCTCTCTGCCTGTAGGTGCAGTAGCCTGAGCTAAGCAGTGGCTACTTTCATAGGTTTATGGGGGAAAATTATACATGTGAATTAACTCAGGTAGCATTGGCTAGATTTAAGTCAAAGCTATGATGATTATTTTTATCAGAATTATACAAAGATATGTATATGCATACAGTCCACAAATATCCATATAGACCTGTAAAATACTGTCACATTCCCCCTGCCCTGCATTTTGTATAGTCATTATATGTTTGCAAAAAAAATTGAAGTGATATTAAATATTGCCAAAGTATAAGGAACAAGCTTCATTTGATTCTGTCATGCTTCATTTTTACTTTTAGAAATTTTATTTGACTTCTTATCAAACAAGTAGGAAAATTACAGGATGCTGAAGAATAATTTAACTTATTTGTGTGTGTTAAAACAGTTATTTTACACAACAAATTAGTTAATGAAAACCGTTAGTCTAGTCTTTTTCTCCAGAGCTTGCTTCCTTCATTCCTTCCTTTCCCTCTTTCATTCATTTTCTCTCCCACTTCCTCTCTTTTTTTATTTGAAACATCAACACTTGTACCTGATCTTGACATTCGATTTATCAAAGCTGGAAAATGTAGCAGTAGGTCTGCATCGCAGAGCTGAATGTTTGATACTATTAGCAACTCTTAGCTAACGATTACCTAAATGCTATAGGCATGAAAATGATGCTATAAATTACATTAAATGAAGAAGCATACTGGAAAATGATCAAGATTACTCAGCAGTTTCATCTTAGGAAATTCTCCTGTTGCTAGAATAGAAAAAGCCTTTACTAGTCCCTTTCCAGCAAGGACACAGAATACAAGAATACAGGATGATGGCATGTTTCCTTAGCTGAATTCATCCACTGTCTATTTAGACAGAGATTGATATCATAAGTGCATTCAGGAATGACTTAAATCAGAAAATTGGCACTATGTAAAATACGACAGGAGCTATGCAGAATTTGAAGAATAAGTGCCCCAAACCCTTGGAGTAAGCCCACCTGAAGACATAACACATCATTGTGTCACCCAGTCATAGGGGCTGGAATTTCCTCATTCAGTGTCGTACATGAGGTCTCAGGCAGACTGAAGTACCTAAATGCTTTTTTGGATACCCATTCAATGGCTGTGTAGCTGAAGTGAGGAGCAGCCCCAATCCCAAGATATACCAAAGACCTGGACATGAACACGTCCCACAGTTTCAGGCAGCCTGAATAGGAGTGAGCAGAAACTGCCAGAGCACTCAGGAGCCTCTACCTTCCACTGCCCAGGCAGGTAAGATACTGAACAGGGATTGTGGCTCTTTCACATGGCAGAGGAATTTGCTTTTAAACGCACCTGAAAGCATTTAAGGGAGGAAAGAAGGTAAATACACCTGTGGTTTTCCCTCTTGTAGGCCTGCTCACAAGGTCTCTATCTCTGTAGGTCTGACTAGAAGTTTTTAGGTATGAGTCTGTGAACTTCAGTTTTGAGTTTTTTTCTGGAAGGACATGTGGTGAAAAAAAAGGAAATTCCATGCACCTCCTCCAGGCTCTGATGGCCTCTGCTGTAAGAGGGATCCTCCCTCAAAGATAACTCAAGAATTATTTTCATTATGTCATCTGCTGCAACCAGATATTAAATCATCTTTGACAAATCCTTTGTTCTGAACCTGTTGTATGGTTACCAGAGTGGATTTCCCCTACCTATAGCAAGATTGGAAATAATCTTCCCCAGAATTATGGAAAACATGAAATTCAGTAGCTGATGAAAAGCATAAGATAATGGGGAATTTGCCTCATTTTTGATAATTTAAATTAGTGTTCATCAACCCACTTTAACTGTAGGGAATGCTGAAGAAAGAGCAATATATCAGAAGACTGAGTGTTGCTTCCAGCAACATTTGATAATGAGTTTACTAAAATAGACACTACTTTACATTTTTGCATAAAACATAGCTTAACATATACAAAGCATATCAAACATTGACTTTCTGTGGAAAGACTACATGCTGAGAATATATTCTAAAAAGATGTTTGTGTATGTACATAAGTGCATACTGCATATATATGTAACTCTACAATAATGAGTTTTTCTGCAGAAAATGTTTTCCATTCTCCACTGTTTACAGTCAAAAAGCAGCAATGTCCTACAACATTTGACTTTGAGTAAAATATTTGAAGTAAAACTATGACTGGATGGTATTATTGAGTGAACATCGTTGAAGAAAATTATTTCATAGAATCATAGCATGGTTTGGGTTGGAAGGGACCTTAAAGATCATCTAGTTCCAACGCCCCTGCCATAGGCAGGGACACCTTCCACTAAACCAGGTTGCTCAAAGCCCCATCTAACCTGGCCTTGAACACTTCCAGGGATGGGGCATCCACAGCTTCTCTGGGCAACCTGTTCCGGTGCCTCACCACCCCCATGATGAAGAATTTCTTCCTTATATCTAATCTAAATCTACTCTCTCTCAGTTTAAAGCCATTACCCCTTGTCCTATCACCACATGCTCTTGTAAAAAGTCCATCTCCAGCTTTCTCATAAGCCCCCTTCAGGTACTGTAAGGCTGGAATTTCTGATTTTTGTGTGCATTTTTTGCCACATGCTAGCTATCAGATACAGACATGTTGCTAACTGATTTTATTCACAGCTTGGCTTAAGTGCTGAAATCTTTGGGCTGTGTGTGGGGAATTGGCAACCCTGATTGCCCAGTGAGTAAACAGCATAGAGGTTTGGTAAATGTGGCTTTGAGTTTGTCCTTGTGGTTGCACTTAAAGACTGGAAGCCCAAATCCAGCTTTAAGGTGCCTCTGACACTTGCAAAATACTTTGCCCTCAGACCTTCCTGCAAAGCCTTCAAGGGGCCTACACTTTTCTGCACGGTGTGCCAAAGGCTACCCATCCTAATGACAGTAGTTCACTTCTAAATTCAACAACATTCACAAAACTGGTGTTTCCTCATCCAGCCAAAGGGCCCCATCCAGTAGACAAGTTCCAACTATGGTTAATGCCTTACAAAAATAGGCAGAGGCCACAGCACAAGCAAGTGTACCCTCTTTACTCGGTGTAGAAGTTTTAATATATAATTCACAGAAGAGAAAAAAACCTAAAAGTTTTTATTAAGACTGCTAGCACATAGCAATAGTAAATGAAGGGCAATATTAATTGCCTAAATACCAAGTAGGTAATGTAGAGACAACTTACCTGCGAAAGGAATTAGTTAGTGAACCAAAACATAATAGTTAGGAGTAAATCCAGGAAACATCATGCCCTTGAGAATAATGAGCGAATAAATTCAGAATGCATTTGCCAAGCTTTTGGGAGAGTGGGAAACAAGAGTCTGCGGCCTAAAATAAGAGGTTAAGCCATTTCTATTGACACAGATTTTAACATATCTGATAGACCCAGGGCCTCTGTTTTGTAACTAGATTAGCTGATGTGGATCTGGCTGCATCTGTGTGGCATCACTGTAATAAGTGGGATCCAAGTGGATGACTAATTGTGGCAGTGGATTTGGTTTCCAGACTGGGCTGTGACGTGGTCAGTTGGCCAAATAGCTGTGTATGTATATGCCCATGAACATTCCTAGTCCGTTCACTAGATTCTAAGCGCAGCCCTATTACTTGTGAAATTTCCCTAATCTTTAGCAAAACTAAAGAAAAAATAAATATTAAGCCACCCAAAATTAATATGAGATGGAGTGAAAAATGCATTTCCTATGTAGCTGTACAAATTGGTCTATGCTGGGTAGTTGTATATTGTATACGGAATGACATGCTGGAAGAGAATGAAATCTGTTTTAGAGGAAAATGAAATATAAAAAGTAAATAAGTTAAATTTTCCACGGAAATTAAGAAAAGTGGAAGAGGAGAAAGCAGGAGTAGTTTCAGCTTTACAAATGCTCATCTATATTGCATTAAGAGTCTTTCAATAAGATGCCACAATTAAAAAGTCTTTCCAAACAAAATTGGCACTATTTTGCTTATGACACAGTTGGTGATGTCAGCTAAATAACTTCATTTGTAATAGCATCTTATTATCCACTTGAAATTTTGAGTGATGGAAACACTTAAAATTGGAAGAGAGAAAAAGAAACTCCTTGTGCTTCAATCAAGTAATCAGAATCCACCTGAAAAGTAGATGTTGCTCAGTTGTCTGTCAGTGTAATGCAATTATGTAAATGATTTTATTTACAACCTGAGGCTTTCCTAATGGCTTTTCATATTTGCGTTAGCTTTGCTTAATGAAAATAACCAAAATAAAGAGGGATTTATTTTTTTTTTAACCTCCTATGTTGAGCTGAGAACACCTACAATATTTTAGGAAAGTTGGGACTGTCATTAATGTCATCTAGACAAAAAGCAGGAGGATGGCATTATTTTGTTACTGTGAAATGTTTCTAAATGTACCTTGTGGATTCATATAACCGTAGGATGGTATGTCTGCTGATGACTCATGCTGACTCACCCACCAAGCCAGAATTTACTGAGCCTTCTTCTATGCCCACACACAGTGATATGATTTCCAGTCTGAGTGAATACTTTAAAATTTAATTTAGTAGGCTTTAACTACAGAGACAGATACACTTCTTCGATGGTTGCCTTAATTCGTATTCATGTCTTATTAAATGAGTGTTCAGATTATGTTTTGCAGAATCCTTTGAAACAAATTTTTAAAATAATGTGGATAAGTGCAACTGTACGTTCCAAATACGAAGGTCTGTCTGAAAACACTGCAGATATATAGAAGCAGTGATAATTTACTGATGCTATGGACCTAAAGGCCTAATATATAATCCCTCCCTTTTTGCTATGCCTTTAGCAGCAGTGTATATGGTGCTCAACTGTGCTAAGTCCCTAGGCTTAGACAATGGATAATTAATAAAAAGACAAATTGACCTAATTCTGGTTTTATTTTTAAGACTGAAAATCATATATTACCCCACTGAAGTCAACAGAATTAAATGGTATACAACTAGGTGTGAAAGCAATTCTTTAGATGCTACTACAAATATCTTCAGACTGATTTTGCTTTTTCTGAAATAAATAGGAATTATATAGCAGACTTTAACGGGAACATGATCAGTCCAATTACTTGTCTCTCTTCGAGTTCTGTTTAAAATCTGATGTGATGTAGCAGCCTGAAAAGTAATTCTTGTTGTTACAATACAAGCTGCAGTGACTGAAGAGATGAATGCCAGTGAGATTCTCTCCTGGAACCAAATAAATGCTTCGCTTCAGTCTCATACTCTTTGATACAGACTCATATATTTGTTAAAACTGTATTTATGATAGTCTCATCCTCACCCCAGGATTCTTTCCCCTCCACACACAAACTAAGGGAGAGAAAAAATATTTTGCGTGGACTAGTCCTGCATGATTTGTTTTTTAAACTCTTCTGACAAATGACTAATGAATGTTCAAGCAACAGAAAATGAGATGCATGTATCTTCCCCCAAAAGAAACATGATCAAATGCTTCAGTAAATTGATTAAGGTCTCCAGACTTTTCTCCACCTTTCCAATATCCTGAATGGACAGTTGATGCCCCCAAGCCACATCCCTTCCCTCTTTCTCCAGGAGTTTAAGTCATTTCTCAAAAGTATGTCAGCTTTGACAGTGTTTTGGGGTTGTGCATTTTACTTCTTTTGCTCCTGCAGTCAGTCAGGCATGATTCCTAATCTGCATGAGTTCGTCTATGATTCTGTCTTCTCATCTCTGGGATTCACTAAATTGCCCAGTCCTCTAAATCTGAAAGTACTGGATGAGTGGACACTTCATCCCCTGTGGTTTCTGCGTCACTGACTTCCTTGTATTTTGGGTATACAGTCCTTCATTTTCCTTTTGGAAAACAAAAATCCCAGACTTTAAGTCTTTAGTCACACCTTCCTGCCCGCATCCTTGTTCACACAGGGCTTCCTTGTAATTCTGTCAGCAGAATTCAGAAGTTGTTGGTTTTGTGGTTTGAGTTAAATGTGCTTGAAAATAGAGTATAACTTCTTCTTTTTGTTACTTCAACCCTCAGCAGTCATTAAAATTCTCTATGTAATGGGGCATGATGCAAGGAGAACCACACAGTTGCATGACAAAGTTTGATTAGAAGTTAAAATACCTGTTTCTATCTCAGTCTCTGTATGTTCTGCCTATTAACATTCCTTCTCTTGCTGTTGCACTGCCAGTCACAGTCTACATTATATCTGAGACCATCCATGATTTCTATCAAATAGGCACACACAAAGGACTCTGCTCTGAACTCCTGTCAGATGCTCTGTAGTAGAGATGCCCACTTTTGAGATACTACACCTTTCTCTAGTGAGAGGAGAGGGCCATATGCTGCGGTCCATCCTTTGCTGCACGACATGGCAATTTCCTAAAAGTGCCGTAATTACTGAATATATACAACAGGTTGCTTGCAGCAAGTTTCCCACACTGAAGAGATGAGTGCCCAAGAAATATAGCCGCTGAGAGTAGATTAGTATCGCCAAGTAATTCAGCCAGCTGACTGTTGGTCTCCTTCTCTCCGAGCGGTGCCACAGACCTGTGAGGAGAAAAGAGTGATTATGGATTAATTGTTCTGACCGTAGCTTATTTCTAAAAGCTTTCTTTCTCAAGGGGCTCTGGTCCTTCCCGTGTTTTATTGCTAGGCCTCTGGAAAGAATGGTGGTAAGACATAGGCTACTGCCACTGCCAGAGCTAGTCATCTTGCCTACAGCCTATTCCAGAGGGTCACAGACTGAATAAATAAACTTGGAAGGCATAGTCACTGGAGACTGAATGCCCCTGCTCTTTTCAACGTCTCTGCAAATACCGTATCTTCCTTTCTTTTACTCCTGATTTGCAAAACATGTAATGACAATGTGACAGTGACCTGCTCGTAATTGAAAAAAGCTACATTTTTTTCAAGGAGTGAAAATTCCCAAGCCCCATCTAACAATAAGTGGTTTATGGTGTTTCAGCTAACACTGGCCTATCTTAGATAAACATACACCATTGCAAAGCCTGTATCAAAAGGACCCTCTCTATCTGAATAAACTGGCACTGAGGTTTTCTGTATCTCTGTAGCTTATACACTGCTGGCATAGAGTTTTAAGTATCCTACTGTGACATGACAATGCCAGCAGTGTGTTTGGCAGTGTCCTCTATATACTTACCTTTGCACTTACTACATTTCACTTGTGGAGCCTCTCAAGTTTTTGGTTTTTTCCCAAACACTTTATGAAAAAGCTGAGCTTGTTACCATTGAACAGCTTTGCACCGTAGTGCTCTCCAGTGTCTGTTGCCATCCTTTCTTTTCCAGCTTTCAGAATTTTTCTGTTCTTATACGCTTTTGCAATGGAATGTAATATTTACATTTCTTGAATCTGTTTCTAGATGTAAGATATTAATTTGGCTTATCCTGGCAGTTGTACACTCTACAATTCCCTGCGGCACTCTCGCTTGACTCTCTCAGAGTTCCACATATTCTTCTGCCTCACCCCTCCTTCCCTGCAATATGTTTCATCCTCGGTAGTGCCAGGGCACTGTGTAACCTCCAAAAGATTTAATCTCAGTCAGGCACCTGCAATTGTGCAATCTCATGTGTTCAATGAATGCCCCACTGGAAAGACTTCTCCCCATAGTATAACACTGACTCTTGCTATTTGTTAAGAAATGCCTTGGTTTCTCAAATTTCTCCCAGGTTGTGGATATCTTAAAGGTATGTGTGCCAACTCATTTATACAGACTTGATGCTTTTTCAGAAATAATGGGCCTTGTGCTTGCCACAGTTACTTGAAATCACTATTGTTACCAGGCAAAGTTAAATGAGGAAAAAAGATTATACTAGCAAAGCAAGGGTAAGTTTCTGATTACAAAATGGAAACAAACTTAAACACACAAACAAAAAGCACAGAAACAAGAAAATCCAATTTTAATATGTAACTTGTTCTGGCAGTCACTCACAGCTTGCCTCCAGGAGCCAAGGAGCCAGTACAACTGCACTTCAGGATGTACTTCTTGGTTGGGTTTTTGCCTGCCTCCACCCAAAGTATGAGGGACTTCCCTCACTGCAAGGGAGGGTAAACCTCAGAACATCTCTGTGGACCATCTCTCTTCCCTTGCTTCCTTCAGAGAAGGAGAAGAGAAAATTCTGATGCATTGTATGGAAGTTTTGATCAACCTGAGCTATTTAGATTAATGCAGATGAAATCTGTTCATGCTTGTCTGAAACTCAATCATCTCTGATAACGCAGTGATCCTTTGACACACTGATTTCCAAACTTAGATTTACCTTCCTGCTTAGAAAGTCAGTTGAATTATAATTTGATTTGGGTCTCCATTTTCCAGACAGCATAACTTCTGTCATGAACCTTTTTTTCACATTTTTTTAAGATCTTATAAATTACATATAATAAAACTATCAACTGTACATCAGACCATAACCTCGCAGCTTGTGAAAAATTGATTACTTTATTCATAGGGTTCATACATGAGATGTCACTAATAATGATGATCAGTTTAGGGTTTGGAGCATTTTCTCAAATAATTTTCATTCCTCTTACTTCCTCACTTTATCATATCAGAGGCTTTACAACGATCATAGTAATTTCCTACTCTAATTCCCTTAGCCGTAGTTAATTATAGATATCCCAGCAGTTTCTCTCAGAGTTATTTATTCCAGCGTTTCTTGATAGTGAGCAGGCTAATCAGAGGTCTTCTGGGGGCCCTTTAACTTCCAGAAATACTGCTTGTAAAATGTCAAGTCCTATCACCAAGTCTTTGTTGGTTTTGTTTCATTTTTGTACTGCAGAGTGTGAAATTCATGAAACTGCTCATTTCTCTGGAGTTGAATATTCACATTTAAAATCCAATGTCCTCTTGTCACTAGCTTTAGATTATCCTCAAAATTAGGAAATCTTTTCTAATCATTTGAAATAAACTTAATTAATTGGGTAACAGGCAGCCTGTTAAAAAGGTATGCTTTACACATTTCACTGACTTAGTTGTCCTGTTGGCAAAAGGAGACCTTTGCCACATGCTTATTTTTACTGGCAGTCCTTTGGTGGAGTGTGGGAACAGGGTTCATAACATTCAGTGTGCAGAGAGACAACAAGCCTATTCTTATTTTATATTTTCTCCTTGATAACTGCAACTACTAATTTATTTTTGTGTTTCAAAAACACCACTAGATTTTATTTTTCCTTTGAGAGGGATCAATTCTCTACTTCTTACTTGACTTGTATTCTTACCGAGATTGGTGGCACTCTGGCTTGAGCAGAGCGGAACCCAAAGGCTGTGATCGTGATGCTAGTTTCCCTTTGCTGAAACAGGAGGGAGTCAGAGTGCTCGGTACCTCGAAGGAAGTACAGAGCATACTTAATGTTGACACTATTATTATGGTTGGCATATTTTGATCATCTCATTTTCTCTTTGATACTGATGTACAGTAAAGTGTGAACATTATCTTTAAGTTGCAATCTGATTTTACTGAGCTTTAAGTGCAGTGAAGGGCAGTGCATTTTCTCTTCAGCAACAACACAAACAGCAGGAGCTCTGGAAATTGTAGTGGCAACAGCAGCTTCTGTTGTGACAGTTCTCTCGTAGGTCACTATGGTGAGAATGTAACTGAGTGGGGTTTTTTTGTGTCCAGACACTAATATAATTTCTAGAAGCCAGAAGAATAGCTTATATAAATTAATACCCTTGTCATGAATAATCTCCATGTGGATATTCTAGTAAGACTTACATACATTTTCTTTTTTAGGAAGGATTTAATAACTAGACAAAGGAGGAGTTAACAATACTTTAAAAACTGAATATAACATATTCACCTTAAAACAGTTGTTCTGTCTGATAGTATATAATTGGAAAAATAAATCCACTGTTAATTGAAAAAAACATTAATAAATAACAACATGGAACATGGCCTACATTCTGCTTTGCTTTTCTTTGTGAAGATTCATTACATGCTTATATGTTTTAGCATTAAAAATGTTAACTTTTGAACTGTGGATACTGCAAGACAATGCAGGGGATGTACCTGGATTTAGCATACAGAAGACTAAGCTCTTTGCTCAGAGTTCAAAATTGAAATGGCCGCAACGTGACAGTGTCTGACATGGGCCACTTTGATGGTGAGGGATAGCACTTATCAAACCACCCTACAGAAATGCAGAAAAGGAAGAATTAACTCTTTTTTTGTAGCAACTTAGGGAGGGGCTCCATTTGGAGTCAGTGCTATCCCTCTTGCCAATCATGTTTATTAGCTTTGCCTCCCAGCAAGGAGTGTGCAGCCTGTTGATCTTACTGGATGATTTGCTGTTGGTGACTCTCTGTAGCTGAATCACCACCGAGTGTTTCCATTAGCAAGTTCAGAACCAGCCACGTCTGCAGCTCTGGCCTGCTGGGCCACTTCTGGGGCTGTGCACCACTGGGGATGGATACCAGAGAGCACTGCTTAGACGTTACAAGATTTTAGAGAAACAGAGGCCATTCCCTCACTGTGGGCTTACTTTTCTTAGTTTGTTTGACTTCTTGCCACCTTTCCTTTCTACTTAAGCTGGTATTCATCAGTTGCATGCATCTATGAATTACTCAACAGCCCCTGCTGCAGTTCAATTCTTTAGGAAAAGGTTCAGTGACCTACTGGGCACGCATGAAGTTTCTGTCAGAAGAAAACATTTCTCCCCCTCAGTCTTTAAAAAAAAGTATTAAAAAAAATCCTCTCAAGACCCACTTTGGTCATTGTTAATGTTTCAAGTGTGTGTTAGGGCAACGCTTCACACTGTGCACAGTTTGGTTGCTGGTGTCTCTCCCCTCAGAAGGATGATGAGTCACATTCATTCCAGTTTAACAGCTCGGCTGATCTTAACAGAAGGCCTTCACCAGAAATGTCCTCGAATAATACAAACCACTCACATAGATCAGATTGCTTCTGCCTGATGTGTTGCCCCATTCTAGGTGGCTTCTCTTACCCGTGGGTAGATGAGAACAGCATGTGTTACATGCCCCCACTTTCTCCGGGGCTCTTAAGCTGTTGTTCTCCCTCAACAATGGGGAGAAAAAGAGATGATGGTGAATGGAAATGTGGGAAGTATTTTCAAAGTGTCACTGATTGTATGAAGCAACCTTTGCCACTCTGCCGGGCAATTACTTCTCATAATTATAGTAAGGAAGGGCAAAATAGTGAATTAACAGTAATGATGATTCCATATGAATTAGGAAAACATCACAAAGATTAAGTAGGAAGCTGTTAACTCATTGTCATTAGATTACTATTACAGACATGCTTAGGACAGAAGTGTAAGCGGGCAGGAAAAGGTAGCAATGGAATTGCATCACCAGTAATATATCTCTATTAAAAGCTGCGTATTTCAATGATAAACTCTTCAGAATTAATTTTTTTTCATTTTGAATCTCATGCTTATTTTTAAATTTTCATTAGAAGAGTCTGTACTATATAACATTTTCTCTATACAGCATTTGAAAGGTGTTTGAAAATTGAGAGGGTATTGTTACTAGAAGTTGCCTATTTTATTGAGCCTAAAAGCAAGCTTGCTAGTCAAACTTGATTGACTTAAGTAACATAAGCTTAAAAGATGATAAGAATATAAGTACTTTACAGTTGATTATGCTTAAGCTTTTGAACTCTCTTAAAGCATTTTAAGCTCTCTCAAAACATTTTAAGCTCTCTTAAAATACTTCAGTCAAAGGATAGAAAAAGTAATCTAAAGTCTAGATAGCCAGTGAAGAACAAACCAGGGCAGTAATAACGATGAAGACACATTAGGGATGACAGATGAGAGCAGTTTAAGCAAAAATCGGTATTCTAACATCAAAGTAAAATGTTTAGCAAGATTTTTAGACTGCAAAAGGAGACATCTCAGCAAAAAGGTAACAGAAGTAACACTTGAGTCTATCTCCCATGCTACCTACAACACTGAGTTCTGAGCTTCCCAGTAGCATGGAAGAAAAACTCGTGAGTGATTAGGTTACAAAGGCAAATTATTTCTCATCAGCTAGGATGCTATAGCAGTGTATAGTAGCTTAAACTAACACATTTTACTTCAACAGCTGGATGAGCTGGAAGCATGCACACAGGCAGTTATTGCAGCTTCTCTGTGGACTAGTAACTTACTAAGCCATGCTAAGTCATGGCTTAATTACAAACTGGCTTAACAGCTTGTGGCTGTCTGTCCCTACCCAATTTAACAACATGAACAAAGCTCAAATGAAGGCAACAGAAACAATCATGGTACATTAACCCCTTCAGTTTGTTACATCTCAAAGCCAGCTCATGGCTGCCTGTGTGGAGCTCCGAATAAGTACTTCCACACTGCCAATTAAGTGCCTGTGTGAAGGCACTTAACCTGTTGCCCAGCCATGCTTAAGATTGCATTTGTCATTATAATGCTGAAACTGAATGACATTTCATATCATGCTGCGATAAACTATAATATTCTGTCCTTCTTTGACATCTTTTTGAAATTATGAGCTCCCAGCTGCTAGAAGAAATTTCTGATATTAGTCCCCAAAGGTCTTGCTTTTATACTCCTCAAGTTAACTGCATCTCTATTTCTCCATCAGTTTAATTGTGGATGGTTTCCTTGTTCTCCTTAGTGTTGGCTCCTCTGAGCACTGGGTCATTCACAAATTTATTTCCCACCACCTTCTTGTGTCAGTGTCATTAAGGATAATATCTAATAGGTTTAAGCCCAAAACTGATCTTTGGGGGAGGGGAAGGGGGAGAGAAGAAAAAAAAAAAGAGAGAACAACTTTTACTCAGCTACTCCACCTCTGATCATTAGATTTTGCTTTACCCTCCATGGATAGTCCATCACCTCCATTAGTCTCTGATACTGCTCTGCTAATTCCTATCACCTTCTTCTTCATCTAGAAGTTGAACGATATTATCAAAGAAAGATATTAGGTTAATCTGGTACGGTCCACCTTTTGTAAACAAACATTACTCTTTAGTCTGCTATACTTACTTTAAAAAGCTTACTGAGACAAGTGATTTCATCTGATGCTGTTTTCTGACTTCTGGAACGGGCATTATCTATCTGTTCTTTCTGCCCAGAGGCTGTAGGCTGTGATTTATTTTCATCTTATATGTGATACTAGCAATTTCCTTTCCCTCCTAGCTATTAGCCATCCTGCCCTCTAACCCTGTGTTCAGCATCACCATCTTTACTGAAAATTGAGACAAAATATGCATTTAGTTTTAGAATCAGATGTAGACTTTCTCTAATCCCCACTTCTTTTTCACTGGAAAGCGACATCACTTCTTTCTTACAATATTATGTTAGAGCTGGATAACTTGCTGGTTTTCCAGCAAGGTCTAAATTAACCTCATTTTCCAGATAAATTCTGCCTTCATTCTCACATTTATTGACGTTTGAGATCTTTCCTGAAGCAGACCTTTTTTTTTCTTTTATTATATGCTCTCTGCTTATAATTCTTTCTTCTGTCTTGATGACACTTCTCTTCCAGTTATGCCTTAAGGCCTCTACCTGTAAACCTTTTTGCCTTGTTTGAGATACAGAATCCCAACAGATTTAGCAATTTTGTTTTTAAGATACCTAAGGCTTCCTCCACATTCAAATTTCTAATTTCATTATACAAGCTGATTTTATTGCCAGGCACCTTCATTTATCACAGTTTGCCTTTCTGAAATTGAGAATGTTCTACTTTCTTTCACCCCTAGCTTTCATCACACAACTTGTGATCACCTACTCCAGGGTTATTATCTACAGTCAGGCCTTTGAGGGCATATTCTTGAACCATCCAAAAGCTTTGCTTCTTACATGCTCAGTGGCAGTTTGGAGGAGGAATTCATTGACCACCACAGTCCAGAATGTCTGGCCCCAATTACGAGAAGTATGTATTCCTCAAACTATTAACCGGGAATTTGAAATCTCACTGACTGGTTCTTTGCATCCAGTCAGCTCCATCTCTTTAACAATATGGAGTTTTCTAGCTACCTCCAAAACTTCCACCCAGGCGTCTGTAATGATCTCACAGCCCTCTCCTATCAATACACTCTGTAATCATCTTTTCCAAAAATAAACTGGAACTAAATTATGAGCTGTTTTATTCCCTGTGTTTTATTTGCAAAAC
Source organism: Gavia stellata (assembly GCF_030936135.1). NCBI lineage: Eukaryota > Metazoa > Chordata > Aves > Gaviiformes > Gaviidae > Gavia > Gavia stellata. Next base: position 14,417,640 of record NC_082595.1, read on the forward strand.
ATTGCTTCCTTAATATAGAATGTTACTTCCCACCTTTATTGTTACTTCTGTGTTTCCTCAACTGCAAATCTGTGTTCCAGTTAGGAACTCCTGGAGTCTTCTTTTATCACAAGGGGGTGTCCTGAACTGCTTTATGAAATGCCTCAATTTTTTTTTCCCAAAATGCTGGAAATGGTATATCCACTTCTCAGTTACTCCATTATGACACATAAACATTACTTGGGTTTTGCCTTTGTCTGTATCTGTGCCTTTTTTTTTGCTACCCATCCCACATTATTCCCATTCCCCGCTGCTGTATTAACATTTAATCTTTCTCTTGTTGAGCAAAACCAAGGCAAAATATTACATGAATCTTTCCAAATTTTCTCTACTCATTTCTTAATATGAAGATGACCTTATTATCTGTGGTGATTTCCTTCCTTTCTTCACAGATGGTGTGATCTAGAAGGGGTATGCACAGGGAAGTGGTGAAGAACTTAACTACTGTTGTTTAGTGAATTAATTTCCATGGGAAGTTACTCAGCTGAAAATGAAAGAGCTTGTTTGCTTTGCAGATAAAAAATATTCATGTACCATGAATATTCTCAGTGTCTGAGAATGCTTTCTTGTGAAACTAGAGCAGTTGCCACTTGTGGTCAAAGCAGTGCGAAGGCCAGTTAAAACACTAGACGGATACATGCTTCAGATGAAAAGCTAACTTTTTTAAAGACCAAAAACAGAGGTAAAAGTTGAGATAACAATGTGAAAACACTGTCAGATCGAGTAGCTTCCCAAAGTTACTGATATTTTGTCAGGACTTGTTTTACACTTCATTCATTTGAAGATGAAACTAATTTAATTTATTGAGATTCATCAACAGCTACTCCTAAAAGGACAAATCTGTTCACCATCAACAACAGAATATAAAAAATTGGGAATTTTAAAAACTCTGTATGGTAAGAACTCACTTCCATTCCTCTTAAGTGCAGTATCAAATAAAATTGTTTGCAAATTATCTTTATCATCTACAATCTATTTCCCATTTATCAGTTAATATTTCTGTAGTTCATAGTTATTTTCATCACCACTAAGAATCAGATGGACAGTGCATATATTAAAAAATACACACACTTTCAGGCATACACACATTACTGTCAATCCAATATACATATATTCTCACAAATACCCTGCTTTAGTAATCTCACACAAAGCTTAACTGGGGCCAGCCACGAAAAGACACAAAATCCCTAGATTAGCCATTAACTCCGCATTGCCACATACAACCATTATTTCACCTACTTATTACTTCACCCACAGACCCTGCTGCCTGTCACTGTGCTACTTGCCTCTTGCCACACACACCTCTTGAGCAATGCCAGCGTTCAGTTTTAGTCCACATAACCCAGCCAGACACGCACATTTTCTAGTGATTAGGAATGTGCTGTTTACGCTGGGTTAAGGGCTTGTGTGCAGGGTGTAGATTTTTAGTTAATCTCTAACATTTAAGCAGGTCATGTTTGAGAAGCAATAGGGGACATGATTTATTACATTAGAGATAATGTAGGGTAATATTTATTATTTTGGGAAGTCAATTCTGTAAAAGTTGTACTGGTATTGATGGGATAAGGAAGTATTTTATATTTTTCTAAATTTGTTATAAAATGATATGTGCAGTTAGAGCTGAAGGTGAAACAAAGGAGATAAGAAAAAAAGTGTCAAACCTGGAAGCAAAGAGAAAGGCAAGGTCAGAAGGTTTGAATGACAGCTGAAAGACTAACTAGTGATTTCCTTCAATATTTGTGCACACTCTTGTTTTAGTAGTTACTGTGGGAAGAATGGCTGATGGAGGAGTCAGTAGCAGCTGAGTATACCTTGGTCATACTGAGCAAAATTATCTAATGCTACCTACAGTATCTCTCTGGCAGGTAACCAAGAAGCAAAGTAGAGGGTGTAAACAGAGACCTGATAAAATTACAGCCCAGTCCTGTACCTGCTGAAATCTGTGCAAGATTTACCGTTACTTTAAAGAGTGACAGGGTCTCCAAAAATTCCTGGCGAATCACTTGAAATAATTCTTGGGTTTTTGAAATAGTTTTTATCTAGGCTGAATCAAGTTTACATTCACCAATCTGAAGATATAGCAATTTTTAGCCAGATTTGTCATCACTTTAATAATACATTAATTGTGTTTAAATGACTACGAGATGTAAGTCTGAGAAAAGGCAAAAAAAAAAATATCCCTAGCTAGATATATAAAAGTATCTTGAGTCCCAGGTCATGTGGACGCTGCAAAGTCAACTAGGTTGATTGGCAGCTGGGTCTGGGCACTCAAATTAGCTTGTCCATGAGCAAGTTTTCTATGACAGAAGGCTAACCGCAGTCTCAGTGTTCTGGCCATTTCTGAACTTGCTCATGAGTGTCTGTGCTGAGGCAATTTAGGTTTCATTCTCAATATCAATTCTATAGACTGGTAGAGAGCTGTGGGAAGCAGCACCGCAACACTGGAGTCACCTTTCCCATCTTCTCATTGTGGAGTAGATGCACTTGAACCCCCAGAAAGCAAAGCTTCAGCGCTAACCTAGAACTCAAACTGCCTCCAGAGCTCTGTGCAAGGATTTTCAAATGTGTCTGGTGGTGCTGATGACCTTAAAGCTAAAAGCTGCATAGTATTTTCTGTACTGTGAACATCACTCTGGAGAGCCTGAAGAAATAATCCCGTAGTGCGCCTATGTGGAAGACTGGGAGAGAATGCCAACTCCAGAAGGGAAAGTTCCCATCTTTTTCAGGGCCAGCTCCTTTGCAAACACTCCAGAAAAGACAGATGGATAAATAAAAATGCTAGATAAACTGTGTTTTGACCTTCAAGTCCTGCGTATGACAAAAGTGTTCATTCACACTGATGTATATAGTGTGTGGGGAGGAAACACCTCAACGTAACCAGACAAGGGCATCAGTAGACTATCGTGTGGGAATTTGTATGCTGTTCATATGGACAGTACGTTAAAGTTCAGGCACTCGGGAGTGTAAGGCAAGGACATCACTTCTATGACATTTAGCTTCCGAGGGAAGAGTTTGGTGTCCAACTGCAGCCAGCAGAACTGCTGTACAGGGCTGCAGAGCAAGGCAGGAGTTGGGTCCCTCTCCAGAGATGAACCCCAGCTGGCTCCAGTCCGTTGAATGAGAAAGATGGGACTAGCAACGGATTATGAGGCATCAGGCAGATTTTCGTGTTCCTTCTTGAATAACATTTTTGTTTAGGAGCGAGAAAGAAGTTAAAGGGTAGGCGAGCCCACGCAGGGGGTTAATTATGACCTCCCACAGCGAGGCTCTCGCTGCAGCCGGAGGGGTCGACTGCTGAGAGCCGTTGCCCGTTCCTGCACTCGCGCCCTCCCCTAAATGCCGTTACTTTCGGGCGACGCGAGGTCCCGCGGCCCCGGTGCTGTGCCCGGCCCCCTCCCCACGATCCCGCGCACCCAGCCGGGCCCGGCAGCAGAAAGCGCCGCCCCGGGAAGCCTCCCTCGAGCACCCACGGGGGGCTGTCCGTCGCCTGAGGCGGGCCACGGCGCTCGAGCCCCGCCGGCGGAAGGGAACACCGAGGACCGAGACACCTCCAGCCTCATTCTTTACTGTAAAAATGGCAGCTCCGAGCCGCGAGCCGCCAGCGGCGGCCCGACCGTCCACCTCACCCCCCGGGGCGCGTGAGGCGCAACCGCTCCCTCAGGCGGGCACGAGGCCCCGCCCTCCCGCGACCGGCAGACTGGCCCCACGCGCCCTCATTGGCTGGCGGTGATGTAATCGCGCGAACATACGGGTACTCCTTGCCGCCCCCCGCGGGAGGCGGGGGAGGCCGCACACCTTTTCGCCCGCCCCGCGACCAATCGCCGTGCGGAGCGGCACGCGGGCCGGGACGCCTTCTGCGGCTCCGCCGGGGCCCGCCGGCCCTTCCCCAGCGCCCACCGGCCCCGCTTTATTGGCAGGGGCGACGGCCAATCAGGAGAAGGCACCCACCGGCCGATTCACGCCCATTTCGCGCAGCGGCGCTGGGGCGAGAGGGGCTGCGGGACTGGCGGCGCTGAGAGCCAATGGCCTGCAGGCAAACCGCGCCGGGAGGGAAAGAATGTGGCGGGGGGCGGGAGGCTGGGAGGGGCGAGGGCGCTCGCTGACAGCCGCTTCCGTCAGTCCTGCCCAGGCTACGAGGCCGGATAAAAAAACAGTGCGGAGAAAGACAGAGCCCGTGCCCTCGCGCCTTGACTGACAAGAACCGCAGCCAATAGTTACCAAAGCAGAGGGGAAATGTCCAATCCGGAAAAAGCTTTTGGGCGGGGCTGGCGGCTGAGCGGCGAACGGATCGACCAATGACAGTGAGGACGGGTAGAGCCGGCAGAGCGGCCGGCCAATGGCCACAGGGAGGGGGCGGGACAGGATGAGCGACGGCAAGCGGCAGCCAGTAGGCTGGGAAGGACGCGGGGCGGCCGGGTGGGGAACGGCGGCGGTGCGGTGGGGGCGGGGCGGGGGGCCGTGCCCTGCCCGTCCCTCCTGGAGCGCTCTGACGTGGGCGGCAGGGAGGGCGGGCCTAGCGGCGGCCTCTGGGACAGGGGCTCCCAACATGTCCGCGCTGCTGGCGGCGCTCGGAGTGCGCGAGCAGGCGGCGACTGCGGCCGGCGGCGGCCAGCGCGGGGCGGCCCGCGCCTGAGGCCGAGCCAGCCCCCCACACACGCGGGCCGGGCCCTGCCGGGCCGCCAGGGGCCCGGACGCCGGGGGACGCCGGCGTTCGTCCGCCGACAGGTAGAGAGGTCAGGGCCGGCCGTGGGGCAGGGGCGAGGGGGTCGTGTCCGCGCCGAGCCGAGCCGAGGCGGGCAGAGCGGGGGAAGGGGTCGAAAGGCCGGGCCGGGCCTGGACGCGCGTCGTACCGAGCGGTAGGGCCTGCGCGCGTGCTGTGGGAAGTGGGGGCAGACAGCGCCGGCCTGCTCCGTGGTGCCGGAGGGGTGGTGGGCAAGGCCTGCTGCGTGTGCGTCCCCGGGGAGCGGGCAGGCGCCGCGCAGGCCCCGTCTCCGCCGCTTCCCGCCGGGGGAGAAAAGAGGGCCGGGGGGCGAACTGATACGGTCTCTCAGCGGGGGAGCTGGGGCTGCCGGGGCAGGCGCACGGGGGAGGGACGGCGAGGAAGTGGCGGGGAAGCCAAGCCCCCCGGTGTAGCTGGGGATGGCCCCTCGGTGCGCCACGGCGGGGCGGGCCGGGGCGGTGGCAGGGGGCTGGCGGCCCAGGCCCCGCACGCCGGCCGCTGCGTGAGGGGTGGGGGAGCCGGCGGGCCGGGCCCCGTGTGGGTAGCGCCGTGTGCGGGGCGGGGAAGGGGCCGAAGGTGGCCGGCGTGCCGGTAGCTGCGTGCCGAGCGGGGTTAGGGGGCGGCCGGCGGGCCGGCGCTGTGCACGTGCATTGGCTGGGGCCGGGGGAGTGGCGGGCCGGCGGCCGGCGGGGCCCGGTGTTTACCGACGGGGTGGGGTGGTGGGAGGTGGCGAGCTGCGGGAACGGCACTGGTGTTGGAGGGAGAAGCTGTCGTTAGGCCTGGGTGCTTGTGACGAGCCGGTGGTGTGGGGAGGGGATGAAGTCACAGGCAGATGGGCAGTGCCTGGGCGCCTTTAGCATGGAAGCGGAAAGAAGTTGAAGGCAGCTCTCTCTTGTAGTTTGGAGCTTGCTGTCTCTGTAAAGCCAGTGGATATAAATGTGGATGTATTTTTACTGTAATTTGTAGCTGGTCAAAGGGAGGGAGTAAATTTGACGGATTGGAGGCAGCTGGAAAAATCTGTATGTGTGTTGTTTTGTGTGCGGTGTGGTAGGTTGAGGAGTATGTTTATACCGTGGGGATGCAGGTGGTGGGTGAAACCACACGTATTTAGGAATAGTGGTACATGAGGGCATATGAATTTAGGAATGATAAGTAAACAGTCTTGTGTGTGTTGTGAGAAGTAAGCTGCTAATTTGGCTGGCTTCTAAGTGTTGTGGAGGAGGAAGGCTTTGGGTGGTAAGCCTATGTACAACTTACAGGTACAGTAGTAACAGGTTGCTACAAGGTTCTGAACTTGTTTTGTTTGGTGGCCAGTGTGGTTAGACTTAATGTGCAAGACCTTGGTGTGTAGCACGAGATGGTATGTGGACAGAAAGGCATGCATGTTCTTACTGCGTGTAAGTTGGTTTGTGTGGTGCTCGCACTGAGAGTTGAGATGCCTGGCTGTCACCAGCTGCGTGAGCCTTGTTTCTTGGGTGTTGAGATGGGCTAGGGCAGCAAGCAACGTGGTCTGTTGTCCTGGGAACATGAGAGAAGCTGTGAATTGGTGCCTCACCTGTGACAAAATTGGAAAGCTGTATGTTTGTTGTTTGAGCCATGGGATACAAATTGGAAAACATGTAGCAAATGCCACATGTTGGGGTCATGATAGTGCTGTCTGGAGAAAAGTCTGTGCTTGTCCTGGGGAGTTGTAGAACTGTATGTGTCTGTATTTGTGACAAGTGTCAGGCAGTTTAGATTTCTGTCTGTAAGGGCATCAATGCACTCTTTGTAGGTGAATTTTCAGGGATTACCATGGATTATAGGAAAGTGAGGGGGCTTGGGTGGATATTTAGAAGTAGAAATGAATGGTGGAGTCTTTCAGAGGTTTGTGTACATTTGAAAAGAGGGGGTAGGATAAGTTTGTGGGGATTATGCATATATAGGGTGAAGATTATGTTAGGCTATGTATACATGTGTGTATTAGGGGAGTGGTATTTGTGCAAAAGAGAAACTGGAGTTTTTGTATTGCTGAGTTAGTTGGAACTCGAGTCTGTGTATGGGGAGAGGAGGCACGCTTTTTCAGCTGAGGCTATGAAAAGTTGAAATGGCGTGAGGGAGGGATGATGAACTGGATCTGGGGTCCGAGGTGTGTCCTGAGCAGGTGGGAGGCTCCGGGGATTCTTTGCTCTTCTTGGGACGGAGAGAAGTACTTTATAGTTGTGACAGCCAGTGGAAACTGAAAAAGTGAATGAAGATGAGGTAATTTGACTGTTACAAATATTATCAGATTAAGGGAGGCTACAGAATAGTCAGGGGGTTTCTGTTAAAGGCTTTTTTTTTGTTTGTTTATTTTGTTCTGTTTGTTCCACTGGGTAAATTGTCCATTGACTTTCAGGGTAAACTTTTGCTAAAACTAGCACTCATAATGGTGTTGACAGGTCAGCAGCTAACTAAAAGGACTTAATGTGGTATAGACAAGCCCCATGTATGTGTGGGCTCAGGGGCTAGAATGAGTGCACGTGTCCAGAAGGTATGAAGTGTTTTGTACTGAACATATGCTTGTGTTTGAAAGAGGGTTAGTGCGTAAACATTTGAGGGCCAGAGATCTGTGAAAAGATGATCTGTTTAGAATGGAAAGCTGTTTGGCTCAGGTGGAAATGAGGAAAAATTCCACGTGTGTATCCCATTTTCTGTGGGTTTGTGATAGTATGTATTATTTGTTTACACAGCCCCCAATCTCTAGTTCTGGGCTGAGATTTAGAGGAGGTTATTATATAGGATAGTGGTTTAATTAAGACACATAACATAAAGATGAGGGAAACAGAATTAATGTATAGAGAGGGCTGTATAGAGAGTGCATAGAACCCATTTAACTTTTATTGTGGTAGCTGTGAGGTGGTCAGTTAGTGAGGCAGGGAACTAAAGAAAGAAAACGAGTAATCTCATAGTAGTTATCTTGGGTAATCCAGTTCTCTTCTTGTCTCTGGTGTGGAATTATCATTGTTCAGTTACACTTTTCCAATGGTGATCACTAGTGTGTGCTTCTGACTTAGTAAACTTGAGACCCTGTCTTGCAGAAATATAAACCCATCACAACTGAAATTAAAGCTTGTGAAATCTGTATGTTGAAGATAGTCTTCTAAGGTGCTCAGTGTCAAGAACTACTGCTCTCGGAGTGGGCGACTGAGAGTAGTGAGTATTTCTTACATGAATGTGTTGCCTCCATATTACAAAAAGGGAAAGGCAGTAAAAATCCACTCTTAATATTAGATGTAAAAATGTGTGTCTGTGAAGTATTTGTATTGTAGTAATGAATATGACTCTCTGGAGCAGGTTTTATTTAGACTGCAGCAAGGGATGGGGTTGTATGTAGAATAATTTTCAGAGAGTACTGTCCGTCTTAAATGAAACAAACTGCAGCACACCTAGCTAAATGCTACCACAGTGTTCCTAGGGGTGTGTGTGTGTGGTGGTTTTGTTGGGGTTTTTTTTTCCAAAAACTCTGAAAATTTAAATTGATCATTTGGTAGTGTCTTGGATCATCAGTCCAGTAGGAATGCTTAAATATGCCACATAGGCCTACTGCTGTAGCTTAGTAAGTGGTAAATCGCTGTTCTTTTTTGGTCAGCCCCAGAAGATAGCTAGCTAAGCATTGGTTTTTGCGAGCACAGTCTCTTCCAGGTGAATGGGAAGGCCTTGGTGAAAGAAGTCCAGAAAGAAAGCTCTGGACTCCGTGTGTGGATTGTGGAGAGTGATTACTGTAACAGGTCATGCATATCTTTGTGTCCGTAGTTGTTTTTTTCTCTAATATTGATTCTTTCTGCCCACCACCTTAACTGTATCAAGTATGCTTTATTTTTTTTGTGTTTTTTTTTAAATTCTTGCTACTTTTTCCAGCAAGTTTTCTCATCTCTCTGAATTCAGTGCTGCACTAGTGTTTTTCTCTTCACTTCTCTGTGAAAATGAAGAAGCATCCTTCAGATCTTGGGCGTTTTAGCAACCCAAGTGATTTGACCTGAATATTGGTCTTCTCATTAAATTGGAGGAGAGCAATGGTGATTTCTTTGGAAAACTGTTAAAGTAAAAAATTTTGCTATGTTGGCTCCTTCCCTATTTGTCACTTTTTTCATTCTGTGCTTCAGTTTATGCTTGATCATCTTCAAGATTTGGCTTATAGATGTACAGGGTATGAACTGTGGCTTCTTCCTTCTCACTGTCTGTCAGCAGTGTGAATGCAGGATAAATGTTTTATGAAACTTCCAGAAGGGTCTAGTTTAGCCCCGGTCTTCAGTGTATCTACTATGCATATAATCTTCAGGGCATTCAATTTCAAAATCTAGACAAGTCATTGCAGGTTTTTAATTTAAAAAAAAGAAGCACCTAATAACATTGGACTATAAAAGCCTAGAAAAGAGATATTGTTTGCATGGACAATGAAAGATGTGTCCCTGATGCAAGAACAAGGATGCTGAGTTTCCAAAAAGATCATAAAAACTGTTTTTCTTCAACAGACAACCTTGCAAACTCTTCAGCTATTTGGCTGATGTCTTTCAGTCTTGGGCAGATATCTAGCATGGGAAACTTTGGTCAAACTGCTTAAAATTTGGCAAATCTTATACAGATTTATATCTGTATTATGTGCTAAAGCCAAATACAGATTCTGAAGAATTAATGAGTGTCACTCCAAAAGAAAACTGATCTGAAAAGCTTTGCATGAGATGGTAAGAAATAACTGAGCTGGTGTAGCTCATCTCAGTTTCTTGAGATGAGCAGTTCAGCTCATCTCAACTTCTTGAGACATTATTGGCATGATGAAACATAAGGGTTGCCCATGAGTGTAGGGCAAATTAGTCTTCTGGCTCTTAGAAAAACTTACATTGGGAGAGAAGGCACGAAGATGTTTTAATGTAGAAAATTATAAAAGGGAAGACTCCATATCTCAGTGGACAATAGCCTTTCTTATAATTTCAGAGTCAGGCCTAGGTATTGTTCTGCTAGGAAAAATAAGCCACCCACAACTCTTTTTCCCCATGCACCATAAGTTTCCCATTAATATTACTTCATTTTATGATGTTAGTACATTACTATCTCATGGCGTAGGTAGGTTCTCTGCATCTTTGATGGGAAACAACTTTTTCATGGAGTTTTCTTTTGAATAAATAGTACAACTAGGTGCTTAAGTCTGTTAACAGGAATTCAGCTCAAAAAAACATCGCTTAAGGATGTTTCAGTCTAGGCTACTGGAGAGCTTAAGATGGCTCTTTAGTGTGTATGGTAATGACAAGTCAATGACCACAAACTTCCAGTTAAGTCACAAAGGAAAGCATCGGTCTTTCTTTGCAATTTTCAGGGGATTAGCGTGTTAACAGAAAATGTCGTCTTCAATAATCCTACTTGTGTGTCTGCACCTCAGTGTAGGAAGTTGACCTTTACTGAATGTAGAACAAACATGGCTCTGCATTGTTAGTACATGAATTAATTGTTTTTAGCAAGGAGGTAATGAAGTAAGATGATGATGATTTCTTGAGTAGAGGAGGTAACACGTTATTGTCATTTATTCATACAATACTGCTTTGGCCTGTTCTCACTAGCTCGTCTGTCCTGCTAAAGCGAGGTATTATTTGTTCAAAACTCATGATCTTGTATTTGAAATTTTGTATAGCAAAATAAAAATGGGTGATTGGAGAGAACAAATCTCAAATGATGGAACTGTTTGTGTAGAACTGATATTTTTATTCAAGTGGAAAATTGAAACAATGAATATTATGTTGGTCAGCTTATTCAAAAACAAAAAAACCTCTTATCTGGGCAGCTTTGTTGGTTAAGCTGATGTGCAAGTAGTATAAAGCATTATTGAGCACATGCTGCTCTTCCTTTCCTGTCACCAGCTACAGTGGAGCCACTGATGTGGGTTATTGGGTTGTGTTTTCAGTGGTATTTAAGAAGTTTTATAAAACAGTAAATGTAGGTGATGCATGAAGTGTGTAGAGCTTCGGGATTTTTTAACTTTATTCAGAGAACTTTCCTAGATGTATCCCACTAGGTTTTGATCCTCCTAACTGTGAAGGGGTGGAAGCAAAAGTGGATCAGTCGTGAGACACTGCTGCTATAGTTACTCCAGGAAAAGGAACGCTCAAATTCAGTGCAGCCCTCCTTTTTAGGGCTTATGAGGTGTGCATTGGCAGCTTAAGTCTGTGGGTTTAGATACTGCTGCTTGAGGCTCTTTTAAACGAATGGGCAGTATCTGCCACATTGACTATATTTACATTAGCAAGCAGTATATTGCAATTGAAGATGATTGTAGAGTGAAGCAGTAAGTTAGGCAGACCCAGTGTCCACAGTGTGTGTACTTCATGGGGCTTTATTTTAGTCTAGTTGCAGTCTGGTTCTGTGGGCTGAGTATACTCCAGACATTACTGGGTATGAGGTATTTTCCCAGAGGTTTGGTTTAAGTTAATCTGAGAGCTGTCCAGATTATGTGTTCAGAAACTTTTCGGAGATGTGAACCAAAGCACAGTAAGTGGGGTGACTCAGGTTTACTTCAAGAGTGCGCTCCTGATCCAAACTAAAGTGCTAATGTAGATGCGCTGACTGGGTCTCTAGAAGGCACCTTGGAGCATTGCAGAGGGTGTTGAGCTATGCGAGGGTCTGAATTCTGCCTTTTCCTGCCTCCTAAGTGCTCTTGTCAGGACTGCAGAAATTGTCCTGCTGCTCTCTGAGTAAGGATTGTTTGTTTATCCTGACTGGTAACTGAATCTCTGTTCCCAAATTATTGTCCCTAGTTCTGAAATTGTGTGTGACTGGTGTTAGAACTACAGTAAATTCTGGAAAGTTGTTTTTACATGGTTTTAATTCAGCTAATCAAGAATGAAACTAGCTGTGTGAGCAACAGGTTATGAAGCCTGACTTCCTGTGGCTTTGTTTCTTGTGGTTGCATTTTTCTGGGTATACTGTATTGTGAGCTCTGAAAGTATTTTTATGTGTTTGGGGCACTATGTCCTGTATGGGAAGCTGTTATTGGTACTATAGCTGAGCTCCTGTGGCACTTGACCTCAAGGGGCTTTAGTTTGGATGTCTCTCCTTGATCTGACTGTTTATTTCCACAAAACTCATAGGACTTGATTATCTCTGAAATATTTACCTTTGTGTTAACTACTGGATTGTGGCCAGTTTAAACAAAACTTGATGGGGGGGGAGCAGGGGAATGACACACACCATAGCTTCGCTTCCTAAGGTCATATTTTATTTATTTTCTACTAATGGTGTCTCTTGTTTTACTGCCTTTTTATATTTGCCACTATTTTAAGTATCTTCCAGAAGAGTTAAAAGTGTTTCCCCCGCTAACGTTTCAGGTAACATATCTAGAAGTAGGAAGTGATGTTCCTAACGGCAACTTAATGGATGCTAAAAATCTATTCTCCACAGGATAGGTAAAATTCTTGAGAGTATCCAACATGCTTATTAAAACACCTCCAAATAAGTATAGACAGATCTAAAGTTGCCTTTGATTTATATTGTAGCATTTTGTAATACACACTGGTACCACATATGGTAGTTTTGGACCATGATTCTAGGGGAGAAGTGAATGAAGGTTTTGAAAATTAATGCTATATTGAAGCCTCTGGAGTACAGCTAGATTGGATTTTGAGGGTGGTGGATTAGGAGTTGGAGAGGGCAGGGACTTGTGTTTGTGATTGCCCTTGTGACCTTGAAAAGCTGCTGAAACTCTAATGTGCTTTGAAACTTTTCAGATGAGTACTGTACTGAAGCTGTGTGGTACCGCGGGCTGAGTTCTGAGAGTTCTGCCTTCAGTGTATAAAGCTAAAGAAATTGTTCCTTTTACTTTAAGTGGACCTATACTCAAAGCACTGACTTTAGCGAGCTTCTGTAAAGGTATGAAAGGTGAATCTAGCACAGATGTTACTCAGTTTCTTTCTGTGTCCTTTCTGCTCCTGTATTCCATTTCCCTAGTACAGTAATAAAATACTTGTTTTATTTGTTCTAGTTCCCAACAGGAAAAATCTCATCCTGGTCATAAGGTACTCTGCATACCAGTTTGTGCACGAGACCTCACTTCAGATGTGGTACTAGTTGCAGGCACTGGTGTCTACTGTCTAACATTAAGTTTGATTCTCTGTGGGGTATTTGAGAAATTGTTTATAGCTGATTTTTCAAGAAAAGGGTACTCTTCTTTACTGAGCATATTCAAGACAAACATGAAATGCTTTTCTTATTTCAGCTGTTGTAAAACTTGAATCCAGACCTCACAGAGGTAGTCCATTGACTCCCCCTAGGTAGTGATCAGTCCTACATCTTAGAAGGCAAAACATCTATCTCAATAGAGCCCCAGTGCACAGTACAGTCTGTTAAGACTCACGAAGGTCTCACTTTGGGTGTCATCAGTAAGAACTGAAGTGACGCCTGTAAAGAGGTTATTAACAATGTCTAATTACAGGTGGGATTTACAGGCATTTTTAGTGTTACCCAGTAATTGTAGGACTACTACCTATAGGTGTATCAAACTGACTCCTCGGATGTGATGTTTATCCATTTGCTAGCTTGTCATGTTTTCTGCATCTTTACCACTTATCCAGGAGACATATTGTGGCAAGGGGTTTTTTGTTTCGCTTTTCCTTTTCTGAGATGTCTTTCCTGCTCTTTTCCTTTCTGATTGCTTAGGCTGGTAGATGAATTTATTGCAATCATCCAAAGTCTAGGTTGTGGCTGATTATGTTACTTTGAGGAGCACTTTTTCTAAACTAGTGGAAGGTTTTGCATAAAACTTCAGATAGTAGGCATTTTACACATGAGCAAAATGAAAACAATCTTGTGAAAACAATAGCTAGAGCTGGGGAAAGGGCGTGTGTGAAACCTGTTCTGTAAATCCTCCTTAAGTGCACCACAATTCAAACTGCTGTTTAAAAGATAACCTAGAAGTTCATAGGCATTCAGTCATTTAAAAGATGCTTTAATAATAGCAATTGCTTGTTTTGTAGGAGCTTTTCCAACCAACCCTCCTTTAGATTCTGTGTATCTCTTACAATGTAAAGAAGCTGGAAGCAGTTTACGGTGACTCTCTTTTAATTGTAATTTGTGGGATCAAGGAAAAGACAAGCATACCACTTTTGCGGACAGTTACGTTGGAAAGAGAATGTTTCACAGTGTTTGCTAGAGTCAAATAGTTGTGCAGTCTCCTCTGCAGGCAGGCCTTGAGAGCTTACCATTTATAAATAGTAAAAGCTATAGTTTAGCATTTTTCTATGTTTTAAAATTAAAATAGTAATCAGGCTTGTGTGTAATGTGGAAGAAAAGCATTGTTAGGACTCTGCCATAGTGACACTGGTGTTTTGAATACTACTTTTATATCAGAGTAAACAATAAAATTTGTTTCACTTCTGTTTCCCCTTTGGTTTACCTTATGCTGAACCATGTCTATGCTTGTATATGTTTTATTACTGTATTTGAATGTACGAGTGATGGAGCTTAGGAGCTGTTGGAGATCAATATCTAGCTTGTAACATTAAATCCAGTAGGATGACTTCTCGCTTTCTTGACTAGAATGCACCAAACACAAGCAACTCTATGCCAGAGAAGAGCTTTTCTAAAATACTTAATGAGCTCAGAATAGTAGCTGGTCTTAACAATAAGACCTTACTATGTGGTTTTGACTATTGTTGCAGTATTGTTTTAATTTAAAGAAAAAAAGGAATGCTGTCAAGTTAGAATATCTGACTTTTGGAAGGAAGGGGGATAAGGTTACAGACTGTCAAAACAACCTCTGATGATTTTTTTTTTTTTATCATGAAGTGAAATGGGGCTTGACTTATGGAGTCAGGGGGAAGAAATAAAATTCCAGTATAGTTCAGGATTCTTGAAATGAGCTTGTACGCTGCTGTTGCCAATGGCAGGGAATAGAATTTAACATGGTCAGAAAAAAATCACTGGGGAAAGTACTCTGAAATTATATTTTTTAAACCCTTTATTAATTTATATTTGGAAAATATTTTCTTTGAAAAATACTGTATATTCTCAGATATATTTAATGACCATGCTGTTTTCAATATAAAGTTGTCCATATTTCTGAATCTGTACAGAGGTAAAGTAGGGGGTCTGTGTAGAAACGTACTAGTCACTTACTACTTGAAGTGGTCTTTTTTCACTGTTGTTTTCTTTTCTTCAGGGTTACCAGATTCAAATGTGTTTTGTATAAACAAAAACTTGGGGTAGCAATTCCATACCTGAAGTAACTAATTTTTTTGAAAGTTGTCTTAAAAGTTTGTCTAGGCTGGAAACCTTCTTTTGTTGTCAGTTTCACAAAGAATATGAAGCTAATGTGGAAAACTTATTAATATGTCTCTCCATATTGCCCCTTCCTCCATAGGTCTTGTTTGTTTATTGAAGCACTGATTAAAACAAAAGCTCTTGCATATAAAGCAGACATGACTGCTTAGATCTGTCATGAGTTGTCAGATTTGTGCTTGAAGCCTTTCTAAAGTAAGTAATGGTCCTAGAATACTGCATTGGAATCTCCATCATCATTTTCTGCTATTTATCTTCTTTTTAGTAATCATCTTAAGCTATCTCTAGTACAGAAATAATCAGTGAACCTGGACTACCTGCAAGCAAACTTTCTTCTGCACAGTTTGTTTTGTTCCAATTTCAGAACTGATTGATTCTTTCCACTTAGGGCTTATCCTCTCCTTTCCTTGGGTCAAAGTCTGATACTGTTACTGCAGGAGAGAAACTGAAATGAGGCAGGAGGAGAAACGAAAAGTAGTGTTCTTAGCGAGGAAGAAAACTACAATGCTTTCTAAAGAACTGAAGTCATAAATTCAGTGAGAATTTAAGCTAATCCAGAGAGTACTTGAGTAGACGGAGCACACTACTCATTGAGGAGTATTCTTTCTTATTCCCTTATCACAGGGTTCTGTTTCTGTTCATTTGTTTGTTCATCAAGTGAAAGATTTTTATCTGCAGATATGCAACCTTTTATTACCAAATTCTGCTGTCTGCCACTAGCATACTGGAATTATTTGCCTTTTGGAGGTATCATGACTCTTTGATACTGGCATAGGTAAAAACCAACAAGTCGAAGTTGACCACTGAAATCTGTATTGCTGGTTGAGATGGGGAGGAGCTTCTTCATGTTAGTCTTCATTCTCTTTCCTTATTTTTGTTAATGTGTGGTTTCTTTGAGCTTGTTTTCTCCTGTTGTGTCCCTTCTTGAGAAAGGGTTGGGGAAGAACGGGAGAAGCTTTAGTCTATAGTGCTTTTTCATGAACTGTGTAAAAGTTCTGTTTTGGTTTGGGTTTTTTTCACCCTGAACTGTGTATAAAGTTCTGCAGATAGAGGAAAACTTAATGCATGATCTATTCTTATTACAGATTTAAGGTGTCATGGAATTGGTAGACTCGCATCACTGTTGCTGACGAAGCAAAGATTGCTAAAAGGTCTTTGGGTGACTGAAAGGATGTATCTGGACTAAACTGCCATGTTCAGAGAAGGAAAGGAAAATTAGGGTGGGCTGATATGACCCAGAATAATTTTTTGATTAAGGGGGGTGGGGGGGGGAACAATAAAGCTTGTTTGGTTCAACTGCCAAAGGGTAGTACCTTCAAAACCCTAGAGACAGGACTAAGGTAAACCCAGAACAGTTAAAGAAGTAGCTAGCATGCAATTCAGTTGAAGCTGAGTTTTTAATTCTGAATTTCTTTTATGTTGTTTTCTAGTCATTAAATCTTATGCTACCTCAGTGAGAGCGCTGGGCACTAGATACATCTGCTTCCTTTGTCAGCCAGGCACTGTTGTTTTTTCTTTGCAGCTGTTTAAAAACAATGGATGTAACATCTTGGAAGCTGGCTCACTTAATGTACACAATAGAGCTTTGGGTTTGTCTCTTCGTTATGGGAAGTTCATTCCCTCTACCCAGACAGCTTTCTGCTACATGCTGCCTAGTTGGTGAACATCTGGTATTCCTCATTTTAAAGATCCTTAGAATCATTTGTTTTTTCACCACTCTTCAATGTTGATACAGTACAGAAAAGAGACTTCTTGTTAGGCCTCTGCATGCACTCAGGCATTTGCTTCTAGAACCCACTCATAATCCTGACTGTTTCATTAAGGAAGAGGTTCTCTTACAATTACCTAAGTATGTTAGTGCTGCTGTATTTCTGCAGTCTTCTGCCTCTGATCATGTGCTCCTCTTCCTCCTCATGCTGATACTTGGCTGTGTCTCATCTCATGGTGAGAGAGAGTTATGTGATGTGTCTATGTTGGGTATGTATTGCTGAGGTTAATTCTCTTTTTAGTTTAGCATCTTGAATCAGCTGGCTACATGGGAATATGAGAGCAACTACTGATGCAAAAGTTGGACTAGAAAGTACACATAGCAGGAGCTGGGCTTACAGCAGTTATCAGTTTAGTGTAGCCTAACTTCTTGTAAGACTGCACCCTGAGATGTTTCAAAGGAGGTTCTTTTAAGGTGTAGTTATTAACATTGGTTCTCAACACTGATGGTTTGAATACCTGATGACCTATCTTGCGACTGGAAGTCCTAAATTTACTTGGAATGTTACTGCTGATTAGGAGAAGACCATGCTGGAAGTCACATAACTGTGACAGTGTTAGCAGTGTCATCAGGAATGTTGCAATCCTAAAGTAAAAGAACATGCAATTAAATGTTGACATTAAAACCTCTATTAGAACTAAATTAAAAATGCCCATCTCTTCTTTTGTATTTTCCCCAAATGCATAGCCTGCTACAGATGTTGATATGACTCCCTTCACAGCAGTCATTCCAGTTTAATTAAATACCAGCACTTGCTGAGAATATCTTTATTCTGTAGGCACATGAGAATACAGCAGAAACCAAAACCTTACACAGCAAAGGCTATAGTAAGGAATTTGTCAGAAAGTTCCTGAGGGAGTCAAGCTGTTGTTTTTGTGCCTTTTGTCATGTTTGCAAATTTCCTTAGGGGACAAGAGGACTGCCTCTGCTCATCCACTATGGTGTTGGCATTGTTCACTGCTTAATGCAGAGCTAGAGTATCTTATCTACTCCCTGCTTCAAGCATAAGTTTTGGGGAACTGCAAAGGGACTGAAGCATTTTGGGTGAAACACGAGTAACCTCACCACTGGTAGAGACTAGAGTTTGTGGTTGGTTGTCAGGCATTGACTGTTTTTGTGTCCAGGAGTTCCTGAGTTTGTTCAAGCTCAGAGGTCTCAGTAAAGTGGATTTTCTTTCAATATGGTCAGGGAGAAATTCAGACTGTCTGAAAAGATGTAAGCAATCAGAATTTCAGAAATTCTTTCTAATGTGCATAATGAAACGTGTTTAAGTTTTCTTGGTTATTTGCTATTCTTTTCCACTCCTTTCTCATCTCTTTCTCTGCCACCAGTTTCTACAATAAATTTTACGTAGAGTTATGAACACTAAGTTTTACCTTTTATAACCTCTGCTATTATTGCCTTGTTGCCAGATACCTTGAAAATTAGCCAGGAACTCAATTGTTTGATGTCTGTGTTCACTTGTTGAGACCTGCTTATTTTTATGCACAGAGTTTTTACATATTTAGGCTTTGGAGCATTTGAATTCTGCAAATTGTTGAAGCCTAGAGATGGTTCCTGTTCACTGTTTCAGGCATCCTTGCTATGCTATGTAATAAAGAAAACTTTCTATTTCATTTGATAAAAGCACTAAATACTGCTTTACTTGGATAGCACTATCAATAAGTAGTTTATATCAACCTGTAGCAAAACATTTCTGGGCCCTTGAAAAAGAAGGGGACTGGAAATAGCATGGTTTTACGATGGGTCGATCATGCTTGGCCAACCTGACTGCCTTCTGTAAAATCACTAGGCCTTCAGTTGAGGGGAGAGCAGTGGATGTTTTTTTTACTTTGACCTTAGCAAGTCTTTTTACAGTGTCCCACAGCATACTCCTGTTGACAGTTTGAACGGGAGAATGACTAGACAAGTGAAAACTGATTGAAGAGTCACCTTAAAGGGTGGCTGATGGTTCATACTCTGCCTGGACAGTAGTTACAACTTGAGCTCCTCAAAGGTCTGCTGTGACCTACTCTTTTTTTTAATGTCTTTATCAATGACCTGGAGGAGGAGGTGGAATGCGCCTTCATCAGTATGTGGTAGACACAGAACTGAGTGGCTCAAAAGCAGGGCAGCCATCCCGAAGTACTTGGAAAGGCTAGAGGAGTGGGCCTATAGGAATCTTGCGAAGTTCAGCAAGGGCACATGCCAAGTCCCACTTCCAGGATTGGTAACCCTCCTGCAGTGCTATAGGCTGGTTAGATTGCAGCTCTACTGAGAAGGACCTGGTTCTGGTGAACAGTGGACTAAATACAAGTCAGCAGTTCACCCTGGTGGTGGTGAGAACAAATAGCTTTATTCCCCTTTAGTTGGCATTTTTTCCAGATGTTCCCAGACTGCATCTGTAATACTGTGTCCAGTTTCGCTCTTGTTCCCCTACCCCCAACAAGACCAACATTGATAAACTTAAGGCAAGTCCACCAAGACGGTCAGGGAGCTAGAGTAAGTGACCTGTGAGGGCATGCTGAGAGCCTTTTGTGGCCTTGTTTACCCTGGAGAAGAGATGCTTAGGAGGGACCCAGTAGCAACCATCTGGTGTATACAAGGATGGCTACCAAGAAGACGGAACCAGTCTCTTTACTGAGGTGCATAGTGGGAAAACAAGAGACAGTGGTCATAAATTGAAATGGGTGGATATATGTTGAAAAATTTTTACTGTAAGGATGGTTGTTAAGAGGTTATAGGAGGTAACCTGTAAGCCTCTGTGGAGGTTTTCGAGACCTGAGTGGATAAAGCCCTAAGCTACTGGGACTGAGTTCAACATTGACAGCACTTTGAGAAGGAAATTGAACTGGATGACCTCCCAGGCCCCCTCCACTCTGAAGCTTTCTTTGAAGAATTACCCATGGCAGCGGCATAAGTAGCCAAAATAATCAATACGTTTTGTTTTATTTGGAAACTTGGTTATTTGTGTGATTGGCATTCATTTCTAGTGCTGCTAAATAAAATAGCTTGAATGTAATCAGTAACTCTTGTTGACTTTTTTATATTAAGCATTAGTTACTTGAAATCTGCCTTCGAGTAAGCATTGAGAAAGCAAGGTACGTTTGTTGAATATGCTCATTTCATGAAAGAAAGGAAAAATACTCTTTCTTGGTATTGAAAAAGAAGTTTTAGAACTTTGTAGTGATCAATATGTCTTGTCTCATTTGCCTTCACCCATTATTCTGAACCTTGTAGTAAAACAAAGCAATTTGTAGAGCATCTGTTGTTTGAAGTTACTGAGGGGGAAGGAAGATACTGGAAGAGAAACTAAATCTCAGTTTCTCTGTGGTTCTCTTCCCTCTTTGCCCAGGCCTATGAAAAGAAGCTGTCATCCTAGATGCTACATGTAGACATGTCCAAAACAGAGAAGGCTTTAGTCAGCTTCATGCTGCAGAAACTATATGCTGGTATATCTAGACATGATGGATTTAACTGTGATAGCCCTTCTCATGCATTTGTGCAAAAAGCAACTTTGTTTCTTTCTCATAACCAAGATAATTTTGGTGAATAGTCAGGTGCATTTCTGCTTTTGCTTTTAAAGAAATCTGTAGTGGCTAGTAACAGGCTTCTTTGTCACGGTTTCTGTGCTTTAGAATAAGTTTGAATCTCAACTTTTAGTCTTTCTTTTCCATTGAGTCCAGGATCTGGATATATTCTTGTAAATGATTGCATTAGCATGCCAGACTTTTCCATCCTCTCTCCACTTAAACATGCATGTGTGCACATAAGTATATGCAGGTGCTCTCTCTGTCACGTGGTTCTACATATTCGTGTTTTGGAAATGGATTTGCTTACACCTCCGTGAAGTGGTACTGTGGCTGTTTTTTGGCAAGTAGTGGCCATTGAGTGGGGTAGCTTAGAACACTTCATACTTTCATCTCTTAACAAGTGAAAGGCATTCACATGATCTTTTGCTGCATTACCTTAGACAAGTAGGAACTTCTTAACTAACATGGCCACTTCCAGTGGCTCATGTATTTTATTAGTTCCAGTCTAAAAGTTGCTATTAAGCAGTTCTTGAGCTATAGGTTTTATTGAATATTGTGTTGAACTAGGAGAGAAATTGGTCAATTCTTCCATCTTACTATTTTCACACTCACAGGCTTTTCTGCTTTATTCACCCCTAATATACAAGGAAGAGTCTAAAGTGAATCTTTATCAGAAGGACAAAGATCTGGAAGAAACTTGACTTTGTACTACATTCAAGGTAAGACTTTCAAAATTGTCCATGATCAGATCACAAAAAGCATGAATACTGAGGCTTGCAAAATGGTACTATTTCTGAGTTCTTGGCTTCCTGCATATTATACTATGCCTGCAGAATATTATAAATATTTATTAAGTATTAAATACTTCTGCATAATTCTGTGGAAATACACTAATGATCAGAGGCATATAAGCTGGCTGTCGCTGTGTTCCTTAACTAAAGTAGTTAAGTAGATTGCTACATGTAACTAATGTTTAGTATGCAAAGCAGCCTTTTGAGTAGCATAGGTGTTCCTGCTTCTAAAACTGATACGCTAAGTTGCGTGATGTAAAATGAAATG
This sequence comes from Gavia stellata, assembly GCF_030936135.1. NCBI lineage: Eukaryota > Metazoa > Chordata > Aves > Gaviiformes > Gaviidae > Gavia > Gavia stellata. The sequence goes on from NC_082595.1 coordinate 14,439,019, forward strand.
TCTTACTAAATTGGCAATGTCTCAGTAACTCTTCTTGGTTTACTTTAAGGTCCTGTGCTGAGCTTGTTGTAATTTCTCTGTGAATGCAATATTATAGCTCTTGAGTGATATTTCCAGTCAATTTCAAAATATCAGGAAATAATTGGGAGTCGGAGAGCAGGTTTGCTGCATCCTGGAAGGAATGGTAGATGCATTTCTTTCAACAAAGCCATAGTTTCAAGCACCTATACGGTTGTCATCCGTTTGCAAGTTAGAGCACCAATCAAGTGTTAGGAGCCGTTAACATCGTTCACAGAGTGATACCATTGCCTTCAGCTTCCATGCACAGTTTAACAAAATGTTTAACAATGTTTGTTGTGTCATTCCCACGCCACCCCCAGGGAAGAGTGGAGGATATAACAAGAACTAGGGCGATAAAGCCTGTAGCAGACAAAGTGGAGTTCCCTCCAGTGGGACCAGTCTTGGGGAGAATGTTAATGGACTGTCCTGTTGACTGGGCTAATATTGTGTTCATGGCAGTCAAAGGGAGGAACTGAGAAAGTGATTCAGAAGAATGGAGAGACACGGAGCTATCCCTTGCAGAGACGGTATTTTGTGTAAGAAGGGGGATACAAGGCCATAGTATCCAGCCATAGAACAGATGGTGCAGACATTCACATGGAGTCCCTCAGAGGGACATAGGAGATGTTTTGAGGACTGGAAAGTACAAGTAGCACTTCCTGTAGGCAGCTGGTTGCCTAATGCTAGCTCTTCAAATTTGGGGGGGTTGCAGACCTACTGAAATTGGCCCTCATTGTGCTGAATTCAGCACCTATTTGAAGGCTCAGATCAGCAGTCTTCTATTCATGTACCTATTTCTAATTTGTTGTGACTGTGTGGTTCTGTTTTTACGTAGTATGTTTTACTGAATTATCTGTGTAATCCCCAAGCTGAATGTCTACTTTTCTTTTTAAACTGCTAAATTTATCAGATTCGTTCAGTTGTTCTGCAAAAGCCTGAATACGTGAGTATTCCTTTGTGAGCTTTGATATTTTTTTTTTAATGGATAACTAGTTTAATCCAGGCAATTTGTTAAACCTAGTATAGAATACATGCAGGTTAAGCTTCACATGTAGTAAAGTGGTATGACTGAGATGAGAGCTTTGGAAGGTAAAAATAATTTTTAATATCTTGACGTCTTGCCTCTGTAAATGGGATGACTGGATAGGATGTCTGCCCCTTTGCTACGATTGATGTGTTCTTTTATGCATCTTAGTGCTAAGATGTTCCCATCAACATTCAGTCCAGCAAGGGAATGTCTTGCAGCCAACAGTGTACAGGAGCAGTAATGTTTGGTGGAGGTGGAGATGGTGTCTTAATCTGTGTTATCCAAATTTGCTTGCAGCTGATGTCTGACCTGATGAATAGCATAAAATGAGTGTTGAATTATTAACATGCTTGCTTCCCGGAATCCTTTTTGCTGTCAAGTCCATGTAGACCTATCATTACTGCATTGACTGCCTGTAATGCCCTTAGGCACCCTCGCTAATATTGATTTCTTGAAAATTGGCATGGTCTTTTTGCGTGTTAGTTTTAGATTCTTAGTGATAAAATTGCCCTTTGAATTTTTGCAGGTATAGTTCAACATGTATTGTGATACTTGCTTAGTGGCAAAATTAAAACACGTTTTACTCAATAGATGTATTTGAAACTTCAGCATTGAAATACCTATTGCAAATCAAGAGAGTTTAAACTGTATTGATTAAAAGTGAGTCAAACTGTGATTTATCATGAAACTGAAGTTGCAGTACTAATTGGACAAAACTTTGAGTATTTAAGCTTGCAAGTTGCCAAATAGCTGCTGCTTGCCGAGTACTCCTCTGTTTAGATGACAAGTGAAGCAGTTCAGATAGCCTCAATGCAGACACCTGAAAAAGATTCCATGTGTCCAGGCAACGATACTGGAGACTGCTGCCAGAAAAAAAGGTAATGGAATATTGGTTCACTCTGCAGTTCCTAGAGATAGTAATTTTTTTAATTAGCCTTCAGACTTTTTCTTAAAAAGTTTCTCTAGCCTGATGGAAAAGTAGAGCACGCTGTAGAAGTGCAAGGGGGAGTAGTACTGTGTTCTCTGAACTAGTCTGACAAGCCACCTGTGATCTGAAACCTAACTTTCTATAACGTACTGTGGATTGACTAGTGTGTGTCATGTGATTACACATATATTGATCCTTTTACAGTATGAGAGTATATCATTACATACCATGTAGGATCAGCTGCTTCTCTTAAGCATTTGTTTATAACTGCCTTAAAATTCTTTCAGATATGCCTTATTCAAAATGAACCAAATCAGTTCAACTGGGTTGATTTAGGAAGATGATAAATCTGTGTTAGCAATAAGGGAGTGACTTTCTAAGCAAATAGACCCTCTTAAAAATTTTAAGATATCTTTACCTTTCTAAGTGCTGATTCTCTTCATACTAATACAGTAGTATTACTGAGGTAACTTTGCTAATAGGTAGAAAAAATGTCTTAACGTGGAAGAGACTAAGGAAAAAAAGATGTTCTAAAACTGTAATTGAGGTATAAAAATAACTGTCTATTTTAACAATTCCCATTTGGAGGTTTCAGTTTCTGTATTATTTAAATTAATTGTTTTGGAAGATTTTGTGTGTGTAGGCTGTTAGCTGACATAACAGATGCTTAAATTATCTTTCCAAGTTGTGTGCTTTGCAGTAAACACTAAAATGCCTGTAGTGTAGTAAGTGTTAAAATTTGGCAGCTTGTAGCACTGGTGTTCTTATGTAACTGACTTGAATGTGCTGATGATTTTAATATGGTGTTGAATGACCTTTTTTTGCATTTAATTTAACTCGTTTTGTGTATAAACCTAGCCAGTGGTAACATTGCTAAAAAAGCCACAAATAGATCCAAGTGGTTAAGTAGTGTGGCAGAGAATTTATGCGTCCTATAACTGTCTGCACAGGATCATCAACAGTGTCCAAGTTTTTTTTTAAATCTGTTGTGATGGCTTGGTTTTAGTTCATTTGTATCTGCAGACTTACCCTTAGAAGAGGAGGGAAGAATAAGAACCTTACTTGCGTTCTTGGAGAGAGGGGAAGCCCTTCTCCTAATCATCAGTATCATATATAAAGAAACAAAAAACCACTCTTGCTATCCCTTAATTTGATACAACTTGATTTCTGTCATTGTCAAACATATCAGCATTAGGGAATTCTTGCTATATTTTCTGTACCTGGTGCTAATTGAAATATTGTAATTTTGATCTTTTTGCTCATTTTTCACTCCACTTTGTGGAGTTTAAATTCCTTTTAAATTTTGGATATACTTGTGGTCCCACTTAGGGTTGTATGTATTATACATGAAAGATAGGGAAAAGTGTGATTAGCTGACATGCATATATTGTGATGGCTTAATTCCCCTGATAGACAAAATAGGATGCTGTTGTGCCTTTGAGAATCCTTCGTGGGGTATTTGCTCTAAATACAGGATCTGTACAGAATGACACATTGTAGAAACAGGGTTTAGCTTGCTTTTTTTTATTGTCAGGAGCAGCAGAAATGTAAGATGTGGTACTGAAGATAAAAACCTCCTTACTGGCTTCAATGGTAGCCAGACTTCATTCAAAAGCTGACTTGTTCTAACTGCCTTGCTAGCCGCTAGATACTAGGGTGAGATTTTCCACCCAGATGAAAACTACTTTTTGGGAACTCTAGCTGTTAGCTAGCTTAAAAATCACTGAAGACTGTTCAGAGAAGAATTAGTCAAGACAGTCTTCTTCAGAGAATCTGTTCTTCCCCTTTGTGAGCATTTCATATGAGAAACTCACAATGACATCAATCATTTGAAAACTATCAAGCTTCTTGACTATATTCTACAGTTAGAGCATCTTAAAATTTTGGAGCTCAGTCACCTTTGCTGTCGTAACAATACAAGTAGACACGTCAGGTTTCTTACCTCTTTATCCTACGATGTTTTGAAGTCTGTAACACTGGAGTTTCTTTATTGTCCGAATGCACATACTTGCTACAGAATTAACCAATCTGAAATCTGATGCTTTCTCTGATATTTTCCTGACAACTGCTTCTGTAAGAATTCTTTATGGTCTTAAGACATTTTCTTGAAAGGCTTAGCAAGAAAGGGCTAAGCTCTTTCTACTGCATAATCAACAGAGAAAGTTTGGGGTTTTGTTTGGGTTTTTTTTTAGCAAGATTACTTCTGAATTTGAATAATACCATAGTTAGCTAACACCTTGCTCTTCTGGGGAACGGAATGACAAACTCTGGATGCTCTTTAATACTGCTGTGGTAGCTAGAGCGGATGAGACAGTTCACTTCTGTGTGATGTGAGGTGTGGTTTAGGGACATGCCGTTTTGGCCCAGAGGACTTCTGGATAGATGTGCCCTGTAATGTTATAAGATGACAGGTGTGGTGGATTCTTTCTCAAACATTTAATCAGTGCTCAGGCTGTGATTTCTGCTTGTTTTAAGCAGATGGATATTTACAAAATCTAAGTAATCCACCTGGAGTGACTATTTTTTTAAACATTGACTTGAAGGCCACATGTTCACAGAGGCAACAAATGGACAGATGGATTCCAATTGACTCATTAGCTGTTGCTACCTAGGTATTCTAGCTAGTAAGATGATAATAAATTTAACTCATGGGGAAACACTATAGGAACGTGCTCAAAAGATAGGTACTTCAGTAGTAGTAAACATGATCTTATGTTGCCTGTATGAATCGCTCTGGCATGTCTGAGCTGCAATTTTGAATCCCCATCAGGAAGATGGATGTTTGCAGACTCTGCCTTTTGCCTTAAGAAAAAAGAAACAGAAACCCATGCAGAATATGAACACATCTTTCTCAACCTGCAGCTCCTGGGTTGCTGTGGAAGGCATAATGCATATCTAGAACTTGACTTACACTGTAGCCATAATGTAAGATATGATAAAAGCTAGTTAGAGACTCTTGCAAGCTCTTCTCCAGAAAGTCATAGCAGCCCCAATAAACATGTTTGTTCAAAGTAGAAGTTCTCTGCTTACAATCCTATTTTGTAGTTTTAATTGAGAATTTTTTGTGAAAGAATGCTAACATAGAAATGCAATACATTTTAACTCTTGAAGATACTCTCTTCTCCTTAGCTCAGCTAAAGATCAGGTAACTGAAAATGACAAAGTTTTGTACTTGGATATTTTTACCGAAGCATGTTAGGTGGCCTTTCTCTTCAGCGTTCCTGAAACTGGATGTTTCAAAAGCTGTCCAGCATAACTGATAGAGAGATGACTCTGTATTTCTGTGCTTGAGTTACACTAAGCATAACTCTGATTTGTTACAGGAGAACAGAGGAAGGTGCTTGCCAGTGATCTCCTAGTAGGCAAATGTAGATTGCATATGTGCATTCTGAATTCTAGTAAGGCTGGCTTTTGGTGTTCCTTCATCTTCTGCTTGTATAATTCAACAGAGTTTGAGTTACTCATCAGCTAGATGAGCAGTTGGTGCTTCAGGCATTCACTTGTACCATCATAGCTATCTATGTGGCTGAGCAACAGACATTAGCGTGGAAA